>NC_041005.1:10002500-10602500 GCF_004193775.1 Glycine soja
CTCTTTGATTCTTGAAACTTGTTTGACTCTTGATTCTTGACTTGAGTCTTTGGCATCATCAAAATAAACTTGAAAAGCTTTGCTTCCACAATCTCCCCTTTTTTGATGATGACAAACCTGAAATCAAGAGAATACATGCAAGATTTTTTCTATCGTTCACTCATCTCTTTCTCCCCCTTTCTTTTTGAATTCATGCTTAATTTTAAAGCTTTGAAAATTTAATATCTTGATTTCGAAAATATCCATTTTTCTCTCCCCCTTCGGCAACATCAAAAAGCCAAAGTGCATAAAATAAAATCAAACATAAACAATTTTAAAACATACATAAAGCATAATTTTGAATAACACCAAGTTTAAACACATAGCATTAGCCATATATCATCAAAATAACCAAGTCTAAGCACAAAACATAAACATCTAAGTGCAAAATAAATAAAAACATCAAGTTCAGTCATAATTAACTAAGTACCAAATACTTAAAAACATAACCAATGTTCAGAGAATAATGTCATAAAACATAGCTAAATACACAGCTTAAACTTAAAATATAATAATAATTTAAATCTATGAAGATGGTGGTGGAAGGTCGAAGCACTGACGAACATAACTCACATCCTCCTCAAGCTTGGTGAAGCGTGTATCCATTTCTGCAAATCGTTTATCCATGGCATCAATACGACTATCCAATGAGTCAAAGCGCTCACCGAAGAAGGTGTTGAGTCCATCCAATCTGTCAAGAATGTTGTTCATAAGAGATGAAGAGTCATCTCTCTGAGGAAATGGTGATGGAGAATGGCCTTCTACGGCCTGTGCGGGAGTGTCCTTCTTTACCCAAGAACCATCCCTCTCTTTGCGGTATCCAAAAGAGGAGACCACATTCGCACCGATAAAGAAAGATCTCTTGACTTTAACAAAGGGCTTAGAGTCAAGAAGGACATTAAAATGATGCAGAAACAAGGTGATCAGATGGGGATATGGAAGTGGAGCATTTGATCGCAATGCCTTATGCATGTGATATCTCACAAGATGGGCCCGGTTGATTTGATGACCGGTTAAGAAAACCCACATAATTATTAAATCTTCCTCAGAAACCTGTGCAAGGTTGGATGATCTAGGAAGTAGGATGCGCAGAATCAAGTAGTGCATGATGCGGCATTTGAATGCCAATGATCCAGCAAGAAGCCTTCCGGTCATATTCATTTGATTGGTGCTAACCAATCAACGAGCATTAGAAACTGAAAAGTCAAACTTCCAATCATCATCAAGTAGTGTACCTTCAAACGGTACACCATCACTGGATAATTGGATGAGTTTAAAGAAAAGGGACTGGTCTATGACCATCTTAATCCCATATACCTCGGAAATCAAGGAATCTTCTTGAATTTCTAAGTTAGAATAAAATGCTCTAACTAATTTAGGATAAAAAGGAAGTTTCATGGAAATAAATTGGATTAATCCAGAATTTTGAAATGCTTGAAAACAATCAAACACTTCATCATCAAAGAAAGCTAAGTCTACAAACTTAGGGTCAATAATCGAACAAGAAGAGAAAAGGGAATTGTACCGGATATGTTGTTCTTCCGAGGAAAACAACATAGGAGATGATATGGAGGGAGGAATTTGTGTTGTATGTGCTTTGGATGCTCCGTGGCTTCGAGTTCCGGTGACTGTGGATGAAGTCAAAACACCCTTTCGCTTCTTTGATGGTTCTTCAATTTGAGGGAGTTTTTGGAAGTTTTGATCGGTGGAGATGAAAGAGAATGAAAAATGATGAATTTTGGGCTTTGTGGGACGTGATTTGGTCAAGAATTGAGGGAGAAATCGAGTTATGAAGTTTAGGGATTTTAGGGTCGCGTTGCTGCAGAAATCACATCTTAGCGGTTTCTGAAAATTTCAAATTTATAGGCAGAGACACTTTGTAATCGATTATAGGAATATTGTAATCGATTACATGTGAAGGTTATCGATTACCAGACACTATTTCCTAATACTAAGTGCTAATTGACTATCAACACTTACCAAGATGAATTTTTGGAAGCAATGCTTGTTTGTTGAAGTAACCTTGTTTTAATATTAAAGCAATACTTAACCTTTGAATGTTTGTTGAAGTAATCTTGAAAGTAACCTTATTTGATTATTCTTAGGCATCATCAAAATCATGTATTCATACATTCACATTCTCCCCCTTTTTGATGATGACAATCATTATCAAGCAATTTTTTTTTGACATCATCAAAACCTGCATGATTCACACGACTTCTCGTGACAAAATGATGAGACAAAATGCAATGCACGAGTGACGACACAGTATGAGTACGCATTTGTGAGAGCATGTGGTTGATAGTGTAACACCCTCATATATATCTATATATTATTAGTAATTATGTTTGATGTTTGATTATATTCGTTGTGTTATTTTTATCCGTAATTATTTTCAAGGAGGTTAATTTAGTTAATAGAGGGGTGTGGGTAGATAAGGATCTAGCTTCTCAAAGAAGCCACAAGGAAGCTTCTTGAGGAAGCCTCTTAATGAAGCTTCTTGAGGAAGCTACATGAAGCTGCCTCAGTAAAAACGCTACCCAGTCTTCGTTAACCATTGGATCTTCTCGAAATTTGGTCTGCAGCTTCACAAGACACTTTTCCACGCCTGACTGTTGGGATCTTTGAGAAGATGTCTGGAGTGTGCGTGAAGCTTCCGTTCCCGAGAGCATTTCTCATTTGAGCGTTTCAGCCTTTGCTTTCGTGTAGCTTAGGAAAAATGTCATTTCTTCTCCTTTCTTTCCTCCAAAACCATTTCTAACGTCCCAAGCAATTTCTCCATCACCCACAGCCTCCATTAGCCACAACAAACCGTCGTTGTTCTCCGTTGAAACCCCACACCGAGAGGAACCCTTCAACCGAAGCGGAATCTTCCAACTTGCCTTGTGGTTTCGGTACAGAACGAAACCTTAATCTGACCTTTCATTTTCCTTCGAGTTAACCATGGTTCTACACTTGTTTCTTGTTAGTTTCAGCTTGTCTTTGCATCGTTTCTGACTTTGGAACCAACATTGCATGTTTTACGTTTCCTCTGAAAAACCCTAGAGCAAAGAGACTTTGTAAAAGTTATCCTTTCATGAAATGCATGTTATTTTCGTAACCTACACTGAACCCCGGTCACATTGGCGTGGTTGGAATTTCCAAATGATATCCCTTTGTAAAACCCCAAAATGCTCTCAGCACTTTTATGTAGTGACGTAGGTGTTTGACCCAGAGCATTGTTGTTAGCTTTGTTTCTGAAAAATCCATATTAAGTCTCCTTCTTTTTGGCATGGTAGAGGCTTGCATGGAACCGACGAGCAAGGACGAAGAAGAAATCTCCAAGTGACGCGACAAGGAACCTACGGGTACTCACGATAGGTGAGGGGAGTTTATCATAAAATTTATCGTTTTAACACCATAGTTAGGGTCAGGGAACCTAACTATGAGGATATATGTCTGTCCCTGTTGCAAGCTGATTTTTCTTTCAAGAAAATTATGTTTTTAACTAATGGGATGCGATAAAATTGTTATTGATATATATGTGTGTGTGTGTGTGTGTGTACGAAATGTGATTTGTTGTTGATGTTGCTATTGAGAATTTTAATTGAAATGTGATGATAATGATAATTACAATGATATTGATTTGAGATGACGTTGTTAATAAAGACCATGTCAACATGAATTGTTATTATTGATGAATATGTGAATATGAAATGAGGTTGTTGTTGTTGTTGATAACGCCATTGAGATGAGATGATATTTATGTTGAGAATGACATGGAAATAGAATGTTGATTGATGTTGAAAATGCATTGGCATGTGCATGTTGTATATGTTCGTGGGGGGCACTGTGCATTGACCTTCCAGGGTCTTTGGCACTAGTTTTTGGCCATGTTCATACGTTGATTGTTGTGTATGTTCGTGAGGGGCACTGTGCACTGACCTTCTAGGGTCTTTGACACTAGCTTTTGGCCACGATCATACGTCGTATGGAGTGTATGTCATGGGGGGTAAAGTGCAGTGACCTTGTCGGATGGCTCAGACGTGGGTAACTAACGTCGTTAAAGAATCTAAGCATTTCTGAGGGGATGCTTAGGCGCTTTAATTGGTCCATGGTCTTTGGCACTTACTTTTGGCCGTGATCATAGCTCATATGACACAGGAAATAGAGTAATTGTGGCTAAGTGTACTTTGTACTGAGGGGGCTTGTCACCTGGTAAGGAACACCTTTGGGCTCCCAGGCTGATCACCTATGGGAGGGGGGCTGTTACGTGCAAAACCGGGTGGTCCCGACGAACTCAGCACAGTTCCCTAAGTGAGAGTGTTGTGTGGACACACTTAGGCTATTTCCTGAGGTTTGGTTGTTGTTGGTACGTACCACATTGTATCAGAGTGTTGAGTAAGGTGCATGCATCATTCTGTGCAGTTTTGATTGGGTCCATGAATGAATGATGAGTAATTGTTGGATGTGGATGATGAATATTTTTTGGATATGAGTGTTGAATAATGAATGTTGTGTATGCTCATCATGTTTGCCTATGTTCCTTGCTAATTGTGGTTATTTGGAATTGGTATTGGTTCTCTTTTATAATGAACTCACCCTTGCAATTTTGTATCGTGTGGTTGATACCTGTGATGATCATGAACATTGTTCATGGGAGCAGAATGACAGCAACAAGGTGCAGGGAGTATGATTTTGGTGAGGAGCCGCCGAGCCGACGTGATGACGTTGGCATTATTTTGAGAGAGAGTTATGTTTTGTAATCATCTCTTCCGTAGTTGGTTTTTAGGTTTTATTTTGTTGAGTTAAAGATGTAAAACTTGGATTTTAATTATATCTATGAACAAATTTAATTTTTGTTATGTGTATAACGTGTACCGAGTTATTGTTTCTATATAATTATGGATATTCACTTAAGTAATGACGTGTTGTTGGATGAATGTATGTTGTGACCAAATTACTTCTATTTTCATAAGCAAATTAAGGGAGTTCTTTTTATAAAAATTAAAATTATCGGGTATTAGAGTGTTGATATCGTAGCGACGAGGTGGGTCGTTACATTTAGTGGTATCAAAGCAGGTCGAACCTTTCGGCCAGTGAGTTGTGAGTCTGCTATGTTTTTATGTGCATTCTCTGGTTGTTTTGTTGAATGCTTGATGTTGGTTGTTTGCTGATGTTTGATGTTGGTTGTTTGCTATTAGCACTAACTCACCAGTTGTGTTCCTACGAGTTGTAGGGATTTGATTGTTGTAGCCATATTGGATTTGTTTTTCTGATGTCTGCTATACCATGAATTTCAATGTCGTGTCACGGGTTATCAGACTGGCCACCTGTATAATTTGTGAAGGGTAATGGGATGATATGGCAAGCGATCAGAAAATACAAATGATGGAAAGTGGGTGTTAATGTCTTGAGGCATTAACTCTTAAAAGTAACCAAGTAGGAATTTGTGATGGTTGTGATTGTTGTGTGGTTCTTTGTTTGTGTGTATTCCTTCCATGTCTAACTCCCTGGTGTGTATAGGGAGTGATGGCTGGACGAAATGATCGTGCGATTGCATATGCCCTTCAAGCCTTAGCTTAGGCTATAGGGAATCCAAATAGAGGAGAAGCTGGTGGAGTTGTTGAGTACCAGGGGTTGGACCGCTTCCAACGAAACAACCCTACATTTTTCAATGGAGGATACAACCCTGATGGTGCTCAGAACTGGATAAGGGAAATTGAGAAAATTTTCCGAGTTATGGCATGTCTGGAAGGGCAAAAGGTTGCTTTTGGTGCATATACTCTAGTGGAAGAGGCTGAGTATTGGTGGGAGAATACTCGCCAATGCCTAGTGGCTGAAGGTCAAGATGTGACCTAGGATGTCTTCAAGATAGTGTTTTTGGGGAAATATTTTCCTGAGGATGTTAGGAACAAGAAGGAGATGGAGTTCTTGGAGCTTAAGCAGGGAAACATGACTGTGGTTGAATATACAGCCAAGTTTGAGGAACTGGTGAGATACTTTCCCCATTATCAAGGGAGAGATGGTGAAAGTTCCAAGTGTGTAAAGTTTCTGAATGGCTTGCGATCTGAAGTGAAGCAAGCTGTGAATTACCAAGGTGTTCGTCAGTTCCCACTTTTGGTTAACATGTGTCGGATTTAGGATGAAGACTCCCGAGATAGGGCGGCCTATTATAGGAGTACAGGTCCAATGAGGAACAAAAAGAATGGGCCTCAACATCAAGGAAAACCATATTCGACTCCTCCTAAGCAATATGGTAACCGCCATGACAATCAGAGGACTGTTGCTAGGGAATTTGCAGGTGGTTGCGGTAGCAAACCCAATACTTTCTCCACTCATATCATTTGTTACAGATGTGGTAAGCCAGGGCACATCTCCTCGAATTGTCCGATATAGGCGTAACATGTTTTAATTGTGGACAAAAGGGACACACTCAAAGAGATTGTTCACGACCCAAGAAAGAGCAAAATGATGGAGGCCCGAATGACCAAACTAGACATCCAAGGACCACGGGAAGAGTCTTTACCCTTAATGGTGCTGAAGCTTCAAAATCCAAAGATCTAATCCAAGGTAGATGTTTCATAAATGGGATTGTGTTGCTTGTGTTGTTTGATTCTGATGCAACCCATTCCTTTATATCCTGTTTGTGTGTAGAAAAACTTAAGCTTTATGTGTCTTCTATAAATAAAGATCTAGTGGTAGAGACCCCTACTAGTGGTTTTATGTTAACTTCCGATGTGTGTTTGAATTGTCCTGTGGAGATTTCTGGTAGAAGATTCTTGATTGATTTGATTTGTTTGCCTTTGAGTCAGATTGATGTTATTCTTGGTATGGACTGGTTATCTTCCAACCATGTCTTGTTGAACTGTTTTGATAAAAGTGTGGTGTTTGATGATTCTGGAGTGAGTAAGGATATGATGTTTATCTCTGCCAACCAAGTTGTGACATCTTTAAAGGAAGATGCTCAAGTGTACATGATCTTATCTAGCCTGGAAGTAGAGACAAAGGTTTCTATGTGTGACCTCCCTGTTGTCAGAGAGTTTCCTGAAGTGTTTCCTGAGGATATATCCGGTCTGCCACCTGAGAGAGATAAAGTTTTCCATAGAATTAGTACCTGGTGCTGGAATCATATCCATAGCTCCTTATAGGATGTCTCCTATAGAGTTAGCTGAGCTTAAGAAACAGTTAGAGGAGTTGTTGGATAAGCAGTTTGTTAGGCCTAGTGTGTCTCCATAGGGAGCCCCAGTGTTGCTAGTGAAGAAGAAAGATGGAACCATGAGGTTGTGTGTGGATTACCGCTAGTTGAATAAGGTAATGATTAAGAATAAGTACCATTTGACTAGAATAGATGACCTTATGGACCAGCTGGTAGGAGCTTGTGTGTTTAGCAAGATAGACCTTAGGTCGGGTTATCATCAAATACGAGTGAAGTCTAAGGATATACCCAAGACTGCTTTTAGGACCCGTTACGGTCACTATGAGTATCTAGTCATGCCTTTTGGTGTGACTAATGCTCCAGGAGTATTTATGGACTACATGAATTGAGTTTTTCATTCTTATCTTGACAGTTTTGTGGTAGTATTTATAGATGATATTTTGGTATACTCCAAGACTAGAGAAAAGCATGAAGAACATTTGAGGATTGTGTTGCATACCCTTAAGGACCGACAACTCTATACTAAGTTGTCCAAGTGTGAGTTTTGGTTAGAGTCATTTTGTATTTTCTCATACAAAAGTGCATGTGCTTGCTGAAAACTGTCTTGCCCAAGGTCGCGAATCATATCTTCTATACGATATCCGATGTCTTCATGAACCGACTCAGTTTGAGGGACAGTTGGCATGTTTGGAAATTCACCATGCCATATCCATTTTGTGTAAGAAGGAATGATCACATCACATATAAGATGTGATCTTATGTCATTTATTGATTGGCGTCTCCCATTTCCACATTTAATACAGGGACAAAAAAATTTTCCACCCAAAGAAGTTGCATTACATTCAGTAAATTGCAGGAATTGTTGAACCCCATTCTCATACTCATCACTAATGCGTGATGCTTTCATCCAACTTCGATCCATGTTTCCTTTTTGTTGTGACACTTAATTAAGTTATTGACATGCATGAAAACCTCACTTTTTCATTAAAGGTGTGGCCCTATCCCATTCAGGAAGACATTTTTTTATAGTAGCTTCATATACAAATGGTAATTGTCTTTTGTTAAATTTGACAAAATTTGGGCAGCATTTCACATTGGTCTCCAAGTACACGAGATGAAAGCAGTGGCATGTCATCATCCTCCACACTCAACTATGCACTCAGAGAACAAAGTGAAATTCACTATACCAAAATATTGTCAAATTTAAAAAAACACAATTATCCTATACATATAAATCTACTATAAAAAAAATTAGTCTTCCCAAACTGTCTAAACAGACAATTCAAGATTCAATACATTGATTAATGCAAATTGTTTGTATTAATCATCGTATTCAATCTCAAACAGGAAACTAAGGTTCACTCGCAATGTGCATAAATGCTTATATAAAACAATAGTCATATATCAACAAGCATGTAATAACCATAGGAGTGGGACAAACAAATACATACCTTGAAAGATGGTCGTCAACAAAAGCAAGGAGTATGATGATGGTAGTGCTATGGTGTGCACAACTATGGACTGAAGTACAATAGTTGTAAAAGAAGACTTAACTTCCTAAGTTTGAGTCAAAAACTTGTACCTAGAACCAAAACCAATTGTTAAAGATTGAAGAGTAATTAAGGCAGACAAATTGAAACACTTTTGTTTTCCTTTTAATTGGTTAAGGCCAACCAAAAATTGTGACAAAAATAAAACCAAAAAGTAAACAAAACAAGCTTTTAATGGAGTATGTTGACTATTCACAGTGGCTTTATCAAATATTGGTTTTTGTTTCATAATAATTACTCCCTATTTGGAATAATGTATCGACATTTGCAGGTCAAAACATAGTGTTACTACCATTGGTTCACCAATTATGTTTTAGTATGTTTTTCACTAGGTCACATTTGAAGTTACCCATTTCAATGATCCGAGAATATCAAGTGGAGATCCTAGGGATATTCTTGCTAACAAAAGGTTGTATAAGATGAAGGGTTGTTTTCATCTTTTATAAATAGTTTGTTCAATATAAAAAGTTTATAAGTTTTTAGATTTGAAATTTAATAAGTTTTTAGATTTGAAATTTGATAATTATAGGCACTAAAAGGGAGCTCCATAAACCACAAGAAAAAAAGGGTGTTGAGTGCACTAGGCATGGCTTTGTGAATTAGCATTACAACATATAGCCAAGTTGAGTGTACTGGGTGTGATCCTATGAATCTCATTTTGTACCAACCAATAAGAAGAAAATAAAATCATGAAAAATACAAAGTAATTTTAAATAAGGGGTTGGTAGAGGGAAAGTAATTTGTGATGAATGGTTGGTAGTTGGTATCTACTAGCTACCACTTGTTTGTGGCTGCACCATTGGTTCATAAGAATTTATTTAAAAGATCATATATAATTTGAATTTATATTAGAATATCGTTCATAATGAAACTATTCCTAACAAATAATACTACTAACTTGCTATTGCTATTCCCACATAATAATGAAAAAATAACCAGAACAAAAAAATATGGACATGACTTAAATACATTTTCATCATTGAGAATAAAATTTGAAGGGTCACAAAAGGAGTAACAATTAGTCTATTAAAAAAACAGCCAAATTAAACATTTCCTAATTGACAAAGTGTAAATCTAGTAGAAAAGTTGAATAATAAAAACAGTTTCATTGAAAAGGCACATTGAACATCAACAGCTTTAAAGTACAAGGTACATAAACTTTCCCAACAGTGGAAGAATTTTGTGAGTTAAGTAGTGCCTTCCATTGTTATACTACTACTGAATTGCAGTTTGTAAAGTTCAACAAAAGTTAGTGACTTTCAGTATTCAGTTTCGTTCGTTATCTAAATGATGAGTACTTGGTCTAGCAACCAATCATTAGAGTCAAAAACTTTGGTTTCAAAAGCTGAGGGGAGAGAAAGCTAAAGCACGCCATTTCATTAGAAGCAACTACCTTCAAAGTTCTATGGCTGGTCATGAACATTTGTTCCAATTATATAACTAAGAAAAAGGGAAAAGAAAATCCCCAAAACATAATGGACAAAAGGGAAACATTCCTCTTGTTTGTAGGCATCATAAATCTAATTGCTCATATTTTGTCCTTGCAAAGTTAGTTAACATTGCATCTTTTTTTTTTTTGTATTTTTGAAAACATACACCAATCAAAGCCAAGCTAGCATTAATTAAGGATTGTGTGTTTCAAGTTATGTGTTTTGTTTGTTTATTTTAATGTTTTTAATTTTGGCAACAAAGAATTGAAGTCCTGCTTGCAAAATACAGGCAACAACAAAATACCATCAAATAAAGCATTTAATGCATCCGTGCAGAACTGCCGAAGGTGGCATTTACATTTACTTGTGTGAATGCATTTATCAGCTTGCCAACAAGTCATATGTCCATGCTAGTAGGATGTATCTAATACCTATTACCTATTTTTTTGTTAAGATCTTTATCAGATTAGCAATTTTAGATTCATAACTCTTGTCGGTTTGTTCATGGTTCAAATCATGGATTCTATGGTATAGAAGCCTAGAGTCAATTATGATGTACTGCATAAAAATTAGTTCTTCAACTAAAGGTTTTTGTTAAGTGATATGGAATGTGTTTGTTGTTGCATATAGTGTTCTCACTTACCCAAAGTTTCTTGTACTGCATCTCATTTAATGTGAAGAAGGTTTTCACTTACCCAAGAGAATTCATAAAGAGCAAAAAAAGACAACATAGTTGGACCTATGCCTTTCAGTTTTATTTTCCATTTAGCTATTGATTTGTTTGTAATTTTCAAAAATATTCTACAAGTTGGACTATGAGGAAAATCGGAATATGAGTTCATGAATTCAAGACTTGGGAACCCAATCATTAAAATATGTAAGCTAGGAATATTGAAAGGTTTTCAAGATGTGTTTGACACTGGTTTGGTAGTGATTTTGAAGTCTTGTTCTTCCTATTTATGTTATCATTTTTGTGTCAATATCTAATATCATGGTAATTAAACAATATACAATTAAGGAAAAAGTCATTGAAAGGGGTTACAGAAAACTTGCACTACATGCATTAGTGATTCAGCAAGGGCGATTAGATGAACAGAGCAGTAATGGTTTTCTGGATATTATCTTTGTTTTTTTTAACAAGTTGCTATACCTAAGGATTATATAATATGGTGCAATCTATTTGTGTATGCAGCTGTTAATAAAGAATACTTGCTTCAGATGGTTACATTAGGCGCTGAAATGATTTTTTGTTTCAATAACAGTACAATTACAAATGAGGATATTGGCCGAATTATTGCTAAAGAAGAGGAAGCAACAACTGAGATTCATGCTAACATGGGAATTTTTACTGAAGATGCTATCAACTTTAACATGGATGACAGTATGTAACCTTTGAATATAAATTTTGGCTTTGTTAAATTTGGTTTCATTGATGTTGTCAAATATCTATTTTGTTGTTTAAATTTCTGTATACCCACAAGTTTTATGTGTTGCTCTGCACCTTTGAGTCATAGTGAAGGAGCCTTGTTGGGCCATCCTTGTGTTGATCCTTTTGAAACCTTATCCTATGATGGAAGAATGAACTGGTTAATATGTCATTATCCTTGTTTGAATATTTCGGTTGAAGATACATAAGTGGTACAAGTCACTTGTTTCTACTCTTTTGGAACAATGGACTAGTTATTATGTTTAGTGAACCTTATTTGTTATTAAACATGCTTACAACCATAAAATTGACTCCTGGTTGTATACCTAATATTGCCTTTTAACTTGTAAGGAATTTTGAAGTTACTAACATTAATATTTATCGGTTTTTAGGTGCTGAGTTGTATCATTTTCACAATAAGAATGTAAGTTGCACATTATCGTTGCCAACTATGGACTATATATGTTTTTATTGCTCAATTTTGCACCAACCTCCCTGCCATGCCTCTTCTATTTTTAACCAACCTCTGTATGTGCGTTTTTTTCTTTAAATGAAGGATGAGAAAAAATTTTATTACACAAAATTGTTAGTGAAAATTGGGTCGAGCCACCAACAATAGAACGAAAGCGCAAGTAAACATTGGCATGCAATCTGTATCTTGAGTTATTGAATTTTTTCTGCTCTGATTTATATTTTTGGTAATTTTGTTGTGTTTTTTTTGGGGTGGGGGGATTCTGACTGTAGTTACTCAACATCTCAATACTTCAAGCAAACAATGCACCAAGGTGGTCCTACTAAACCAAAAGAGCCTCATATTCCTAGGATGCCTCAATTGTAAGCTTCTCATACAAACTTGTTTTTTTCTTCCTTTTTTAGAATAGAGTTATTCTATTTTGACTGAGTTTTTAATTCTATTTCCTTCAGGCATGACTTCCGGTTTCTCAACACACACCACCAGAGTGAGCTATATGAAAAGGAACTTCACTACCTCATGGTGGCTAACCTAAACTTACTGATTAACAATATCAAGTTTAGCTTATTCAATGTGTATTGCTGCTAATATACCATTTTAAAAAAAATCAGCACACACATCACAAGAATTAGCTGAAAGATTCCATAGATGTTGATGAACCATAAGGTATGGAAGTACTCTCAACAAACTATAGTCATTTCCCTTATTTTGTATACAATTATTTGGGTAAATTACTCTCCTCTAAAACATGCTTTGGTTACACTACTCCCTCCCCCCATGTTACACTTTAGTGTATATTACATTGATTAAGCCTCCTAGGAATCTCCTTTATCTTTAAGATAGAAGGGTAAAAAAGGGTATTTGCATGGAACAAGATGGGAGTCAAAGTAGCTAAGAACGGTTATAGTAATTAGTAAGATGGTTAAGTTCGATACATAAACATGGTGATGTGAAGGGAAAGGCAGCATTCAAGTTAGTATTTCTGAACTGGTAAATCCCATGACCTGAGATTTGACAATCCTTTCCTTAATCCTAGGATTTTATATTCCTAATTTATTCATAATAATAAAGTATAAACTATTCTAATTTTTCAAAACCTTTGTTGTTATTCAATATTAACAAAAGCATTTTGTTCTCATGTTGTTCTAGGGTTCCCAACACTAACTCTTACCATCAACTATGGATACTCATACCTCAGTTGCAATTGATAGCTCAGGTCCAAAATCAGGATATTGTACTGGATCCTATGGATATTGATATATTAGTTCTAGATCTGTCTTTTGACTTTGATGAACTAAATAGGGCATTGAAAGATAGGAGACAGTCAGAAAGGGATACGATTAAGGTACTCTTTAAGCAAAACAATGGATGCCTTGATATTTGAGATTGAAAGAACTGCACCAAATTTGAAGGCATTAGACTAATATGATGGTCTGCTACAAAAGGAGAGATTTGTAATTGTGCTTCTTCACCTTGTCTGTCAATTTAAAAACTTAATAATTTGACCCAAAGCATTCCCTATGTCAAAGTATATTACGTAAATTAAGGTATCACATGATTATTAGCAGTTGTACCATGCTTCAAGCTCACTGTCAATAAGCAAAGGAGCATGTTTTTTGTCTGATGGTTAGCCTTCAACTTCAAATTACATACATACATATATATATATATATATATATATATATATATATATATATATATGTATTATATTTCTTTTGAATTTAGGTTTATTGTTAGAAAGGTCTTCGACTTTCAGCACAACAAGACTTGGAGGGATTTTCTAAGGTATTACATGATTTTCTACATCTGTAAATTATTCTGCTCATTCTTTTAGGTTCAGTGATAATGTACATTTCGGTTGTAATTTATTGATCGTGGCAATGAAGGGGTTGTCCCACTAGAACTTTTGCCTCCCGAAGACAAGTGTTTTGTAAACTTAATACCAGCCAGTGATCCATACTCCCTCCCTCTTCTTTTTGTTACATAAGTTCTTGTTTAGACCATTTGACCATAGAATTCTCAACCCAAATTTTAACCTTACTTTCTTTAATTAACACAGCTAACCAGCCATGAAGCACACTCCTTGGTATGCACTTGCTTCCTTTGTGATTTTTTCATAAATATCATCATTTTGATGTCATGTCACATAGTGTTTTAGTTCAAGTAACAAAAAATGTTTCATGTTTGTGTTTAATTGAAACTGATGTCTAAGGATAAACTAAAAACAACAATTATCATTATCTAAATTAAGCTTATAGATAGTATTGGCAACATGTGTCAATACCTTGCAAAAATCAGAGACATGGTGCAGAGCTTGGTACCAAAAGATTTGGATCAGTTAAAGGTGCACTTAACTTCTATGATGATAAGTTATGTTTAGCTTCAGGGAACAGAAGCAACCATCTCTTGTGTTTTCAAAATTTATGAACTATTGAGGCATTCTTATAGTAAATATTTTTTTTTCTCAAAATCCTCAGAAGCCCTCTTCAAGAACAAGGGAACTCCACAAACCAATAATGGATATTGGAAGGTACAAAGAGAGCAAATGGACTGCAGAATCTACAACAGGTGAAATAGAACCTGAGCTTTTGAATGCAAAGAAGACAATGAAACATCATTCTTCTATGATTGAGGATTGAAGTTACAAGGCAAAAACACAAATAATAGATGTATAAAGACTAGGGAAGAGCCTACACGGGGCAATTGTTGTTGCAAACACAAATGACAATTAAGACTATGCACAAGTCATGAGAGAGTTAGAATATCTGAAAAAGGAATTGTTCAACCTTAAGTTTCTTGTGGCTTCATTCATGGATCACAAATCCAGTGTAGAGAAGGAAATTGAAGCATCGAACTCGAAGATGTTATCATGTTTAACAACTGAACAAGATCTTAGAAGGGAGATTGAGGAGCCTAATGAGGAGCAGGTACTTGCTTCAGTGGCCAAGATCGAGGCTTTGAAAGAAATGACAGATATTGAGGCTTAGATAGAAAAGAAAGCAAATCAATTTTCATTCAAACGAGAAGATATTGAGTGTGTGTGAGGCAACATATCTATTACTGAGTGTCATGTAATTCCCATCACAAAAACCATGTGACCCATCATCTCAATGTTACAAAGGGGTTTTTATTATGTGTTTTGAAAGCAAAAAGTAGTTCTATTTGTTCAAGTTTGAATGCTAAGTATAGGATTTTGTTTGTTTTACATCAAAAGTTAGATATTTGTTGTTGTTCTGTTTGTTCAACCCTAAACAAAATGTGTACGTAAAATGTTTTAAGTCAAGCCTTAAGCAACTAACTTATTCTTCAAGACCACATAAGCAAAGAAAAAAAAGAAGCTTACCTTCACGAACAAATTGACAAACAATTGCAGGTCGCGACAACTGAAGGGCACGAGCGTCATGCTAGGGCGTAGGGGTAAGGCCGCGATGCGAGGCTTAGGTTAGGGTAGTGCAAGAGGGGTTCCTTTGGTGGAAAACAATACATAGTGGACGCTTGAGTGATGGATTTGTAGTAATAGCGCACAATGGACAAGAAAGTGAGGGATTTTGATCTAAAAGTAAGCGCAATAGGACAATGTCAAAATTACATTATATATTTAAACTTAAAGACGATTTATAGCTAAAACCATCTTTGTATCCCTGATTTCTAAGATGGATTTTACCAAAAAAACCTATCTTAAACAACTTTCATTTAATTTCAAAAATGTCATTGCCTAGCTTACTAAGACGGTCTTATAAGTAATCATTGTTGTAGACTTCATTTAAAGACGGTTTTTAAAAACCGTCTGCATTGGAGAAGCGGTATATTCATGAAAATGTCACCGCCTAGCCTACTAAGACAGTTATGTCGTGACCGTCGTCGAAGGTACGTTGTAAAAAAGACTTTTTTTAGTAGTTTTAAATTTTATTAGTGTAGTTATTGGTTTCAGACATTAAGTAAATAAAGTATACAATTTTTTTATGTAGTTTAAAAATTATTTGATATTTCACAATCAACTTTGTTTAAACTAATAATATACTTTTAAAAATATAAGTAAATATATAAACAATAAATATATGGTAGTATAAAACATTGAATCACAAATTATAATATATGATAAATTGTTGACTTTTATAATAATTATCTTAAAATTTATACTTATCATAATTTTGATTAATTAATAATATAATTTTTTTACACTAGAAATACATAAGACTTAAAATTTGATATATGAATCATAATCAAGACGATATCATAAGATTTGTAAATTTCATATTTCATAAAAAGTTATTAAGGAAAATTAATGTATAATATTCACTCTCAAAGTAAATGAATCTCCATTCTCTCTCTAATTTGTTTCCTATATAAAAGTATGTGTCAACCGTTCGGTTATATTTCAGATAATTAGCCCAAGCAATTATTATTTTACTAAAATAATTTATTCTATTAAATTTTCAACTTAGGAACCTATATATATATATATATATGTGTGTGTGTGTGTGTGTGTGTGTGTGTGTGTGTGTGTGTGTGTGTGTATGTATATATGTATAAAAGAGAACTAGGTATGAATATATGTTATTAACTAGATATATAACCCTTAGTATAGATTTTGATTCTTCCTTGATTTCTCTACATATATATTGTTGCTGATTTGACACTACTAAAATAATAGTATTTTACAACGTGCATTCAACATCGGTGGTTCCAAAAACGATGTTATTTTAAAAGTGGTGGCATTTTAGTAAATAAGAGATTTAGTTTAACCATGTTTTTGCAAAAAATGATGTCATATACACGTTACAAAAACGGGTTTAATGGAACGTTGTTGAATTGCATTGTTCAAAGACGGGTTTTATAAACACCGTCTTTGAATATGGCCTAAATTTTCATCTTTTTTTCTACCCTAGCCGGCATTACCTCACTCATTTTGCACTCAATTCATTTGGCTCGATTTTCACCGCCGATCGAGGCTGAAAGCGTTTCAGTGTTTTCTTCTTCGTGGAATTCCTGAAAATCGTTTTATTCTTAAGAATTACAGAGCTAAAATTAAGGTTAGGGTTGGGGCTACGATTAGGGTTGATTTCGTCATCGTCCAATGGAAGCTATGGGAGGGTGTTGGAACCCTTGCAAGAGCTCGATCTCGTCCTCGTCAGTCCACAGCCGTTGAAACAGCTGTCGCGAGTCATCCAGCAGCGACGGCGGCTTTTTCTCCTCGATTAGCTCCAGGCGACACCTCCACCGTCAGGTCCGTTCTCTCTCCCTCTTCTCCTTGTATGTTTATTCATTTATTGGATCAATGAAATTCCAAATCTGCTTAGTAACTTCTAAGGTTAAAAAAAAACTGTCCAAAAGTGCAGTTTTGTTTGACCGCAATTTCAAAGTCTTTGAAGTGTTTGCGACTGCAACACGACCTCAATTGTGTCTATCGTGGCCGCTGTATTTTTCTGTAATTTTCCCCAATTTTAAGGAACGCGACGAAACCACGTTGTACCACTGCTCTGTTAGTGTGAGAACCTCACTCACTCACTCACTCAACGTTCCCCCCAATTTTTTAACCGCTAAAAATTTCAAGGGAAGGAGGTTCAGTTTGGTGGCAAGTCTCTCTCCTTGGAATTGGTTGTTCGACTTTCACTATGCTTCCGTTTATGTGCTCTGTGGAATGACGCAATCCCTCCACAGTGATGGAGCTGTTACACATAAGAAATTGGACTTGGAACACAGAATGCTTGAAAAATGTAAAACTGTTGGTTTATTATTTACATCGTGTTGAATTGAGGATTGAAGTAATTGAGCGTAGTGTTGTTTTTCGTGATTGGTTTCTCGGAATACACACTTGAATCTTTGCCAATTTTATGATGAGGCTAAACTTTGAAGATTTCAATTAAAACAAGGGGGGAAAGCGAACTTGTGTGCTGCTCAAAATTTATTCATTAGTTATTGTATCCTGATTATTTAATGGTTAGATTGATGTTGGTGTCAGGCAAATAAATAAATAAAAATCCTTCAAGAATTTGATAGTAGCTGGTCTCAGTCAATAAATGTACCTGTACCCTTCCCATTCTTGAATTTGTGATTCTCACAACTTTTTGCTAGAGCCAACCATAGTGAATATCAATGAACATTAGCAAAAAAGGACATGAACTTAGTTTGCATCAGTTGATCAGAATCTCCCCTAAATGATAAAACCTGACTGAATTCAACTTTTATCCCAATTCCCTAAAAAAATTAAACTCCATCTTATTTCACTTGTGTTCTGCAATCGTTTTCAATGCCTCCATCTCACTGACTCTGCAGATCTGTATCCACCACAATGGTGTACTGCAGTCACTGTGCCAAAATCCATTTCCTTAGGTATCAGTGACTGACTGATGATAATTGTCAAGTTTATATTCCTACATTTTCTTGTCAACTGGGTGTATATATTGAAGGATCAGTTTCACCTCCTCTTTCTGGCGTCCATATCAGAGTTTTTGCTGCTGGAGATAGCAGCATTACTACACTTAAAAGTGGTGAATTGGTTCTTGAAACGACCACTGGTATTGATGGTTCCTTTGTGGCAGGTCCTTTGTACGATGATATTGGTTACAATGTTGAGGCTTCAAAGGTAGTCACTTTCTCATAACAAAAAATAAATACCTTGTTTTAAAAATACTAAAAGCTGAGTCGTGAAATTTCTCTACTTATCTGTGATGTTTATGTTGCTATCTTGTTTCCTTACATTATTTGATTTATTTGTTTCTTGTTTGTATTTGTAGTCTGGATATCATTTAAAACAAGTTGCGCCTCATTCTTTTACTTGTCAGAAGCTTAGTCAAATTTCAGTACACATACATCACAAAGATGATTCTAAAGAGCCCATTCCTTCTGTTCTGTTGTCTTTGAGTGGTGACAATGGTTATAGAAACAACTCAGTATCAGGAGCTGGTAGGACATTCCTGTTTGACAATTTGTTTCCTGGAATGTTTTATTTGCGTCCTGTTTTGAAGGTACTATACTGTAGTTGGACATAACTGTTATTATGTTCTGCATTCTATTGCTTGTCATGTCTTTGACATGCAACTTTTTGTCAATCAGCTCTGGTTCACACGCTACTACACCTGAAGTTAACAATATCACTTATTAAGCACCAATACTTCCATTTTCTTGATGTATCCATATCAGATATGTATTTGATACCAATAGTCTTGGATATTTCATTGATACGTATATCACAGCCTTCAAAAAATAGTTATGAGTTGGATATGAGACATGAAAGGTGTATAAGATAGAAACGTTGAAGCCTTGTCTTGATGAAAAAGAAATGGAAACTATCCTCTTTAAGGATAATGCTCAAGAAGGGAATGAGATTGGTACTATTCCTATTTGTAGGAAATAGGCAATAATTTATGATGACAATGATATATATATATATATATATATATATATATATATATATTATTTGAAGAAGTATGCAATAAATATGCTTTATGAATTTTTATATATCATGTCACGGGAGAAAGAGGCTTGAGCTACTTCTATTAAGGACTGATGGGGATTTGGATTACTTGAGGTTATGGTTTGAGTTGAAGTTAAGGAATTAATAGGTCTGGTGCTTGAACAGTTGTTGAGCTGAAGTTTCTCAGTTATTGCTGACTTATGACGAAGACACATTTAATTGTTTTCTCCATGAACATTTCTTTTGGTTTTCATTCTACACTCTTGTTTTTGTTTACATGTTTTTTTGTTTCTCATATGGTTTCCTTGTGTCTTGTAGAGTAAATTATCGGGCAATTATGTAAGAATAGTTCAAAGTGAGTACTCTGAATCACGTCAAAGGACTTTAGATAGAGGTATGTCTTTCTTAAGTCTCATGACTGATTTCACATTCGGGATGTAATTGACATGATGGTTTCCAAAATGCTTTTTTTGTTTAATATTAATTGATTTTCTCATTTAGCATAGAATAACTCATCGTATATTTGAGAATTTTGAACTTGTTATTGTTAGTCTTAAATCTGTCAAGTTCTGCTATTTTCTTTTGGTCGTTCCTGGTTCATTTCAAAGTTGTGGTCCAATAATAAATTTAATGTTTCATATTTATCCCAAGATAGGGAAAATTTAATATTTTGAATCTTCACAACAGCCAATGCAATCAATTGATAGTGTGCAGGAGGATGACCTTACCATTATTGGGAAGGAATGTATAGAAGAGAAATTTGGATAAATGTTTTTAGTACTTATCCAAAATATAATGAACAGTAGGATTACTGTAAATAATTTCATACATGTAGTTATTTATATTCTTATGTACCTATTTTCTTTGAATTCACAGCTTATGATGAAATTAAATATTTAAGTTTTGGCCTTGGAGTTAATGATGAACGTATGGCTGAACAAGCTTTGACCTTTTATAAAGTAAGGACCAGTTTTGACTTACTCATTTTAAACTTGATTTCTATTTATTTGCACATGTTTTGAAAATGGTTTTTTATTTGATTTAACTAATCCTTGAATTTTTCTGTTGAAGATAACAGTACTTTCTACATGTAGTCGTAGAAAGACTACAACTTATGAATGGTAAATTAATTAACCCTATCTTAACATCAATTACTCATTGTATATACATAATTTTTATTACTCATTATTAGCTTTTACTTAATTTAATATTATATAAGTATATTTATTCACTATTAGTAATATAGATAATTTTTATTACTCATTGTTAGGTTTTAATTAATTAATTATTATTTTATTATATTTATTGATTATTAAAAATATAAATAATTTTTAGAACTTATTCTTAGTTTTGATATATAAACAATTATTACATCAAGCATATTGATTACTATGCAGGTTGCTAATTTTTTTACATCAATGCTGGCGTAAGCAACGATGTAGAAATCAGATATTTCTACATCGTTGCTAAGGAGAGAAACGATGTTGAAAGCACAAGTTATTACATCGGTGCTGACGAGAAACGATGTTGAAAGCGCCGGTTACTACATCGGTGCTGACTAAAAACGATGTTGAAAACAGGTTACTACATCGGTGCTGGTGAGAAACGATGTTGAAAGTGCAGGTTACTACATCGGTGCTAGCGTAGGCACCGATGTAGAAATGAATGTAATTCTACAACGGTCAATTTTGGAACGTTGTTAAAAATGTATAGTTTCAACAACGTTACATACAACAACGTTTAACCACCGTTGTTGAATCCCGTTTTTGACCGATGTTGAAAACTCGATTTCTAGTAGTGTGATTTATTTTACAATACTTTTAATTGAATTCTTGAACAATGATTACTTCTACTATCACGCTATAACCATTAACCTAAATGGCTCAAATTAGGGAAGAAAATAAATGAATTTGGCAAAGTGAAGTTAAAATTATGCAGAGCGAGAGTAATATTCTTTTGAGCAATTAACGCTAATACTTTATTAATATTTATAACATTACCAAAATAGGTTTTTAAAGTCGATTTTTTTACATTTTCGAAGACGATTTTTAACCGTCTTTATATTCACCGTTGTGAAAAGTATTGACTACTTTTCACGACGATTTTTAAACCGTCTTAAAAAGCAAGTTTCTGCATCAATTTGGCGACAACCGTCTTAGAATGTCTTTTTTTAGTTTTAAAATTGTAAAAAATTGAGGATTTGATGATTTTTTGAAAACCATCTTAAAAACTCTAATTTCTAAGACGGTTTTGTTGGAAAAACCATCTAAGAAATGATATTTTTTTAAAAAAATAATTATTTATTTTGTTTTACATACATGTTTGAAGGTAGATTAGACCATGTTTTAAACCTGCATAATTCAAATCCAATAATATATAATTGTTTAAAATAAATAAACATATGGCACTAAAAACCAAACTTTAAAAGTATAGGGACCAAAACCATAATTATAAAGATTATAGTGACAAAAAATATATTAGAATCAAATACATATATCTATAGTTTCATTACACCAATCCAAATTTAATATTCCCTCTCATGGTTAAATATCTTCACAAGGTATCTTCGCATCAAAGTTTCACTACACTAGGATTTATGTAGTTTAATTGGTGTCAAATCACATTCTAAGTAAATCATCTAGAGTCCTACACAACTTTGTTATACTTGATAGAGTGTGTTCAATTCAACTATGGAATGATACCAGCCTCAGGGAGTTGCAACCACAATCTTGCTTGAGCAATTACCAAACCGAACAACGTAATATTTCCTTGCAAAGCAAGAAACTTAGATGTTATTGTAATATTTCAAGTTTTACAACTAATAAATAAGAAATATGAAGAACTGTATCATGAATATAAAAGTTTCAATGTGATGATGAAGAAAAAAAAGTAACTACCATGCCTTAGTTATAAGCAAAACAAGTATGACACATAATTTTAAAACAAACTTAGTAGTCTACTTTAGAGGTAATAGTTTTATAAAAGAACACTATATGATGGTGATATATTGGTTCACCACCTATTATATAGTTGATGGTTACCCTTAGAATTCACTATAGAAGGAAAACAAAAGAATTGTCCTCACCATGCACCATAAAACAAGACAGAACTAAAAAGAACACCATAAGTTCTACTTATTTTCAACTATTCACATATTAGATTTGATGACTTACTTAGCAGAAATAACCATAGTCACCAATTTATTGACTTATTAGTTGTTTGAGTAATTAATTGTTCCTAAATAATGTCTTTTTCCAACAATTTACTTGTTCTAACTTTCCTATAATGAAACACTTTATGAAACTTGCCACAAT
Organism: Glycine soja; assembly: GCF_004193775.1. Taxonomy (NCBI): domain Eukaryota; kingdom Viridiplantae; phylum Streptophyta; class Magnoliopsida; order Fabales; family Fabaceae; genus Glycine; species Glycine soja. Next base: position 10,025,287 of record NC_041005.1, read on the forward strand.
TAGTATCCAGTCATCAATTCTTAAAGGTCTGTGAAACCACATGCTGAAATAAAACCAACAAAGCATTAAACAAAAAGGAAGAGAGCAAATTCATAATCATAGCTTGAAAACTTGTTAGTTGAAGTCTCACATGTTATTATGTTACCGCATAAATTCCCCATCACATGACTAAGATACTTACAAGTGTTCTAGACTCACAACATGTGCATTCCTGCATTTCCTACAATTGGGGTTCAAGCTCACTTGAAGAAAGATGAGATCTGAAGTATATGCTACCACACACCTTCATCAACACAAATCATTTACACTGATTTTTATATATAAAAGTGTTGAAAAGCCTTTACTATTTAAGCATTTGGATTAGTTGATCTTAACATGGTACGTACTATAGCTACCATGACCGAGCTAGTTCTTTCTTCCAACATAAGTTTTCCAAAGACAACACATAATTTAACAAAACTAGAAGCTATTTGTGGCAACAGGCTTGTGGAATGCAAGCATTAGAAGATCAATAAAAGCCCTCCTAGCTCATGCATTTGCCTATTTTACAAAGATACTCAGAACTGAACATATCCAACAATAAATATAAGCTATGTACCTATGGAAGGCTTGGCCATCTGAAAGTTTTCCCCTTGCTCTAAACAAATATCTTAATCTGCATTCAAATTTTAAATAAGTTAAGATAATATGGAGCATTAAATTCCCATACATTAAGGCTCTGTAAATATGATTTACAAAGAAAATAAGGCAAAGGATTGATGTTTCTGGAACTAGAATGGTACACCAATCCTTTCCTTTCTCCTCTCTCCAAATGTTTGTCAACAACCATAACATAAAATAAAAGTAAAAATGCAACCACAAATTGCTCACTTATGAAGCTAACCTAAGATGAGATTTGGTCTGATTTGTTGAAATTTGAGGTTCATAGAATCGTATCTCTATGGAACAGGGAATGAATTCAATTGTAGCAAACTTGTTCCTGTAAGTTCTAAAGTAGCAAAATTTTAGTAGATAATATATGGCATAGAAAATCTTTATATAGATTTGTTAAGAGCGAAACTAGATAAAAACAAATAGAAAATTATAGCATCAAGCATATGATAGATAGTAAATAATACCTGGGAAGACGAGGGTCGGTAAGACTTTGCTCCCGAAATTGAGAGAAAGCATAACTTGACCAGATTCATAATTAAATACACATAAAAAATAAGGCAAAAGGAACCATTTTTAAAGCTACGATATCAGCATGGTGAACTTCATTTGACAAACCTGCAAGTTGGTAGTTCACATTATTCTTTTGTAATTATAGTTATATAGAAATTTAAAGTAATATTTCTCATGTATTAAATGTAAAAAGTAGCCAAAATACATGTCAAACCTGATGGAGAAAAGAATGTCAAATAAACATGTCGAGCCTGATCCAGATAAGGAAAACATGTCAAGCCTAATCCCAGAATGCAAAAAAACTAGTCCAAGGGAGTTAAAGAACCACAAGAAGATGGTCATGAGGGGAAACATGGATGGATCTTACCAAAGACATCAAAAGAATACAATTCATGGTAGCTTCTGTTGTTATAATTATGTTCTAATGAGTTACTTTTATGTTCTAGAATATATTTTTTCCTCCTAATCAATAACTTCCTCTCCTTTATTTCATCCTTACTTTTAATCACCTAATGAGAAAGACTTAAAAAGCAAAAAATCTTCCAAAAGAAACATTGAAGCCACCAATGGCATTGAAAGCATAAAATAATTAACAACCTACATCCTCCACGAGTGAAAACATAACCCTTCTTCCTTAAAAACTGCATGTAGAATAGCAAAATCCATCTTCCCTTTAAAACCCATACATCCACATTTTTTACACCTAGCAATCTAGCATCACAACTAATTCACAACAATCACAACATCCAATATTTGGTTACACTAAACAAGGAAACCTGACCAAGATTTATAATTACACAAATTCTTTACAAATTTTACATACAACCAAATATATAATCCAAATACATAGTTCTTAAACACAAAAGTGTTATGTTAGACCTCCAGTTACCCACATATACACTAGAAAGAAGAATCACATGAGCAGTTTCATAGTTAGTAAGAAGAGACATTGTACACTCTAAAAGCGGCAACTCATTAGTATCAGTCAATTACAAAGTTGCCTTGTCAAGAAACCCGATATATAATATGAATTGGAATGGATTCAACTATTTTATAATCAAATATAAAGTAATTGGTATAAAAATATCAAGACAGATGTCTCACACCTAACTATGAGTATCACTAATAGTATAACAATGGTAGAATTACTTAATTTAACTCTTAACCAAGATTTTTCTTTAATGATATTTATGAACTTAAAATGAGTCCTACAATTCTTAAGAATTCTGTTTGGAATATTACTCATCTAAGTAATGATTCTTATATAGGAATTCTCATCTTAATTGCTTTAACGGTAAATTGCATAAAAATTGATTCTTAAAGATTAAGAATTTCATAAAAGAAAGCTCTCAATGGACATGTTCCAAGGTATTGGTTCCAAGTGCCACTTTGGTTACTTACTAGAATCAATTATTTCCATTATAGTACACATTTTCATGTAGTACCATTTAGCAATTCAAAATTAAACTTTAAAATTCAAGTAGTTAAACTAAAGGAAATTGTGTGAGTGAGCATGTGTGTAAGAGAAATTCATGTTATGTTCCTCACCTGAAATCATCAGTGTGAGCAATCTTTTGACTTCCCTTGATAGCAGACTGTCTGCTTGGAACCTCATACAAACCTATGAACTCACTGCTACCTCATCAACATGAGTAATCTTTCGACTTCCCTTGATAGGAGGCTGTCTGCCAGGAACCTCATACAAGCCTATGAAACCACTACTACCAAAAGAGGCATTTTTCTTTCTAAATGCAACAACCAAGACTTGAGCAACACGACTAAGAAAGCTACTTCCTAGCAACCTATGCATGCACAATGGAATGTCTATGGTAGTTAATAAAGATATACCCCAAATAGGGAGAAAGGTATTCATAACTTCATATGTCACTGTTTCTCTCACCTTTGTGTTTCCTTATCTACTAGTTTGAATTGTAATCAAATTGATTAGAAAATCTCCAACTAACTTTGCCTATTTATAAAATCCTTTGTGATTTTTATTAATTAGTGATATAAGAATTATAATTTCTTCTTCTAAAATCTAAACTACAAATTTGTTTATTTAATATACTTTACTCTTGGGAAACCATAGGAACATGAAAGAAACAATAAGAAGCAGTGAATACAAGTTCTTCATTAAAGAATTGAGTTGTGGTTGGTGGACAAGAGTGAACTTAGATGTTTCTATAGAAGCAAAGCTTCATGATGAATCAAGAGTGATTCAAAGATGTTTTGATTATAACAAAGATGATAACAAAAGATGATGACAAAGGTGATGACAAAAAGCTCAAAGGTCAATCAAAGAATGAGTTCAAGATATTCAAGATAGAATCAAGAACACTTCAAGATTCAACAGGAAAGTTGATTTCAAGAATCAAGATTCAAGAGATCAAGATTTCAAGAATCAAGATTCAAGAGATCAAGATTCAAGACTCAAGATTCAAGAATCAAGAGAAGGCTTAATCAAGATAAGTATGAAAAGGTTTTCTCAAAAATTGAGTAGCATATGGATTTTTCTCAAAACATGTTTACCAAAGAGTTTTTACTCTCTGGTAATTGATTACCAGATTGTTGTAATCGATTACCAGTAGTAAAATAGATTTGAAAAGTTTTCAAATGAATTTACAATGTTCCAACTGATTTCAAAAAATTGTAATCGATTACAATGTTTTGGTAATCGATTACCAGTGCCCTTGAACGTTGAAATTCAAATTCAAATGTGAAGAGTCACATCCTTTCACATAAAAGCTTTGTGTAATCGATTATACTGATTTGGAAATCGATTACCAGTGATTGTTTCTGAATAAATCAAAAGATGTAACTCTTCAAATGGTTTTTTGACTTTTTCAAATTGGTTTTAAGTTTTTCTAAAAGTTATAACTCTTCTAAATGGTCCTCTTGGCCAGACATGAAGAGTCTATAAAAGCAAGGCTTTGATTTGCTTTTCAATACACTTTTCCAATCAATCTTATACAATCCTTTACAAGCCTTGAATCTCTTTGAACTTCTTTTTCTTCTTTGTACCAAAAGCTTTCCAAAGTTTTATGGTTTTCTAAACCTTGAAAACTTGTGTTATTCATTCTTTTCATCTCTTCTCCCTTTGCCAAAAAGAATTCGCCAAGGACTAACCGCCTGAATTCTTTTTGTGTCTCTCTTCTCCCTTTTCCAAAAGAACGAAGGACTAACCGCCTAAATTTTGTTGTGTCTTCCTTCTCCCTTGTCAAAGAATTCAAAACGACACAGTCTGAGAATTCTTTTGATTCTTCCCGTTCCCTTATACAAAAGTGTTCAAAGGACTATCTGCCTGAGAATTCTTTTGTATCCCCATTCACAAAGTATCAAATGTCTAACCGCCCGAGATCTTCGTCTAAACACATTGGAGGGTACATCCTTTGTGGTACAAGTAGAGGGTACATCTACTTGGATTGTTTACTGAGAACAAGAGAGGGTACATCTCTTGTGGATCATTTCTAGTGGAGGGTACATCCACTAGGTTCAAAGAGAACAAGGGAGGGTACATCCCTTGTGGATCTTTGCTTGTAAAAGGATTTTTACAAGGTTGAAAGAAATCTCAAGGACCGCAGGTCGCTTGGGGACTGGATGTAGGCATGGGTTGTTGCCGAACCAGTGTAAAAACTCTTGTGTGTTTGTCTCCTTCTTCCCTACTCTTTTACTTTCCGCTGTGCATTTTAATTTCCTCTTTTACTTTTGGTTAAGTTTATCTTCTACTCCTTATTCTCTTAATAACATAAGTAAAAGCCTTAAAAGAGTAAATTTTTAATTAGTAAAGGTTTAGGAATAATTAATTCAACCCCCCCCCTTCTTAATTATTTTGAGGCCACTTGATCCAACAAGTGGTATCAGAGTAGGTATCTTGTAGAAAGTCTAACCACTTCAAGATTCATGGCCTCTTCAAATCCCTTGTTTCTTGAAGGAAATTCCATTCACAGACCACCCATTTTCAATGGTGAGGGTTACCATTATTGGAAAACCCGTATGCAGATATTCATTGAAGCCATAGATCTAAATATTTGGGAAGCAATAGAATTAGGACCACACATACCCACTATAGTAGATGTAAGCACAAGCACTACAACCCAAAAACCTAGAGATAAGTGGGCAGAAGAAGATAGGAGAAGAATCCAATATGATCTCAAAGCCAAAAACATCATCACTTCAGCCCTAGGAATAGATGAGTACTTTAGAGTGTCAAATTGTACTAATGCCAAGGTGATGTGGGATACTCTCCAATTAACCCATGAAGGAACCACAGATGTAAAAAGGTCTAGAATCAATACCCGAACCCATGAATATAAATTATTTAGGATGAACCCTAATGAAAATATCCATAGTTTGCAAAAAAGATTTACACATATAGTAAACCACCTTGCCTCTCTAGGAAAAATCTTTCCTAATGAAGATTTGATTAATAAAGTTTTAATATGTTTAAGTAGGGAATGGAAGCCCAAGGTAACTGATATTTCTGAAAGTAAAGACCTCTCTTCCATGTCTCTTGCCACTTTATTTAGTAAATTGTAGGAACACGAGATGGAACTTCAACGCCTTAATCAGAATGAAGAAAATGACAAAAAGAAGAGAAGTATAGCCCTTAAAGCCTCATCATCAATACAAGAAGAAAACAAAGAAGAAGATTCAGATGATGAAGAAGATTTTTCTTTCTTTGTTAAGAAATTTCAAAAATTCATCAAGAAAAGAAGAATTGACAGGCGTCAGAATTTCAATAATGGAAGAAAATCACAAGATGATTCTAAAGTCCTTAGATGTTACAAATGCAACCAAATTGGTCACATCAAGGCCAATTGTCCTTCAAATGAAGAATGGTCAGAGAAAAGTGAAAAGAAAAGATTTGATGAAAGAAGAACTAAGAAACCCTACATTGCATAGGATGACAATGATTCATCTGATGGTTCAGAAAAGGAGATTAATCTTCTAACCAAAGATTATGAAAGTGATGAGAACATCTCTCAAGAATGAAAAACAAGGAGAAAAAGCATGATCCTCATCTTTGAAGATCTAGACACTTTAATCTTGAAAAAGGTAATATCAAAATCATTATCTTATTAAAATTTCTCTTAAGTTGAAATTTTTATTCAAACAATTTGATTATGATGACTAAAAATTCTTTATTTGTTTGTTTTTTATTGTTTGAAATCATGAGTATGTGTTCTTGATTGATTTCATCTTATTTGCAGGAAATATTCATTCATATATTTAAATAAAATCAATATTCTTCGTACTTGTGTTTTGATTATTTTTTGATAAAATTGATTATCTACATGGTTTAATGTTTTTGCATGATATGATATGTGAATTACATGATTGAGAATTACTCATAAAGTATTTTTAGTATATTTTTCTTTAAAAAATATTTTTGATAATCACTTAAAATTTCTTTTCTCCTAGAAAGCCTTTTGGTTTTTGTTTTTTGGCTAAAATAACCTCTGGTAATCGATTACCATAATAGTGTAATCAATTACAAGCAATTATTTCTGGTAATGTTGCTCTCTGGTAATCGATTACCATATTTGTGTAATCGATTAAAATGTGTCCCTGCACTTATATATTCAGATTTCAAATTCTGAAACCTGCAACTCTTCTCTCTCTCGAAAACCCTCGCCCCCAAATTTTCTTCCAGCCACATCTCACTCAATTCTTGTCCAACTCACTCCCCACAAAGCCCAAACTTCTTCTTTTTCCACTCTCTTTCATTTGAACCGATTGAAATCTCAAAAAAGCTCTTCAAATGGCTGAACCTTCGAAGAAGCAAAAGGGCACTTCGAGTCGGAGTCAACGGCATTCCATGTCACAGGAAACGCCAATTCCTTCCTCCATTCCCTCTGGATCATTGTTTTCATCAGAGGAACAGCGTATACGGTACACAAACCTCTTTTCCCCTCGTTCCATTATAAACCCAGAATTCATAGATATGGATTTCTTCTCAAATGAGAGTTTTGAATGCTTTCAAGCATTTGAAAACTCCAATCTTATTCCATTCATGTCCCTAAAATTACCTGTTTATTCTGAACTAGTCAAAACTTTTTATTCTAATTTAGAAATCCATGAAGGTACCCTAATGTCTGAGGTTTATGGGATTAAGATGGTCATTGACCAGTCCCTATTTTATGATTTAACCCAACTGCCAAGTGAAGGTGTACCATTTGAAGGTGCACTGATTGACGATTGGAAGTTTGATTTCTCTGTACATGATGCCCGCCGGTTGGTTCGCACCAATTAAGCGGATATGACTGGAAGGCTTCTTGCCGGTTCATTGGCTTTTGAAAGCCATATCCTCCATTACCTTATTGTTCGCATCTTGCTTCCGAGATCTTCAAACCTTGCTCAGGTTTCTGAAGAAGATCTCATTGTTATGTGGGCCTTTCATAAAGGTTTACAAATTGATTGGGCACATCTTGCTAGATATCGCATGCATAAGGCATTGCGATTGAATGCTCCATTGCCTTACCCTCATCTTGTTACCCTTTTTCTTCAACACTTCAACATCCCTCTTGATTTTGAACCTTATGTTCCAATCAAGAGATCTTTCCTTATAGGCGCTTCAGTCATAGCATCTTTTGGTTATCAAAAGGAGCATGATGGCTCTTGGGTGAAGAAAGGTGCTCGACATGTTGGTGAAGAAGGACATGATGGAGAGGATTCATCTCTTCTTTCAAATATTTTAGATAGGTTTGATGGTCTTCAAACCTTTGTTGGTGAGAGGTTTGACAATTTGGAATTACAAGTGGATATGCGCTTCAATGAAATGGAGTCAAGAATCACAAAGGTTGAAGAAGATGTGTCTTACATTCGTTCAAGCTTCGATCTTCCACCACCGTCGCCACCATCATCTTAGATTTCTATTTTAATATTATTAGTACTTTGATTTTCAGCCTTGTATTTTGGCTATATTATTATGGTATTTGAACAAATATTAAGTATGTTGTTTGACTATGTGGATTTTATAATCTATTCATAATTGTTGCTTCATGGTTCTTGCTTCATGATTTGGTTGATATTTTTTTTCCATGAATGTTGTATGGATATTTAGTTATATTTGAATACTTCAAATTTGATATGCACTTTGGCTTTTTGTTGATGCCAAAGGGTGAGAGAAATAGGGATTAAATCAAGAACTCACATGAGTAATTAACTTAATTTTAAGATAAGCATAAATTCAAAAACAAAGGGGGAGAATGGAAATTTATGTGAGTGATCGACTAGGAAAAAGTGTGTGTGTGTGTGTGTGTGTGTGTGTGTGTGTGTTTCTTGATTTCAGAAGTTGTCATCATCAAAAAGGGGGAGATTGTAGAAGCAAAGCTTCATGATGAATCAAGAGTGATTCAAAGATGTTTTGATGATAACAAAGATGATAACAAAAGATGATGACAAAGGTGATGACAAAAAGCTCAAAGGTCAATCAAAGAATGAGTTCAAGATATTCAAGATAGAATCAAGAACACTTCAAGATTCAACAGGAAAGTTGATTTCAAGAATCAAGAATCAAGATTCAAGAGATCAAGATTTCAAGAATCAAGATTCAAGAGATCAAGATTCAAGACTCAAGATTCAAGAATCAAGAGAAAGCTTAATCAAGATAAGTATGAAAAGGTTTTCTCAAAAATTGAGTAGCATATGGATTTTTCTCAAAACATGTTTACCAAAGAGTTTTTACTCTCTGGTAATTGATTACCAGATTGTTGTAATCGATTACCAGTAGTAAAATAGATTTGAAAAAGTTTTCAAATGAATCTACAACGTTCCAATTGATTTCAAAAAGTTGTAATCGATTACAATGTTTTGGTAATCGATTACCAGTGCCTTTGAACGTTGAAATTCAAATTCAAATGTGAAGAGTCACATCCTTTCACATAAAAGCTTTGTGTAATCGATTACACTGATTTGGTAATTGATTACCAGTGATTGTTTCTGAATAAATCAAAAGATGTAAACTCTTCAAATGGTTTTTTTGACTTTTTCAAATTGGTTTTAAGTTTTTCTAAAAGTTATAACTCTTTTAAATGGTCCTCTTGGCCAGACATGAAGAGTCTATAAAAGCAAGGCTTTGATTTGCTTTTCAATACACTTTTCCAATCAATCTTATACAATCCTTTACAAGCCTTGAATCTCTTTGAACTTCTTTTTCTTCTTTGTGCCAAAAGCTTTCCAAAGTTTTATGGTTTTCTAAACCTTGAAAACTTGTGCTATTCATTCTTTTCATCTCTTCTCCCTTTGCCAAAAAGAATTCGCCAAGGACTAACCGCCTGAATTCATTTTGTGTCTCTCTTCTCCCTTTTCCAAAAGAACAAAAGACTAACCGCCTAAATTCTTTTGTGTCTCCCTTCTTCCTTGTCAAAGAATTCAAAACGACACAGTCTGATAATTCTTTTGATTCTTCCCATTCCCTTATACAAAAGTGTTCAAAGGACTAACCGCCTGAGAATTCTTTTGTATCCCCATTCACAAAGTATCAAAGGTCTAACTGCCCGAGATCTTTGTCTTAACACATTGGAGGGTACATCCTTTGTGGTACAAGTAGAGGGTACATCTACTTGGGTTGTTGACTGAGAACAAGAGAGGGTACATTTCTTGTGGATCAGTTCTAGTGGAGGATACATCCACTAGTTTCAAAGAGAACAAGGGAGGGTACATCCCTTGTGGATCTTTGCTTGTAAAAAGATTTTTACAAGGTTGAATGAAATCTTAAGGACCGCAGGTCGCTTGGGGATTGGATGTAGGCACGGGTTATTGTCGAACCAGTATAAAAACTCTTGTGTGTTTGTCTCCTTCTTCCCTACTCTTTTACTTTCCACTGTGCATTTTAATTTCCGCTTTTACTTTTGGTTAAGTTTCTCTTCTACTCCTTATTCTCTTAACAACATAAGTAAAAGCCTTAGAAGAGTAAATTTTTAATTAGTAAAGGTTTAGGAATAATTAATTCAACCCCCCCTTCATAATTATTCTGAGGCCACTTGATCCAACAATTTCTTAGCACATTTCAAAGCAAGAATTGATAGAGTGAACAAGAGTTTCTTACAACAAAGCATGATAACTTTATCACTTATACTACAACATTTTGCCACAACTTTCAAGAAAAACAATTGTATTAATATTCTCTCTTATGTTGGTTGTGAACCAAAGTGATTGTAGAAATAGATACAAGGCTTCAAAGAGAATTACATATGCAGTCTCACACTCTCTCTATTCCCACCAATTAACTATCAATAACAAAAACCGACTCAAGCCCTACATGTTTATCTTTATCCTATTTTGCTTAACATTCACCCACTAATAATCTATTTGATTGAAATAAGTGAAAATCATACCTCCTCCTCCTCCTAACACCTGGGCGAGGACATTTTATAGGTTGAATATAAAATCACTCAAGGGCATCCCAAAGGGAAACAAAATACTGGATTTCATATCAAGAAATTAGCTACTGTACCATTTAAAACAGAGCATCAAAGCTCCATCTAGTCAGTTTGAGGCATGTTCATCATATTATAAATCAAACAAGCACTAAAACTATGCAATCATCTATCTTTCATACTTCCAGTATCATGTTTAAATTATGATGCATACCAAATCATCATGAAATTCCTCCAAGATCATTATTTGAGTTTGTTAAAACAAGCATTAAATATCTCATACACGTTTTTCTTTTAGATAAATTTCAGACTGTACAACATAAAAATCAGATGCTTAGGTAAATATTTGAAAATATAACCAAAGAAGCTATTAAACATTACTTGTAAGTTGTATGAAAGAAAAAAATAATAATGTTTATCATTTTCTACTTGAAAAAAACACGCACTAAATCTTTTTCCTACCTATTTTCTTTTACTATTCCGTCCCACACCAATAGAAGGAGAATGAGTGAGATTGATTGATTGGCACTCTTATTTCTGCCTGTTACACAGCATCAAACATAATCATGTCAAGCTATTCCTAGTGTTTTCATTTTAAAACTAGAATATATTATCTTCTTTTGCTTCACATGTTTCAAGTATAAAGATACATCACTTGGGAAATTAAAAACATCTATTTCCTTTTTGCTACCCAGCCTATCTTTCTTCCCTTTGGTTATATATGGTTCTAATTTATTCCACATATTAGGCATTTTGAAAGAATAGATAAATAAGGCTTAGGTAAAATATTCTTTATGTTTTACATGCTTTGTCAAGGCATACAATTCTAATAGATGTACTAATTACTAACATCAAATTAGCAACAGTAAACTAGTGTGAAGTGGCTCTCTTACCTCTGAAAAATTAACATATATTCCAAAAAAAGAAAGAAAATAATGTTTATATTCCCCCTTGTTGCTATTTTTAGTGCTTGTCTTGGCCCTTGTAGTTTCTAATGGATAGAAATGCTTCAGTAAGAAGCAACTAGGGAATATAACTTCTCAATTATTTCATGTAAATATTTCTGAAGAATATATGCTGGAAAAATACACACACACGCAGACCTAATTATGGATCCTATTTCCTGTCTACTTATTCATTAAATCAAGAATTCACTAAAATTCAAAGTTGAAAGGGAGTACATTTTGTTGGGCAAATGGTTTCATAAAATAATTTACACTGTAATTAGAAAAAAATGCTTATAAACTTGATATCAACTTCTTACAGATGATTGTTCACTGGGCTTTCAATAATATGAGCAGCAAGATCATAAATTAACCTTCAATCAATACAAGATGGTTTATTATCAAACAATTGATAATATTGGTTAAAGGTTTAGAGCACTAAGTTCTTTCCAAATCTTAGATAAAGTAAAAGGTCCAAGATGTCAAAAAAAAAAAAATCAATCAACAAAACAATTAAAAAGAATTGGTCAACATCTAGTTATCCCCTTTGATGGAGTTCATGTCCAATGTTAATGAAGCATAATTATAATATTTCATATTAATTCAGAAAAATTGGATAAAGCAGTTAGAAAGAGTATGTGAGGAAAATGCAGAAGGATTAAAAGCTGAAATTGCAACACAGAGAAGAGAGTTAAGGTTGAGAGAGATTACAGATTAGAGTAAAGATGGAAGAGGGTAAGAACCAACAATGTCACTCTTGACTCCATGGAGATTGGATCGAAACGCCACTACTACAAAATGTAGATTTAACATCGCTAACTTAACATCAATTTTTTTATAAAAACTGATGTTAACAAAAATATGGTGGCATAAAGGTAAATAACATGACCAAACAAACAACCCCTTGCAAAGCCTTCGGCCAGGGCACCCTACGTGCTACTACTGCCCAAACTATGACAGTAGTGTGGTAAGGAGTTAAAATTTAATTATTATCTTACTATAGTAACTTATTTTGTTCAAAATGTGTTGACATGTAACACCAACAACTATGAAAGTATAAATGATTTTTGTTACTACCTAAGACAGAATGTCAGGATATATAAAAAAACATGGTAAATGTTTCCCATGCTCAATTATTTTGTGAATAGTTAAAAGGCAGACTTAAGCAATACTGAACACAAATTCTGCTGGTTCTGATTTTTTGAAGAATTTCTAGACCGGCTCTCTGCTTATCCACATAAGTTGGGTTGCATTCAATCCTGAAAGTAATTAAGGATGTTGATAAAGTTGGCCTTCTATTGTGGAGTGAAAATATTAATGAGTATGTTCTGTTGTGCATTTAGAATATAAGATGTTTTGATGATAGCACAATTTGCACTTTCTTATCTACTGATTCTTTATTGGTGTCTTAGAAATAAAGATTTATGGAATAAACTTTCAATCATAGTATTTCAGTTGCATGAGGTGTTTTATTTTTTTGTTATCAAGAAAGTTTTTACTAGTGTTGTAGATTTGATTATATAAATTTCATTCTGAAAAACAAGTGCTACAGGATAATGGCATTCACATATGGGATGGCAATGCATCTAGAGGATACCTCAATAGTCAAGCATGACTATATATTTTAACTTTTAAGTTAAATTGCACACTTTTTTTATATTGCAGTTAGTGATTGGCTTTACATTTTTTTTATAGAAGTGTTGGTTTGATGAAGAGGGAGGCCTGCTTATCGGTTTCAATGGAGGCACTTTGGTGCCAGGTAGGTGAATTATACTTTTTATTTTTATTTTCTGTAGGTATTATAATAGATTGTTTTATGTGGAATTGCTCAACTCTTTATTCCCTGTCTTACATTTTATAGATATACTGACATGCATGATGACAAATCCGGTGAAGGGTTTGATAAGCTTTTAGATGTTATTAATATGATAAAGCATAATCCTAATGATTAACAAATCATTCTCTCTGCATGGAATCTAGCTGATCTTAATTTGATGGCACTTCCGCCCTGCCACATGTTTGCATAGGTCTGCAACTTTATTCAAATTTTTCTTTGAAAATTCCCCTCTCGACATATATATTTTGATATTTTTAATTTTTATCTTTTTCAATTTTATGTAGCACAAGGGGAGTTATCATGTCAAATTTACCAGTGATTTACTGATGCGGGCCTGGGCATTCCATTTAATATTGCCTCTTACGCCCTCCTAACATGCATGATTGCTCATGTTTGTGGTATGCAAATTATTGAAGCATTCATGATAGACTTAAATATGTAGTCAATTGATCAAATGTTATGAGATTTTATGGGTGTAATAAGAGATGACATATCACATTTTATTTGGTTGTACGTGGCTTTAAGCAGTTTAATAGGTAGTAGATCCCCAAGATTTAATATTATGCTCTGGCTATGTCTATAGGGGGCGGGAGATAATAATCAGATTTGTTCATGCACTAATCTTTGTACAAGCCTGGTTTTTCTTTGGTTTAAACTGTGTCATACCCTAATTTCGTTCGGGAACCATTGTTTGATGGCATGCAGCCTTTGCTTGACCGCTTCGAGGTACTTGGCACCCATTGTTGCACAATACGTGAAGATCCATAACGTTCCAGAAGTCAAAAGAGAGCATTGTTGCACGATCCGTGAAGTTCCATAACATGCCGGAAATCAAAAGGAAGCATTGTTACACAATTCGTGAGGTTCCGTAACATTCCGAAAGCCAAAAAAGGGATGATTACGTAATCCGTAAGGTTCCGTAACATTACGGAAGGAAAACAAGTATCGTTATGAAATTCATAAAGTTCCGTAACGTTACAGAAAAAGAATCAGCAAAAAAAAAGGCAAGGGTGTATTTAGTAAATAGGGGTGCAAATAGCAACTAGGCCCACTTAAGCCTTCCAAGAAGTTCCTCCAAAAGGCGATGCCTTCTGGAGGAAGCAACCTAGCTCGCCTGGGCGAGCTGGGTGGTAAGCTTCTCCCTCTTTTCCCTATAAATAGGGGGAAGAGGGAAGAACAAAAACGTTCAACCCTCTTGGTATTTGCGGATCACTTGAAATTAGTGAGAAAAACCGTTTCCGTGAAGAAAATCCAAGCCGAGGGACTTCCGTAACTCGTCTGAGACATTTCCGTGGGTGATTTCGTGAAGATTTTCCGACATCCTTCGTTCGTTCTTCGTCGTTCTTCGGTCTTCAACCGGTAAGTTCCCGAAATCAAACTTTTCAATTCATTCTATGTACCCTTGGTGGTCCCTATTTGTTTCGCGTACTTTTATTTTCATTTCATTTACTTTCTGCACCCCCTTTTGGCGTGCTTTAGTCATTTATTTAAGTCATTTTCTCGCCTAATCAAAAAATAAAATAAATTTCCACCGATCATTTGAATTGTAACATCTGTTAATTTCTGTTAAAATGAAATCTGACCATTCGGTCATGCCGTAACCACATTGGAAACCAAAAAGAGGTAAAATAAATAATATAATAATAAAAAATATCTTTTAGTAAAAATGAAACAAAAAAATCAATCGGACGTTTTCTCTTTGGGATTTTTCTTTCTTAATTGAATTGACTAATAACTAAAGTAAAACTAAGGCTAAAATCAACTCACAAAATCAAGCTTTGTCCGTAAAAATCACTGAAAAAATGTTTTAAGGTCCAACGTCTTAAACGGTCCTCTTTGCTTTTATCGGTTAACATGGACCGTTCAAAAGCATAAAATCAACACATCACTTTACTGCCTTTTGCGAGAACTACGTAGGTCTGATTTCCTCTTCGATGGAGGATACATAGGAGCAAAAGCCCCGCTTTTGTCAACCTCGTGAGATGGTTAGAAGTCCAACGCCTTAGCTTTCTCACCAAGTAAAATGGATCATTTTAAGGTCCAACGCCTTAAATGACCACCTTCCAAGTAAAAAGAATCACTTGATTCGCCCCTTTTGAAAGAACTACGTAGGTCTGATTTCCTTATCACAATTGAGAAATACGTAGGAGCAAGTGAAACACCCTTGTCGACCACAAAAAGAAAAAAATACAAAAAAAGCATAAAAACATAAAAGGAAAAATAAAACAAATTGAAGTCATATTTGCACACTTGATTAAAGGCTGTTGTCCCTTGTGACGGACGTGTGGGGTGCTAATACCTTCCCCGTGCATAAATACAACTCCCGAATCTTTCACACTTAAAGTTCGTTGACCACGTCTTTTCCGGTTTTTCTGACGTTTTCCTCGAATAAACGTTGGTGGCGACTCCGCGCATTTTCCTTTCTTGGAAGACGCACCCGTGAGCCTCGCATCGCCCTCCCGCCGAAAGGTAGGTTGCGACAGTTGACGACTCCACTGGGGACTGTTTTTAGAGAGTTAGGCCTTCTAATCTCGTGCAATATGATGACTTCCTCTTTTGTTAGTTTCCTTTTATTTGTCTTACATTCTTGTATATAACTCTTTTATGCTTTTAGTATGCTTTTTAAATGTATGCATGAGATAGATGTTTATTCATTTGATGCACACAAACACCAACACTATTTGCACACACGGTGAGTTGAAAAGGGGCCCTATACCCGGGTCCATGGGAACATAAGGAGTGGAGGTGAATCTGTGGTCATGTTAGGTCTCCGACTTGCTTGATAATAGTGAACCTTCATCTAGAGTTTTTCTCTTTGATAACATATTGTTGCTGGTAGTCCCTACTGCCGCAATACGTTCTTCGAAGGGGATGATACCTCTAGAAACCATCAAGAGAGATATGACCACCTTAGGAATTATCACTAAAAGGCCTTTTAGTTCCTACAGTGTAGGTCCCTAAAATAGGGGCACGAAGCAAACACGTTGCGTGCCATTTTAAACATTGCTATGCATATAACCTAAATGTCATGTATGCCTTTGCTGTATGATTATTTGTGGATATTGTCATACTGTGCACATCCTCGTGTTATGCTTTTGCGCGTCTGCATCATATCGTCATGCACGCGTTGTATGTTGGTCTTGTCTTTTGTCATGGGAAGTCGGAAGATCCATATCGCCTTCTTAACTACACACATGGGGCACTGCACCCCCAAGTGTGCAAGTAAGAAGAGATAATTTTCCGGGCTCTCGTGTCTGTAAATGCATTCATATCATGCATCGCATAAGCATCTCTTCATGGCATCATAATGAACATATCGTTCCTGCATTTGTTCGTTATCATATTCCAGCCTCACATTTTGCATGAGTCATTGCATCATCATGCATATGCGTTCAACAAAATTTTTTGATCTACAAATTGCATACCAATTGTTTTCATGTTTGCTCATGCATGATCCTTGCGTTTTCCTCTGCAAAACAAAAACAAAAAAAGAAAGCATGAACTTAGTTGCATATGTTCGGTACCATGAGCCAACCATGTTGGGATCATAAATCCATTTCACTTAAAAACAAAATGATTGAACATGGTACCTAATGCATGGTTAACTAAGAAAAGATGTTTCATCGGACATCTCAATTTCATAATTACATTTTCCATGCATAACATATGTATTCCCGAGTCTTTCATCTCTATGAAATATTGTTGAAGTATTGGCGATCAGAATTGCCATTCCTTGGGTTATGGGATTGAACCAAGCTCATGCTTTTACGAAAAAGGTTCATCAAGTCAAGTTGAAGTATGGAAGTAACCACCATGCAAAAATTGGGGCAAAAGATGGATCGAGTTACATCGCTTCTAGTTTCACCTTGACAAAGATGTAATGGACCATGTTAAAAATCTAAATTGATTCAACACCATGTCCTGCGTAAAAATTCGCAATACTTCAACTGTGCATCATTCACATACATCCATGCTTTTTATTGGTTGCATTGCTCATTGCATTCTTTCCTTGAAAAAAAAAGAACTTAATCATTGTTATCAAAAAGAAAAGAACACGCTTTACGGCGCCCTTACCAAACCCGTGCTAGAGCTAGAGTAATGGGTGAAGTAGAGGAGGTGCAAGAGCAGATGAAGGCCGACATGGAGGCCATGAAAGAGAAAATGGCCACAATGATGGAGGCCATGATAAGCATGAAGATGATAATGGAAGCCAATGCGGTTACAATTGCCGCTACCAGCACTGTTGCTAAGGTGAACCCGATGCCCCCATCTGGCCTCAACCAAATGAATCATCCCACCTTAGCTATGGTAGGCAAAGATTTGGGAAGTACGAATGGCCCCATGATGTGCAAATTCAAAACGAGCACGCCTTCCCGCCATATGGCTTGCCTCCCAACTTACACCAGCCAATGTAGCATACACTCCCAATGAGAATGTCAATAACTCCACTCCTATACTCATTGAGAACCAACAACCTCAATCTGATCATGCACATGTCTCTTGACCCATGGGGGAGGCACATAAAATGCCCTACCACAATCTAGCCGACTTCGAGCCTTGCCTCGGATATGCCACTGAAGGGCAAGCAATTGGTGATATACCCCTACAAAACACTTTGGAGGGCCCTCAGTATCACCCACAACCACACCCCTCACATTCCACAACAATTAAAAACCCTCATGCTATGGCGGAAATGGGAAAGTTGGATCATCTAGAGGAAAGGCTTAGGGCCATTGAAGGAGGTAAAGATTATGCCTTTGCTAACCTAGAAGAGTTGTTCCTAGTACCCAATATCATCACCCCTCCCAAGTTCAAGGTGCTGGACTTTGACAAGTACAAGGGGATTACTTGCCCCAAGAACCTTCTAAAGATGTATTGTCGGAAGATGGGGGCATACGCAAAAGATGAGGAATTGCTGATACATTCCTTCCAAGAAAGTCTTACTGGGGTAGCTGTTACTTGGTACACTAACTTGGAACCTTCCCGAGTCCATTCTTGGAAGGACCTAATGGTTGCCTTCGTTAGGCAGTGTCAGTATAATGTCTTCGGATAGGATGCAACTACAGAACATGTGCAAAAAGGGGGCACGGATCTTTTAAAGAATACGCCCAAAGGTGGAGGGATCTAGTAGCCCAAGTGTTTCCCTTAATGACGAAGAAAGAAATAATAACAATGATAGTTGACATATTACTAGTGTTCTATTATGGAAAATGGTGGGTTACACACCTTCAAGCTTTGCGGATTTGGTCTTTGCTGGCGAAATGATCGAAGTGGGTCTAACAAGAGGCAAATCTGATCATCATGCTTTGATAAATGCAAAAAAAACTGGGGCAAATGAAGAGGGTGAGAATGAGGGAGAAACCCATGTTGTGACTGCCATTCCTATACAGCCAAGTTTCCCACCAACCCAACAATGTCATTACTCAACCAATAACAAACCTTCTCCTTACCCACCACCCAGTTATCCACAAAGGTCATCCCTAAATCAACCACAAAGTCTGTCTACCGCACTTCCAATGACAAACATCACCTTTAGCACAAACCAAAACACCAACCAAGAAATGAATTTTGCAGCGAAAAAGCCTATAGAATTCACCCCAATTCCGGTGTCCTATGCTGACTTGCTCCCATATCTACTTGATGATTCAATGGTAGCCATAACCCCAGCCAAGGTTCATCAACCTCCATTTCTCCGAGAATACGACTCGAACGCAACGTGTGCTTGTCATGGAGAAGCCCCGGGGCATTCCATTAAGCATTGTAGGGCCCTGAAGCGTAAGGTGCAAGGTCTAATTGATGCGGGCTGGCTGAAATTTGAGGAGAATTGCGTGTAAATCTTGACATTGACAAGAGATGCCACACATGAGGCAATTTTGAAAGCTGTTGTTAGATGTCTCTAATGACTCATAAGGATTTTCAAGTTTATACCATTATTGTAAACCACAGTTACAATGCTAAATAAAATGGATAAATTTGATATCTTTGTCCCTCATCCTCTCACAAACGCATCTTTGCTTATTCAACTTTCATCGGAATGTGGGTGCAAGCCATTGGTTTGTTTGATCAAGTGACTAGTGCTCCTGAGTTTGGACTTCCAAGACTGTTCAATCAGAAATTACTCATGCTACACATTTGGTGGGGGTGCCGTAAAACGACGAGTAAAAGCAAAAAAAAAGGTTCAAAATAAAAGAAAAAAAAACATTTGATTGGTTGTGTTTTCAAGTAAAAATATAGACGTCATGTGACCTCATTTTATCATTCTGGAAAGTTTGTCTTTTTTAGAGAGAAGTGAGTTATCAAGAATATGAGTCATTTGACTTAATCCATCAACTGAAAAAAATCCTTCAACTATTTCTCGTCCTTGGAAAATTCTTTTTGCAAGAATTAACCGCTTCTTTCATTCTCCCTTGCTACAAGGTTGTGAAAGCAAAACAACGATGGATACCTTAGAGTCCTACACTGGGGCAATGAAAGGTACCATGCATAAACCTCAAGCAAATCTAAGGGCAGATTAGAAGTTCTCACCCAATGGGTTCCCGGCTACAAGGTCATGACGAAAGATAAAAATGGATACCTCAAAGCCCTACACTGGGGCAATGAAAGGCATCATGCATAAACCTCAAGCGAACCTAAGGGCAGATTAGATGTTCTCACCCAATGGGTTCCCAGCTACAAGGTCATGACGAAAGATAAAAATGGATACCTCAAAGCCCTACACTGGGGCAATGAAAGGCACCATGCATAAACCTCAAATGAACCTAGGGGCAGATTAGAAGTTCTCACCCAATAGGTTCCTTGCTACAAGGTCATGACGAAAGACTATGATTGGTACCTCAAAGCCTTACACTAGGGCAATGAAAGGCACCATGCAAAAACCTCAAGCGAACCTAGGGGCAGATTAGAAGTTCTCACCCAATAGGTTCCCAGCTACAAGGTCATGACGAAAGATAACAATTGGTACCTCAAAGCCTTACATTGTGGCAATGAGGGGCATCGTGCATGAGCCTCAAGTGAACATAGAGGCAGATCAAAAGTTCTCACCCGTCGATGTTTTTAAACAAAAAAAGGGGGACAAACCCTGGAATTTCAATGGATTGATTAAACGTCAAACGGCTCCATTGCCATCACTCCAAAATGGTCAAGTGACTAAATCAAACAGAACAACCACTCTAAGGGAGTTCCCGAAGAGATTTGCAAAGATAGGATAAGGTTGCATGAATTATCGCCTCTTTCAAAAGGACAGTCAATCTGTGTTTTCCAAAAAAAAATTAATTAAATCAAAATCAAAATCACAAAATAGGGAAAAAATGTCATGAACATTGTACAACTTTCCATTGCATTGCATTGTTTCATATGAGGTCCGCATTTACCAAATTTCACGACAAAGGTTGCATGCATCTGCATCCCTAAAAATCATGTTAACTGCATAGATTTCCCACATCTAATGTCCAATCTTTTGAATTTGGGATTATCGGCACTCTCGATGAGTCAATCTCTTGCTTTCTCATAAGGGTGGACCCTTGGGTACACGCCCTCTCCTTCAGAGGACTACACGTCCTCACCTTCAGAGGACTGCATGTCCTCACTTTCAAAGGACTACACGTCCTCACCTTTAGAGGACTACACGTCCTCACCTTCAGAGGACTACACGTCCTCATCTTCAGAGGACTGCACGTCCTCACTTTCAGAGGACTACACGTCCTCACCTTCAGAGGGTTGCATGCCCTCACCTTCAGAGGGCTGCACGCCCTCGCCTTCAGAGGACTACACGTCCTCGCCGTCAGAGGACTAGACGTCCTCACCTTCAGAGGACTACACGTCCTCCACTTTAGAGGACTACATGTCCTCGCCTTCAGAGGGCTACGCGCTCTCGCCTTCAGTGGGCTCCACATCCGCACCTTAAGAGAATTTAAGGTCCTCTACCCTTAATGCTTAACCGAGACTTGCGCTCCCGGTTAAGGGGCCAGTAATTTCCTTTTATCAGTTCCTGGGCCACCCCCTAATATTGGAGGGCGACCAACTATGCGAGCACAACCAGAGGAGGAGGCTATCGCGTAGCTACTGTGCATATCGAGGCAAGATTTCACCCGTGCCACTGCAAAGAGACGAGTGCGGATCATGCGCACCAACATGACCATTCTTACACAGATATAGATGGCGTTGCTACTTAGCAACATTCTGCCTAGCGACCGCAATGCCGATCTCCCCCTGTGAAAGTATCGGTTGGTTTGTGCCATCCCGACATAGGTAAGTATGCACATCGCTCAACTGATTTTTGATGTCATCTATTATTTGCAGGGGTCGCGCCCACAAGACACCCAGTGGACCCGGAGGAGCCCAACAGGGCCCTGGGGTTTCCATCTCGGGTTACGGGCCTCTATCAGTCCTACAGGGTGCCCGTCCCCCCTAGCAAGGTCATACCATCGTGACATAGGTAAGTATGCACTTCTCTCAAATGATTTCTGATGTCATCTATTGTTTGCAGGGATCACGCCCGCAAGACACCCAGTGGACCCGAAGAAGTCCAGCAGGGTCTTGGAGTTGCCAGCTCTGATTACGGGCCTCTGTCAGTTCTACGGAGTGCCTGTCGCCCCCAGCAAGGTCATCAGGCCCCTTACTAATCGAGCTTTCATCAAGAAGTACAGCGCCCCCAGACAGGCGCAGGGCGAAACACCACAGCAGCCTGGGGATGGCCGGCAATGGGCAACAGACGCACCGCCACCACCTGTAGAGTTCACCTCAGCTCATCCACAAAAAGGTTAGAGCGTTGCCTACGACACATGGCCGATCAATAGGCGACTAAGTCCAAAGCCAAAGGTAAGCAAAGTACTAGGTCAGTGACCGACAAGTCATAAGGCGTCCAGCTCAAGACGTTAAAGAAGCGCTACTAGGAGGCAACCTAGTAACTTTTAAATCTCTGCTTGTTATTTGATCACCTTTGTTTCTCAAGTCATAGTAGGACACACCTAGTTACTCATGATCCTAGGAACTTAAATAAAACAAGCACAAGCTCAGAAGGTAGTCATACCTCACAATATATATATATATATATATATATATATATATATATATATATATATATATATATATATATATATATATGTATGTATGTTTAGGTGGCAAGATACCTTGGATATGCATGTATATAGCAAAAATACCTCACAATATATATATATATATATATATATATATATATATATATATGTATGTTTAGGTAGCAAGATACCTTGGATACACATGTATATAGCAAAAATACCTCACAAAAATATGCACATGTTTATGTAGCAAAATACCTCATGAAAAAAAAAACAAAAACAAAAAGAGAACAAAAAATATATCTTTCAGATGAAAAGCCAACATGTTTTTGAAAAGAATTAACTTCCAGTTTTTCTTTGAAAAAAAAATTTGCTGATCATGACCAGTTTTTGAAAAAAAGATGTGTATGCACCTGAAGGGTGAATGCTGTGAAAATTTTCCCGAACGCCTAAAATAGACTCGGATGAATGCATGAATTGATAAAAGAACATATTTTTGAAACACTGGGTTGACTTAAAAACTTGATGCTTGAGTGTCCACATGGATGCATGCATGACCAGTTTTGCATAAAATTTCCTAATCATCATTGTTGCATGTGTATCATGGAAATAATGTGGGACATCCCCTTTATCCCCGAACCGCTGGCCAAACCCTGACATATATCATGACCAGCCATTTTACAAGCCTTGAGCCAAAATCCCGGCTTATCATAAACCTTGACCCAGGGTGAGAATGTCAATCCTTGCTCTTGGAAGAAAACAAAAAAAAAGGAAAATTCCCAATCAAAGAGTGGGAGAAAGCAAAAAAAGAAAGAAAATTCTCAATCAAAGAGTGGGAAAAAAAAGAAAGAAAAATCCCAATCAAAGAGTGGGAGAAAGCAAAAAAGAAAGAAAGTTCTCGATAAAAGACCGGAAGAAAATAGAAGAAATATGCAGAAAGGTCTTTGGACCAGACAATTTCTGAACAATACAGAATTGTCACCAAGTAAACAAGAAAAAAGAAAGGAAACCACGACCTAAAGTTGTCCTCTCCCTTTAATTACCAACCAAAATCCTGTGCGCCGGTGACTTGTTCACCTCACACTAAACAAAAATAGAAAAGGAAAAGGCCAAGAACACTCAAAGCCAAATTTCCCACAAAAAAAAAAAACAAACCATTCCCAAGAAAAAATCCTATTGATCCATGATCACGCATGTAATATTTGATTTGATAGGAAATGATTTGCAAAATCAAGTCATGACATATCTATGGTTCGGAATTAGGATAAAACACTTACATGTGTGAGATGGATACGCTTTGAGTGATTTTCTCCTATTTTTGTTGAACCCAGTGTTTCCTCTAAATGGTCGTTTAGAAATGAAATGCTGACATCCAAAATCTCATTTATGGTTATGAGAAAATTTCATCAGCATACTCTTCTTCCCCAATAGACACATTGTTTTTCATAAAAAAAAATCATATGTTACTCTGATCAATTGGAGGTTTTGTTTCTTTACTAAAGCATGTTCGCATTTTAGTGAAAAAAAACACCGAGACTATTTTAGTCTCACAGTTATCAAGAACTACGTAGGTCTGAGTTCCTCATCACAAATTGAGGATACGTAGGAGCAAAAGCCCTGCTTTTGTCGACCACCCCACCTTTCGTTACCGTGACCCAAGAGTCCGATAGCATGTGGAGCCACTTGACCGTGGGATCCCCAGATTCGTATTCTTTTCAGTTTTATGTTATCTTATTTCTATGACTTGAGGGACTAACATTTGTTTTTGTTGTTTCAATTGTCATTTGTTTTGTGCATACATTTTGTTTGGATTGTTGCGTTAGTGCTTATTTCGTTATTGTCGATAATATTTGTTGAAATTCCGGAATCGTGTAGAGTTTTCATTTAGGAACGTCATCCTAAAATAAAACGAACAAACGTCGTGATAACGCCAAGAATAGAGAAAGAAAGAGACGTTGTGGACAAAATCTCATATCTGTATATAAAGAAAAGAAAAGAAATTTTTATATATAAACAATGTGTGGAAAGAAATTCTTGTATATGAGCAATGAGTGTATATAAAGGAAATTTTTATATAAACAACGAGTGTATATTGAAAAGGGGAAAAGAAATCTTTGAAAAGGAATAGAGATTTTATATAGACCATGTCGGTATAGAGAGAAAGAGTTTTTCAATGCGTGTGTATATAGAGAAAAAAGTTTTTTTCGTGTATAGGAACGTAGGTGTACAGAAAAAAAAAAGCTTTTCTCATAGATAGCGATGTATGTATAGTTTTTTGCAAACATGCATAAGAAAAAATGAAACAAAAAGAAAAGAGAAAGAAAGACCTTGAAGGTCAGCATGTTATGGTCATAGGAAGCACAAATCATTCGTAGAGAGCAAACATATCTTTTGGAAACAAGATATTGACGCTAAGAGTTTATTTTCCAAAATAACCGAGATAAGAATGGATGGATTCGTTGAACCAATGAAATAACATAATTTGGAAACATTGGGTCTACTTGTGTAAATCCCAAGCCTTAGTATCATAATGCCATAA
Organism: Glycine soja; assembly: GCF_004193775.1. Taxonomy (NCBI): domain Eukaryota; kingdom Viridiplantae; phylum Streptophyta; class Magnoliopsida; order Fabales; family Fabaceae; genus Glycine; species Glycine soja. The sequence continues at coordinate 10,050,186 of NC_041005.1, forward strand.
GCTGGATGCTTGAGTACCCACCTGGCTGTATGCATGACTAATTTTGCGCGTTGTTTCCAAATCATCATTGTTACGCACGCCTCGTGGAAATAATATGGGAGTTTAACCCAAAACTGACACCCTGACACATGAATTTGTTTTACCCCAAATATCAAAATCGGGCACGCACGATGAAAAGACCATGTTGAGACACAACCTTAAGCTACCTTGAACCTTGGCCCATGAAGAGAATCCACATCCTTTCCCCCGAAGAAGAGGACAACAGAATCTCCTCAAGGGAGAGCGAATAACGAATGCTAAAACCCGAATTCCCAATCAAAGATCGGAAGAAGAAAAAAGAGAAAGAAATGAAAAGAAAGAAAAGGAAGAAATGCAAAGAAAGAAAAGAAAAGGAAAAGAAGGATTCCCGATCAAAGATCGGAAGGAAGTAGAAAGGAAAAGATTGAAGGAAAAGAGAATAATTCCCGATCAATAAAGGAAACCAAGAAAGAGAACAAAAGGTCTTCGGTCCAGATTTTCGGCGAGGTAAATGACCGCCAGCAAAGGGAAAACCCATTTTTGAAGTGGTTCTTCCTTTGGGATTGCCATTCAAGGTCACTCCCGACTAGCGATGTCCCGCCCCACATAAACAAAGAGGAAAAGACCGAAACACCCAGCTTCCTCTCCAAAAACACTACCCTCGAGAAAATCCTATTGATCCATGATCGCGCGTGTAATCTTTTGGTTCGATAGGAAATCATGTGCAAAATAAAGTCATGTTGCAGCTATGGTTTGGAATTAGGGTAAAACACTTACCTGTGTGAGTTTTTTATACACCATGAGTGATTTTATTCCCAATTTCAGTTTGACCCGACGTTTCCCTTGAATGTTCATTTAAAAGCTAAACGTTGACATCCTACCCTTCATTTTCAGTTATAAGGAAAACTATTTTGGCATAAGCATATTGTTTCTCTAAAATATGGTGCTCTCGTGAATGATTTATTTTCTCCTTGCTAAAGCATGTTCGCCTTTTAGGTGAAAGAACCCGGTGGACCATTCGGTCCTAAAATCAAATATTATTCGGAGCCCCATGAATTGATTGTCATTCATGCATCCTCCACCATCGAGTCTGGAGCCCCACGAATTGATTGCCTAGCGCTGTTCGTGCATCCTCCACCATCAAATCTTATTCGGAGCCCCATGAATTGATTTCCATTCATGCATCCTCCACCATCGAGTCCGGAGCCCCACGAATTGATTGCCTAGCGCTGTTCGTGCATCCTCCACCATCAAATCTTATTCGGAGCCCCATGAATTGATTATCATTCATGCATCCTCCACCATCGAGTCCAGAGCCCCACGAATTGATTGCCTAGCGCTGTTCGTGCATCCTCCACCATCAAATCTTATTCAGAGCCCCATGAATTGATTGTTATTCATGCATCCTCCACCATCGAGTCCGGAGCCCTACGAATTGATTGCCTAGCACTGTTCGCGCATCCTCCACCATCAAGTCTTATTCGGAGCCCCATGAATTGATTGGCATTCATGCATCCTCAACCATCGAGTCCAGAGTCCCACGAATTGATTGCCTAGCGCTGTTCGTGCATCCTCCACCATCAAATCCTATTCGGAGCCCCACGAATTGATTCCCTAGCGTTGTTCTTGCATCCTCCACCATCAAATCTTATTCGGAGCCCCATGAATTGATTGCCTTTCATGCATCCTCCACCATCGAGTCCGAAGCCCCACGAATTGATTGCCTAGCATTGTTCGTGCATCCTCCACCATCTTATTCGGAGCCCCATGAATTGATTGTCATTCATGCATCCTCTGTTATCAAGTATGGAGCCTCCGGTGAGGGGGAAATACGGTTTTTTGTTATTTTCCCAATAGGTTCCTTCACCAAACATGTGTATACGTATATATTATGCTATTTTTGTTTGTTTGTTTGTTTTGTTTTGTGTTCTGCAGAGAAAGAAGAAGGAGAGACGGGAGTCACTTATTTCAAATCGTTTTGGGTTGGGACTATTGTGATTGAGAACAATTAAATTCCCATGATGGGCAAAGGATGACCTTCAGGGGTCATCATAGATTAATTACGGAAAAGGAATAAGACGGACAAAATCAGTGTTTTATCTTTGCTTTCCTCCTATCTCCGATAAAAGGTAAGTAAAGAGGGGCAACTTTCATACCCTAATTTCATCCGGGGACCATTGTTTGATGGCATGCAACCTTTGCTTGACCGCTTCGAGGTACTTGGCACCCATTGTTGCACAATACGTGAAGATCCATAACGTGCCAGAAGTCAAAAGAGAGCATTGTTGCACGATCCGTGAAGTTCCGTAACATGCCGGAAATCAAAAGGAAGCATTGTTACACAATCCGCGAGGTTCCGTAACATTCTGAAAGCCAAAAAAGGGATGATTACGTAATCCGTAAGGTTCCGTAACATTACGAAAGGAAAACAAGTATCGTTACGGAATTCGTAAAGTTCCGTAACGTTACGGAAAAAGAATCAACAAAAAAAGGCAAGGGGTGTATTTAGTAAACAGGGGGGTGCAAATAGAAACCAGGCCTACTTGGGCCTTCAGGAAGTTCCTCCAGAAGGGGGTGCCTTCTGGAGGAGGCAACCTAGCTCTCATGGGCGAGCTGGGTTGCAAGCTTCTTCCTCTTTTCCCTATAAATGGAGGGAGGAGGGAAGAACAAAAACGTTCAACCCTCCTGGTATTTGAGGATGCCTTGAAATTAGTGAGAAAAATCATTTCCATGAAGAAAATCCGAGTCGAGGCGCTTCCGTAACTCGTCTGAGATGTTTCCGTGGGTGATTTCGTGGAGATTTTCTGCCATCCTTTGTTCGTTCTTCGTCGTTCTTCGGTCTTCAATCGGTAAGTTCCCGAAATCAAACTTTTCAATTCATTCTATGTACCCTTGGTGGTCCCCATTTGTTTCACGTACTTTTATTTTCATTTCATTTACTTTGGTTCCCCCTTTTGACATGCTTTAGTCATTTATTTAAGTTATTTTCTCACCTAATCAAAAAATAAAATAAATTTCCACCGATCAATTGAATTGTAACATCTGTTAATTTCTGTTAAAATGAAATTTGACCGTTCGGTCATGCCATAACCACGTTGGAAACCAAAAAGAGGTAAAATAAATAATATAATAAAAAAATATCTTTTAGTAAAAATGAAACAAAAAAATCAATCGGACATTTTCTCTTTGGGATTTTTCTTTCTTAATTGAATTGACTAATAACTAAAGTGAAACTAAGGCTAAAATCAACTCACAAAATCAAGCTTTGTCCGTAAAAATCACTGAAAAAACGTTTTAAGGTCCAACACCTTAAACGGTCCTCTTTGCTTTTATCGGTTAACATGGACCGTTCAAAAGCATAAAATCAACACATCACTTTACTGCCTTTTGCGAGAACTACGTAGATCTAATTTCCTCTTCGAAGGAGGATACGTAGGAACAAAAGCCCCGCTTTTGTCAACCTCGTGAGATGGTTAGAAGTCCAACGCCTTAGCTTTCTCACCAAGTAAAATGGATCATTTTAAGGTCCAACGCCTTAAATGACCACCTTCCAAGGAAAAAGAATCACTTGATTCGCCCCTTTTGAAAGAACTACGTAGGTCTGATTTCTTTATCACAATTGAGGAATACATAGGAGCAAGGGAAACACCCTTGTCGATCACAAAAAGAAAAAAATACAAAAAAAGCATAAAAGGACATAAAAACATAAAAGGAAAAATAAAACAAATTGAAGTCATATTTGCACACTTGATTAAAGGCTGTCGTCCCTTGTGACGGACGCGTGGGGTGCTAATACTTTCCCCGTGCATAAATACAACTCCCGAACCTTTCACACTTAAAGTTCGTTGACCACGTCTTTTCCACTTTTTCTGACGTTTTCCTCGAATAAACGTTGGTGGTGACTCCGTGCATTTTCCTTTCTTGGAAGACGCACCTGTGAGCCTCGCGTAGCCCTCCCGCCGAAGGGTAGGTTTCGACAAACTGAAATTGACTCTAGAAAGATGACAAATTTACTGTAGGGGGTTAGTTTTAAAAACCATTTACCAATGGGGGTCTGTTTTCAAACTTTTAACAGGGAGGGTCTGTTCCTCCATGGATGCTGCCAGAAGAACTGGCGATATTGCTGTTCCGCCATTGCAGATGGCGAGAACGATGCTGAGTTGGAGGGTGTACGTTGGTGCCGCCACTGAAGATGGCGAGATGCATGATCCACCAATGCGGTTGGCGAGAAGCGCTATGCATGATCCGCCAATGCAATTGGCAAGAAGCGCTGTTTTTTTTTACATTATTATTATTGTTATTTTAGTGTATGGATGGTACAGAATAAATATTTTTTTATATAACTAAATATAAAAAATAAAATCAATGTTGTGTATGAAATAAATGGACTGAAATAAAAACATTTATCTTATATATTTTCATGATTTTCGATAAACATTAATTACTGTTTTTATAAAATTACTTTATACTAATATCATATTTAAAAAAATATAATTTGAAATGTTCCGCAATTCTGAATGGCGAGACAGGTGCTGTCACAATTTACCACAATTTGAAATGTTCCGCAATTCTGAATGGCGAGAACATAGCTGTTTCAATATTTTTTTAGTGCATTATATTTTCGCTTATATTTTTTTAGTGCATGATATTTACACTGAATCACTAGAATTTATTTCATACACAATGTTGATTTTTTTAGTGCATGATAATTCGTTTAGGAACCAAGTGATGGTCTAATCCATCAATTCATAGACGTGCTCACATCATAAGCCAAAACAATTAATATTCATTAATTTAAATACCATAAATTTTATTTTCATAATTGATACTAAAAATGTAAAATTCAATCAAATAATTAAGCAATGACAATTTATAAAATTTCAACAATATCTTATTTAGATGACATTCGCTTAATTATTTGAGACAAAAGATTATTATAATGAAATGTTAGGGATCAATTAAGAATCTTAGAGATTTTAATTTTGAATTATAAAGTAAATGGTTGTCAAGAATTAATAACAGAAATAATTTTCGAAGAACTCAAACATCATACAATCAGTTTGAGGCTCCAACAGTATGCTTGAGATACCCAAACGCATATCCAAACATATCATAATTATTTCAATTAGAGAAAAATATGTTGAATGCTCTACAAAATTTGGTAAACACAACTAATTCCAAGATGGGTTTGGAAGACAAAATCATCACGAGGAACTTATTCAGTAAATATTAATCAACATAAAAAAGTGTTAATGAATTGCAAAAGAATTTGGCAATAATATTTTATTATAATATAAAATATTTATAATATATTAAAAATATATTTTATGTTTTTAAAAAATATTTATTTCAAATTTTATTATAACATAATTTTCATATTAAAAATATTGATAAAGAATTTTTACACTGAAGCACTATTTTTACAAAACAAATTGCAGTGACTTGCATCTAACAATGTTATATATGATACCCTTGTCTGGAAAGTGGACATATCTCGCCAATGATGAAGGCGAGAGCACCCTTGTCAGGCCTGTAATGCCAATGGAGTTGGCGGATCCAACCTGGATGTATCGCCTGTGGCACGGGCGGCACCCTCCACTCGCCACCAAGCTTCTCGCCAATTTCAATGGCGGTACCCATAAAAAAATAGACCCTGGTTGCAAATTGTTTAAAAAGAGACCCTCTTTGATAATTAGTTTTTAAAACTAATCCCCTTTCGTAAATTTGCCCTAGAAAGTTTGACTCAGTTGGTTTGCTTTGACTCTTTAAGTCTTTTATTAATCATTTTATTGGACTTTAGTTGTGTGTGGAGGTTAATTCAATTCTATATGTTCTTTTATTTAGTAACTAAGAAAGTTTTGCATCCTAGAGGGCCAAGCTTTTTGTTTTTCTAGTAGCATTCTATCAGCACTTTTCAACTACTTTTATAGCTGTTCAATTTTTTTCCAATGTTTATCAATAACAAGTTTGGGTCTAGGTAGGTTCAAGGTTCAGAAGCTTATTGGTTTTGATAATATCACAAGAAAAAATACATCTTAAAAAGCAATTTAAACGTAAAATAATGAATCCTTATACTCTGTCTTTTTCTTATCAAATCTTATTCCAGGTGATTTTATCCATGTTACTGCAATCACATCAGGCCTTCATAGGAGCATGCTTACAATTTATATGCACAACTCTAATCTTATTTTGATACTTATTCCTATCTTACGTTCTTTAGTGGCAATCTTTTATGCTACATTTAAGGTTGATTATACTCTTTTATAGCTGATTGCACTCTATTATCAATTAGTTTTTATTATGAAGTACTTAATTGCCTCTTAGGCTTAAAAGAAAATGTTATGTGGTATTATAAGTTAAGACAATGTAGGTTGCGATGTTGTAGTATAAGTTGAGTTTAGGTGTTGTTAGAATAAATTTCTGGTGTCGTAAACGCATGTAGTTATGATTTTGTTGAAGTTATCTAATAATAATGGTAAATCACATGTTATCCTTATATTATTAGGAATTACAGGCAAATTGACTGCCTCTTCTATTGATCTATCCTGCGTGCTACTATTATGAATATGGGGTTATCAAGAAATATAGGAAGAATAAATAAGTTTATTTTTGTTATGATTGATATTTATAGTTAGCTATATGATTATGCATCGACATCACATGCTTTTTGTCCCTACCAAATTGCATGAGACTAGGAGTTTGTGATTCTGACAAAAAAATTATTACTCAGTTATTGGTTTTGAACAATAATTCAAATAATATCCAGAAGTTGTTGATTTCAGTGTTTTTAGCATATTTGGGGTGTCTTGACTTGCTTGGTTTTATGTTGAGCCTTGACTTCCTTGCTCTCACTCCAATCCAGCCTCACACTAGTTTGTTGCTTGAATTGTTGGTAAGTTTGTCAATCAACTTTTGTATTTCACATGTTAACAATGTGGTTGATGATTCATGTAGGTGGGGAAGTTTTATAACTAATGTTTTTGGGAATGATGATTGATGTAGGTGGTCATTGAGTTCTTTATTGGATTGTTGCTCTATTTTTGGACCATGTTGCTCATCATCACAGGTACAAATGTTTTTTTGTAAACTTTTGATCTTGTTGTTTGTTACCAATGTTTTTATTACTTGTTCACTGCCATTAATGAGAATTGATATATGTTATACAAATTATGTTCATCATGAGTGAACCTTAGATTCTCGTTTGAGATTAAATACAATGATTCTTGCAGATAGTTTGCATTAATCATTGTATTGAATCTTGAATTGTTAATTTTGACAGTTTAGGGAGACTCATATTTTATGGTAGATTCATGCATTATGGTTAAGATTATTTTGTTGAATTTAATGAAATTTCGGTACAATGCATTTCTAGTTGTTCTCTGAGTGCATACTTGATTGTCAGGGAATTAATCTCACCGCTTTCATGTCGTGTACTTGGAGATCAATGCGAAATGCTGTCGAAATTTCATCAAATTTAAAAAAATAGACTTAACCTTGATGTATGAAGCTACCATAAAAAAAATGTCTTCCTGAATGGGATATGGCCACTCCTATAATGAAAAGGTGAGATTTTCATGCATTGAATAACTTTGTGAGTATCACAGAGTTATTATTTAGATGGATCGAAGTTGGATGAATGAAAGTCGCATGAGCCCTACACATGAGGAAGACGTCGAAGAGTTCTTGCAATTTGCTTCCGAAAGAAGTCAACCAGATGGGGATGAAAATTTTTTTTTGTCCTTGTATAAATTGTTTGAACGGAAGACGACAAATATTGGATGACATACGGGAGCATCTGTTGTGTGATGGGATTAAGAAGAATTATACAATAGTGGGTCCCAATCCAAACCGTTTGATGTAGAAATGGGAGATCACTTAGAGGATATGATTCGTGACCTTGGACAAGAATTTTTTCAGCAAGCACATGCCCCTATGTATGATACATTGCAAACTGATTCAAAGAAACCTTTGTATCCGTGGTGCAAGAATTCCTTGACGCTGTTGTCGGCAGTGTTAACTCTGGTTAATGTGAAGGCTAGATATGGGTGGAGTGACAAAAGCTTTAGTTCACTGCTTCAAGTAGTGCATGATATGCTTCTAGAGGAAAACATGTTGCCTAAAAGTTACTATCAAGCCAAGAAGATATTGTGTCGAATGGGTATGGAGTATCAGAAGATTCATGTTTGCCCAAATGATTGCATATTGTACATATATGAATTTCAAGAAATGCCCAAATGCCCTAGGTGTGAGGTATCATAGTACAAAGTGAAGGATGACGATGAGTATAGTAGTGATGAAAACTCAAAGAAGGGCCCCCCAGCGAAGGTGTTGTGGTATCTTCCCGTCATTCCAAGGTTTAAGTGTCTGTTTGCTAATGGAGGTGATGCAAAAGACCTTACATGACATGCAAATGGGAAAAACTGCGATGGAATGCTCTGTCATCCAATTGATTCCTCCCAGTGGAAAAAGATTGATCGTTTGTATCCAAATTTTGGCAAAGAGGCAAGAAATCTTAGGCTTGGACTAGCCACTGATGGAATGAATCCATATGGCAGTTTAAGCACTCAACACAGTTCATGGCCAGTTTTGCTAGTAATTTACAATTTGCCTCCTTGGTTGTGCATGAAGCAAAAATACATGATGTTGTCTATGATGATATCGGGCCCATGACAGCCAGGAAATGACATCGATGTTTATCTCAATCCCTTGATTGAAGACTAGACAAAGTTGTGGGACGAGGGGATTTTAGTGTTTGATAGGTTTCGAAATGAGACTTTTTATTTGCGTGTAATGTTTTTTTGTACCATTAATGACTTGACAAAGCTCATTTGTATGTATTGAATAACAATAATGAAGTTTTGCCATACATCACCATGAAGGTTTAGTGAAGGAAAGTAATCCAAAAATATATGTCAAAGAACAGGGTCTTGAAAGAGCATAACAAGATTTTCCTAGATTGGTTCAAGGATACAATCTTTGTTAATGATAATGCTTCTGAAATGTTAAGAAAGCTAGCAGATGGACCTAAAAGAAATGTTATAACTTGGCAAGGATATGATATAAACAAGTATTCCTTCTATACAAAAGCACAAGACGAGAAAAGTACAATGCAAAACAGAGGGGTTATCCTAAGGGCTGAATCTCAACACTTCACTAGTGTACATGATGACAATCTCTGTGTAGCTTCCATCTCTTACTTTGGTTTCATTGAAGAAATATGAGAGCTTAACTATGCGAAATTCACTGTCTGTGTTTTCAAATGTAAGTGGGTTGACAGCAATATCGATGTGTGGACCGATGATCTGGGATTTACATTGGTAGATCTTAAGAAACTCGCTTACCAGAATGACCCATTCATCATGGTAGAACAAGCTAAACAGGTATTTTATGTTGAAGACCCTTGTGATGAAAGGTGGTCAATGGTTCTACACGGGAAAACAATAGGTGTTAATGTTGAAGATGATGTATATTGATACTTATGTTAGTCCTTTGTCCACACAGATGTCGCCTAACATCGTTGAAGAAGAAATTGACGACGTTCATGCTAATCGTAATGTTCATGATGAAGGAGAATTAATTAACATCATCTAATGTATTTTTTTTATTATGTAATTAATTTCAGTCCATTGAATTACATAAGTTATTGAGTTTTGTTGATAACATCCTAAAATAATGTTTTTTTTTACGGGAAAATGGCTACACAACCTAGCTCTCCTTCTTCTACTAGTGCAGCATCACATTCGTCGTTTACCTTGAAGTAGACAAGAAAGGCCACATGCCTAAGATCATTAGCGATTAGACCAGTTGGGGCAGAAAGACCCCTGGTCCATGTGGATCCTGCTATCGACAAAGTGGACGGTCCCCACAAAAAAAAGTTAAGAACATATTTGAGGATCGTCGCTCGTGATAAAGTGGATGTGACATACAAGAATTGGAAACAAGTTATTATTGCTCAGAAGGATTTGATATAGGAGGATATTCAGGTATTTTAGATAAATGTTGCATTTTTTTTTATTAACAAAAAAATTCTAATTTAGTAACAATAAAATGTAATTTTTTGTTTGTCAGGCTAAATTTGATATCCCTGAAGCATCTGATCTATGGACAAAAAAGAAAATACTTCAGATAGTAGGGGAGCAGTGCAGACAGTTTAAGTCTAACTTGATGTCGAAATAGGCACTTGCAGCTGACAAGGACATTGTCGAGGACACTGTATGTGAAAAGTACGGCATTAGCAAGGAGAAGTGGACCCAATTTTGTCAAAGCCGCAGAGACCCTTCGTGGGAGATAACTTTGTGATTTTCATTGTTTTAAACTTTAAATTCACTTATTATTTTACATTATAATGATAACTTTCAATAATGTTTAATTTTTACTGGATGTGCGAAAAAAGACACAGGTCATCCAAAAACAAAACACTGCCCTTCACGTGTTGTCTCGTGGGGGTTATGAATATCTAGAACAAAAGTTGATGGAGGAGAAGAAAAAGAAACAATTGGAGGAAGCTGCTCAATTCGGAAGCATTGACACCGTGATTGATCCTCCATCTCCCATCAGACGACATGTGAAGTGGAATATGGCTCACACCAAGAAAATTGGGCAAATGACGTTTGAGGCTCAAAGGAAATCGCTGACAAAATTGTAAATCACTTTCAATTGTTAATTGCAATTATTTATGTTTATTGTGTGATTGAGTAAACCAATAAATGTGTTCCTTACAGAATTCATTGGAGGAGCAGGCCTCACAAGGTTTCTTTGTCGCCCATGGACGTCAGGATGTACCGACTGCTGCCATTAGGCAACTAGAACACCCTAGTCGTGTGCGTGTTGCTGGAGCCGATGTCATGATCAAGCAATACTTTGGACCGACTTCAAGGACCTCCTGCACGTCTTCGTCCATGGCTCCCGAAGACCTGGAGCAGCTGACGCAAAAAATCAGGGACCAACTGGAGGAGTCGATCATAGAAAAAGTGACTCGACAACTAATGTTATCCTTCAGCCAGATGCAGTCCTAGTTTCAATTGCTGATGCAATCACAAGGACTCGCGCTGCCTCCTGAGCCTAAGGTTGGTCCTTCAGCTGCTCGTGTCAGCATAAAGGAGAGTTGTGTTGATCCCTCAGGGAACGATCCAGACACAGGTGACTCAGACAAATGCGGGTTACATGTCAAAGAAAATCCTCCTCACCTGGTTGCCCTAGGAAGACTTTATGAGGGGTCCACAACCGTTCACAACATTCATTTACTCCATGATCAAGTCAAGGTTGGTGTTGAGGAGGTTAGAGATGCAAATGCTCCCATTCTTATACCCACTGAAGAGGTTAAGTTAGTGGGACAGACACTTAACACCTTCCTTGCTTGGCCGACACATCTTATCAAGTATTTATCAGAACATTTATTTCAGTGTCATTAAATGCTTTTTTTTCAATTAAAGTGTTCACTGTAATTAAATTATGTTAATTAACTGTGTTGGATAAACAGGGAGCTGTGGGATCGGTGAAACTTGCAGATAGGGTGGATCATGATGTCGATGATCCCCTATATCTGATAACATTGACTATCCCACAACTTTTTCTAAAGTCGTTGCAGGTTATGTGGGATGCTACCGTGTTTGGGGTATTTAATGACAACTTTCCCTTGTACATAAAGCATGAAGATCTATCTGAAATAGCACATGATGGTCAATGTCTCAGCATCTCTGTTATACAGTTGTGGATTATGTAAATCAGTTTACATTATTGTTTACTACCTAACTTATTATTTTAAATTCATACATAATTTACTCTATTTTAACAACAATAGGCATATGACCGAGAGACAAGCATGCGAGTAGGGAATGCCAATGTGTATGGATTCCTTGAGCCACAGTCCATACAAAGATCTGGGTAATCGCAATTTGAACTGGATGCAGAATTCAAGGAGGGATGTATACCTAGGAGCTTACTTGAATGGGTAAGCTAAACTGAACAAATGAATTTAATTAATGTATAATAGTATAATAACTTATATTGTTCTCCACTGTAGTGCACATTGTCAAATGGTCGTCATTTTGCCTAAGGAAAATGTTGTCATTTGGTTTTGTTTGATGCATAACAGGTTAGTCCTATTTTTCAATACATTTGCATTAGCATTAGTCGGGAACATCAATATTTTAATTGTACAATACGCAACCATGTTTGTATTCAATAGTGCTTTGAAAGGACTTGACGATACTCCACAAAGTAAATCCAAGGTTGTTGCTAGGTAGATTGTTGTTAAAGTAAGTTATTTAAATAATGCTTCTAGTTATATTTTAATATTGTGTAGACTAATTTATACTTAACATTGAATATCTAAATTTCATAATGTATTTAGTGTAATAGACAAAAAGGAAACATTGAGTGTGGGTATTACGTCATGCACTGGATGTCAACTATAATCTTTGGAATTTTCAAGAATAATTGGGAAATGACAATTGTTTAATTCAAACATATTTTGTTTTGTTACCATTGGTATTATATATTATTCACTTATGTTTTATTATATCATGCAATATTTCATTGATGCTAGACCATTGGAACCAGAGAGATTGAAGGCGCTTCGCATCCAGTGGGCAACATATTATTTGAAAGTTAAGAATGAAACAATTAGTGTTTAGGCAATTTTGGAATTGTAGTTTAGTTACTTTACATTATTTACAATTCGTGTCTCCTTAACATTAAATATTCTTTTAATTCATAGTAATTAATAAATTTTTGATGGAATTTCTAGTAAAAACTGTTTCAAAACAGAATGAAAATTATATGTCATGGTTCTACTTTTAAAATTTGCATGTTAATTTTGGGGTTATTAAAAAAAGACAACATATTAAAAAAATCCTAAAAACAACATTGGTTTTTTTTTTTTTTTTTGTAAAAAGTGATGTTTTATGTTATTTTAACATCAATTTTTTAAAAAACCGATGTTAAGCTTCATCAATAACATGATTTTTTCCAAAAATCGATGTTGCTGGTAATATAACAACATTGATTCTTACCAAAAATCGATGTCTGTTATCAGAAAACAACATCAATTTTTATTAAAAACTAATGTTGTTTTATCACAGGCAACATTGGTTTTTAACCAAAATTGATGTAAATATACAACATCGGTTTTTACTAAAAACAAATGTTGTCTACATATATTAACATCGGTTTGGGTAAAAACCAATGTTGATACGAAGATATATAACTTTTTTTTTATAATTCTTATTATATAACATCGGTTATTTAAATAACCGATGTTGTAATTTTATATTAACATTGGTTTTGGAATACCGATGTTAACGATAATACTTTCAACGTTGGTACTTTCAACATTGGTTAATAACCGATGTTGAAAGTCCTTAATAATCGATGTTGAAACCCTATTTTTTAGTAGTGCGCATTGTTTTGGACCCCTCCGATTTGGCGTGACAGAGGTGAAAGCGACAGTGAGGGTTCACAACTTCATCATTGATGACGAAACAAGAGCACTGGTGACTTAGGGGTTTTAGGGCTTGGGCGCGAGTGTGAGATCGAGTTATAGTAATGTGATTGAGAATGAAATTTAAGCAGCAATAGGTTCTAGAGAAAACAACCACTACGATTGTTCTAAAAAGTGTCATTAACTCATAATACATAACGACGATTTTTCCATAAATTGTTGTTAATGCGTCCTTTTAATTACAAAAATGTTACCACAAATTTTTCTTAACAGTTTTCATAAAATCGTCGTTGATGTTGCAACTTGAAAAAACTTTTGGTGCATCATATATCTTATACAGGTATTTTGAACTAACAAAATGACCTAATTGAAAAAAATTATATTTTAAACATGTTAATACGAATTCGATAAATCATATGTAGGATATATAAGAAATATTATTATTTTTTTTGTTTGGATGGATGTTTGCCAGCCTACATGGACCCTTTCTCGTCATCATATTGCAATTTTGTAATTTTTTTTTTGTCCAATAGAACTTAATCGAGCTTTGGATTATATGCTCCAAAAAAAAAAATCCATTCAACGTGAGACCTAAGAACAGCCACAGACGTAGATTACCAAAATCAAACTGGTCATCACCTACCCACTCTAAAACATAAAAAAAGGTTAAATCTTCAACAAAGTAAACAGAACAATTCTTATTGTACTTCAAACCCCTTTGGTTCAAAACCATCATTAGTTTACAAAGTTCTGCGGTTGAGTCAATTCATCTTGTTTGAGTTAATTCTTTTCTTTTAACTTGTGAAATATATGTGAAAAAATTGATTAGATTGACTTTTTGTGTATCATTCATCGTCCCACTTCTCCCATTAACTTAAAGCCAAAATCGTGGACCACAGGCCAGGATGTCATGAATAAACCTAACCTCCAACCATAACCGAAGCCATAATTTATTGAAATGCTATCTCTGCGTACCCAATAAGATTTAACCGAGTATGATGACAGAGATTGATCCCTTAATCATACCTCTAAACAAGATTTTGTTGGGAAAGACAAAATTCACCTATAATCTTTAGGTCTTGAGAGTTAATCTCATGATTTTCAGTTATTCAGTTATGAGAATACCTTCTTTTCAAGAAAAAAAAATCTCTCCTTACACGTGTAAATATAAACAAATAAAAAAATTCCTAACCGAATAACCATAGTTACAATTTTATCCACACAAAAATGACAATGACAACCTGTTAAGTAGGCAAGAAATCATTTCTTATATTATCGTATTCGTTTGTTACTGTATTAAACAATGCTAATCTTTTTCCATCACCATCTTTCGTTGTTTATACACTAATAATGACCATTGAAAATATTAATTTTATAGTTTGGCAGGAAAAAAAAAATAGACAAAAGCAAATATGTCTCATTTAAAGGCACAAACAAACACGTGCAATAAACGTACTAAATGTTATTTTTTAATCCGAGTTTAGTTTTGATATATTGTGTAAAATAATCGTTTCAAATCTAATTAAAATTATAACTGTATAAATAAAAATTTACAAATAGATCATAATATACAATACATTTTAATTGATTTTTTCTTATTTAGTATATGTAATCATTTCATATTTATTAAGATAAAACTTGGATGCAATTTCTCATCATATTTTTTTTATGCTATTATTCTTAATTAAAATCAGAGTTTCACTCCGGAAACTTTGCTGATATTTGATATAAATATTCAAAAGGAAAAAATAAATTATGCATCAACCGCAAAATTGAAAAGAAATTTTGTAGCCTTAAAAATTTGATATCAATTATAACTCGAATTAACATGATGATACTGGAGGTGGAAACATGTAGTTTTAGATAAAATAATAGAAAAAAGGGATACAAGTGGAGATGGTGGCTGGCGTGTTTGTTTGTTGATGAAAATAGGAGGAAGCATCGCTTCCATATTTGACTCATCTACTACTGATTATAAGGAAGAAGGGTTGGTGGACAAACAACACCAGCCAACAAAACAAAAACAACGCATAGTCAATAGAGGCACCTTATTCTACGTGATTATATGTATGTTATTACTATGTGATTCATTCATTGATGACGTGACATGCTTCTCCTCCTCTTCCCTATGCAAACCCCCCAAATTCTTTGAACCATTTTCACTACTACAAACAACAACTAATTTATTCATTCTCACCAGCCACATAGAGAGAGAGAGTGAAAGGGGTAGCTGGGAACTACTACTACTACTAAGAGAGGTGTGGCATTGGCAGGTACCACGTGCAGCTTTCATTGAAGAAAGAGAGAGACCCAACACTCCAACAGGCCCCAACCCAATACCAACACCAAAACCAAACCTACCTCACTCAACCCCATCCAACCTTTTGGTTTGGTTTGGATTTTTATCACTGATTGATCCTCAGCATCACCATTTACATGAACTAACCCAACACCTCTCCTCTCACTTATAATTCACCTTCTTATGCTCCCAGTGCTTCCCAAACTCCCACCAATTTGGTAGAATAAAATTAAAAAGAAACTCTTGATTTCGTCACCACAGCTTTCTCCCCAAGGTCTGTGTTTGCTTGTGACTGTTTCTCCTCCTTATTCTATCCGTGTTCCATGTGCTTGATTGATTCTCTTGACTTCATTTTTATTTTTATTTTTTACAACCCCTTTTATTGAGATGTTCTAAAGGTAGCTGAATTCTATGTTGTTGGTGAATTTAAGGAAGAGTCTTTGATGCCCTTTTGTTTAGAATTGGTTTTGGTTTGGAGGCTCCAATAAAAAAATTGTCATTTTTTGCTAAATCGGAAGTTAGAGGGGCTAATTGATTGAAAAGGTAGTGAGTTATCATGAGATGCTGACCTTTTTTATTTTTGTTTTTGTAATTGATGTTTTCGCCTTACCGCATCTGAGAGAGAGAGTGAGCTACTAGGCCGTGTTTGGCTGTTTGCATCTTACAGTGAAAGCTGCAGGTTTGGGAGGAATGAGTTTGTAACAGAATTTTACGGCTGGAATATTGATTTGCCAAATGAGTTAACCATATCAGCCACAGTCCTGAGTGTTTCTAAATCTGGAGTTTCTTATCAAGTCCATATGTTGTTCACCAAACAGAACTTAGCAGCCTTTTTTTTTATCAGTCCATTTTCTCTTACTTCATGTCAATCTTGCCAGTGAAAGTTGAGATGGATTTTGTACTGCTTAAATATATGCTTTATCTCGAGTTTCATCTATATAATAATTAATAAGTTGAACAAAGATTCTTCAGAAAGTTTCCAGAATTTCATTACTGAACAAGCAATATAAATTGAAATAAAAGAATCCTAATTCCTAATTGATTCTCATATGTCTTGAGCTGCTTGTAATCTATTTTTTATTGTGCTGTTCATAGGAGACTTATCGAAGGAGCACAGTAATGGCTGACATTGGGCATAGGAATGGATATGTAAACAGTGTACTGCCAAATAGGCCCCCTGCTGCAATATCTGAAGTAGATGATTTCTGCAATGCCCTTTGCGGAAACAGGCCAATTCACAGTATATTAATTGCAAATAATGGAATGGCAGCAGTCAAGTTTATACGTAGTGTTAGGAGCTGGGCCTATGAGACATTTGGCTCAGAGAAAGCCATCTTGTTGGTTGCCATGGCTACTCCAGAGGACATGAGAATCAATGCAGAACATATCAGAATAGCTGATCAATTTGTGGAAGTACCTGGTGGGACCAATAACAATAACTATGCCAACGTGCAGCTTATTCTTGAGGTGTGTTCTGTTGACTTCATGAGATTTTGTACTTCAAGTAATTGCCATAGCAGTTTTTGGTCAGGAAAGTTGAAAGCGACAAAGTATGGATGGCAATTATACTTGAAAATGTTCATTTATATTTTTCTGCTTGTTATAAAAGTTATTGATTTGAATGCCATCTAGAAGAAACATAACGCTATCCACCTCCCATGACATGAAATAGTCATTAGATAAAAATACGTATTGCATAATCGGTTACTGTTGCTAAATGTCTTTCTTGTTTCCTATAGTTAAATTCAGGTTATTCTTGTCATTATAGATTTTAGTGCTTATGTAATAATGATTCTTTTTACCTATATAACTTATATATTCTGCTTACTGGCATGCAATGTACTTCCCAGATGGCTGAGATAACTCATGTTGATGCTGTGTGGCCTGGTTGGGGTCATGCATCAGAAAATCCTGAGCTCCCAGATGCATTAAAAGCAAAAGGAATTGTATTTCTTGGACCTCCTGCTATATCTATGGCTGCATTGGGAGATAAAATTGGTTCATCATTGATTGCTCAAGCAGCAGAAGTGCCAACCCTTCCATGGAGTGGTTCTCATGTAAATTTCTATCTCCCATTATAGTGCCTTTCTTTTTTAAGGGATGCCCAGCTCATGACGTGAAATTTCTTCTTACAGGTGAAAATTCCGCCTGAAAGTTCCTTGATTACTATTCCTGACGAAATTTATCGGGAAGCCTGTGTTTATACCACAGAGGAAGCGGTGGCAAGTTGTCAAGTTGTAGGATACCCTGCAATGATCAAGGCATCTTGGGGTGGTGGTGGTAAAGGAATAAGAAAGGTTTGCTTCTTGCATAATCAATACTGTAGCATTTAGAAAATTCTATAGCATTCATGCTGTAAATCTTGTAAGTAATTTTGTCTTCCATGAGTATGTTAATTGTTTTCAAATTGAAAACTGCATAAATACCTATAAGAACAAGAAACTTTGTGCCAATCTTATTTTGGTATGATTTGTTTGGCAAAGTTTAGAAACTAACAGGCGTATGGATCTTTTAGGTTCATAATGATGATGAGGTAAGGGCATTGTTCAAGCAAGTTCAAGGTGAAGTTCCAGGTTCTCCCATATTTATAATGAAGGTTGCATCCCAGGTTAGATAATCCACTGATCTTTGATCTGAATGAACTTGATTCTTGGAGTCATGGTCGTATTCTGATTATCTCTTTTGTTTCTAAGTAGAGCCGACATCTAGAAGTCCAGTTACTTTGTGATCAGTACGGTAATGTCGCAGCTTTGCATAGCCGTGATTGCAGTATTCAAAGGAGGCACCAAAAGGTACAAAAACATTTTGTTGCCACTCCAAATTGCCATGGTGAAATGAGTCTCATAAATGGCCTAATCAATTGTTTGTAACAGATTATTGAGGAGGGTCCCATTACTGTAGCACCCATAGAAACAGTGAAACAATTGGAACAGGCAGCTAGAAGGTTGGCTAAATCTGTAAATTATGTTGGGGCGGCTACTGTTGAGTATCTTTTTAGTATGGAAACTGGCGAGTACTACTTTTTAGAGTTGAACCCTCGGCTACAGGTAACTGTTGACTAGATCGGTTCTATCTTTATTGTATGTTATAACCTTGGTTCTGACTTGCATCATAATTATTTTGTTATCTCTTGTAACTTATTCTCCTTTTGACTTTTGTTCTCCATTTGATTATGATTAATATGCCAGTATTTTATTCTAAAATGGACATGGAAGTGACTATTGTGTTTTTATGATAACACTTTTTTTTGGTAACATAGGCATTTTAGCCTAGTGATTATGTTTGGGAAATGCTTCTGTATATTTTTGGAGATTTTGTATGGATGGTGGTGGTGCTTGAAATCAGCTCTTCCTGTTTTATAGACCCTATTTTGTTTTTTAATGTTATTTCATTTTTCCTTTATTTTTCACCATCAGTGATTGTTTTGCTATATTGATTGTTATATAGGTTGAACATCCTGTTACTGAGTGGATAGCAGAGATAAATCTGCCAGCAGCACAAGTTGCCATTGGGATGGGTATCCCTCTCTGGCAAATTCCTGGTACAACTTCAGATATATTCTTTAGGCTAAATTATTCACTTGATCCTTATAGTAGTCCCCATTTTAAGTTTTAGTCCCTACACATGCACATGCATAAAAGTTAAGTTTTGGCCCTTATTGCTAACACCGGAGAAATTTTTTTGGCAGCGTGAAACTGCTATGAAAACTTCCTTACAGTGATAAATCACCACAAAAAAATTATTAGGGACTAAAACTTACAATTTTCTCATATAGAGACTAAAATTAAATGTGGGCAACAGTAGGGACCAAATGAATAGTGAAACCTATTCTTTACTATTCTTTACTTTATTCTTGTTTGCTAATTGATTTGATTTCTTACATGTGTCTCATTTAATAGAGATAAGGCGTTTCTATGGGGTGGAACATGGTGGAGGGTATGATGCCTGGAGAAAAACATCTGTTTTAGCTACCCCTTTCGATTTTGACAAAGCACAATCTACGAGGCCAAAAGGTCATTGTGTGGCAGTGCGAGTAACTAGTGAGGACCCTGATGATGGTTTTAAGCCTACAAGTGGCAAAGTGCAGGTTAATTACAAGTCCAACAGCAATCTCATCTTTTACTTCATTCATCCAGTAACTTGTACTGAGTTCAAGTATTTGTGCAGGAGCTTAGCTTTAAAAGCAAGCCAAATGTGTGGGCATACTTCTCTGTCAAGGTAAGTCTTCTGTTTCTTCAATGCAGGCATAACTTAAAAATGTTGGGGTGCTAAAGTTTTTTGAACTATTTGCAGTCTGGAGGAGGAATTCATGAATTCTCAGATTCACAGTTTGGTAAGTAGTAACTATTAATTAATTAAAAAAATAATAGTAGACAAATTAACTATTATTGATTTTCAAATACTCTATTTATCATTGTGATCTTCAATTGGGAAATTGCAGATTCCATAATATCATGTTGATATTGTTGGAATTCCCACAATGCCTGCCTCAATTCCTGGGTGTAACTTATATATTTGTTGGAAGTTCACTTAACGCCAATTGATTTTAATGTGGAATTTAACATAGTATTAGAGCCTATAACTCATCATCGTGAATAACCTATTCCGGTAGGCATCACTTGTTTTGACAGGCATTTGTGGAGGGGGATGTTAGAAAGTCCCACATTGCCTGTCTCAATTCTTGGGCTGCAACTTATATAGTAGTTGAACAACTTCACTTAATGCCTATTGGTTTTAAGATGGAATCTAACAGATATATTAATGTATAGGTCTTTTTTGTTCATTTTTACCTAATGCATATTCTTTTAGTGCATAATGAGCAATACATATTGCCTTGTTATGGGAAATATGATTAATGTTTGAATTCATGATCTAAGTAGTAGAGCAAGAGCTAGGATGTACAGTTGGGTTTGGTGGGAGGTTGCAGAAACAGAAATTTAAATGCATTAGTCAATAGGAAAAAAAATTTAATGAATATGAGATATAGTAAATATAGGTACTAGCTGATTTTCATGGATATGAGCGCATTTGCTTGTGTATGTAAAATTGTTCTTCATAGGTTTCCACACATTTAAAGCAGCTGCATTGTTGATAATAGTGATGAATAATTTTTCCTCTTGTGACGTAATGATTTCTTAACAAGCAATGGCTATGTAATTGACAATTCATATTCATTGCATTTTTATGTTGGTTGTCATACTTATAATTGTATTAGTGGTATTAAATGGACTATGTACCTCCAGTAGGTACATATGGTGTAACAGCATTTGATGTATTTACTCATAATTGTGCAACTTTCCTGAATAAAACAAAAAGAAACAGTGGCGTTGCATAAATTGTGGGGGTGGAGAGGGAAATAAGGTTCTGGAAATGGAGAGGGGTCTTTTAGATTATGGGAGCTAGGGAATAGGGATGATTATTATTGTGACTTGTGAGAAAAGAAGCAAAATATCATGTCCACTCAAGGATTTCCCAGAGTTAGTGAGAGCTTCTGATAATGATTAACAGATATTGATTCTTGTGTTAAGTAATTTATATAACAAACTTCACTATTGGTGAATTTTTAACTGTAGGGTATCAATTCTCCATAACATTCTTTCTTGTTCTTACAATCATGTATTTACACAATTCCCATACTAAAACTCACCTTATATTAGCTTCTAATATTGTATCTTTTTACCTCAGGGCATGTTTTTGCTTTTGGAGAATCTAGGGCCTTAGCAATTGCAAATATGGTTCTGGGGCTGAAGGAGATTCAGATTCGGGGAGAAATCCGTACCAATGTTGATTACACCATTGATCTTCTGAATGTAAATTACTCACATGACGAGAAATTATTTTATAGAAGCTGTTTAAAATGCTGAATTGACATTAGTAAAATATTTGATCTCAGGCTTCAGACTACAGAGAAAACAAAATTCACACAGGTTGGCTGGACAGTAGAATTGCAATGCGGGTTAGAGCAGAGAGGCCTCCCTGGTATCTTTCTGTCGTTGGAGGGGCACTCTATGTAAGCAAACTTGTTTTTTATATCCTTTTCTCTTTGACTTTTTTTTAGTTTCATATGGTGGAATTCATGACCTGTGCTTCTTCCTATTAATGCAGAAAGCTTCCACTAGCAGTGCAGCTTTGGTTTCAGATTATGTTGGCTATCTTGAAAAGGGACAAATCCCTCCCAAGGTATATTGTGTCTAAATGGGAAGACCATATAGTTCTCACTGTCCACTTAAACCCTTATTATCTAGTGATTCTAATTTAGTTTATAACTATGACAGCACATATCTCTTGTCCATTCTCAAGTGTCCTTGAACATTGAAGGAAGCAAATATACGGTATTTATTCTTATCAATTTTAATTTGATGGGCACTTTTTGTTGTCTCCTTACCTTTGTGGAGACTTATGCTGCCATCATTGGCAATAACCAATGTGTAATTCATGTCTTGTAAAACTATTTCTAGATTGACATGATACGAGGTGGGTCTGGAAGTTATAGATTGAGAATGAATCAATCAGAGATAGAAGCAGAAATACATACTTTACGTGATGGAGGTTTGCTAATGCAGGCAAGTATTTGTTCTCTATGTGTGTTTTTGATTTTGTAGTTTTGCCCATAACAGTACTATTCATCATAGTCAACATTATGGCATTCCATGGTTTGTGAACATTTTGCATTACTATTTCATTCATAATTAGATTCTTTGTTATAACTTCTTTGATATAGACATAAACTATTGCTGCTCTGGCTTCTAAAATTTTACTATCATGATTAAATCATTTAGCATAAACTCTTTTAGGATGTATTATGCTTCTCTATCAGTAGGTTACAGAAAATGTTATTTGTGAAAAAGTACTCCCTGTTTCTGGAGATGTTCAAACTTTTTTCTGCCAAATCTTGAAAAGGAATGTGGGTAATTTAGTACAGATGATTTATGCATTATTTAATGATTCCATCATTTTATCACAGTTCAGACTCTGATCAAACTATATCTGGAAAGATATTTATTAAAGCATCAGATAATTCTTTAGTATGGATAGTCTACGATTGGTCAGTCTAGCTAGAAATGACATGTGTGCCTAAAGTGCATCTTTTTAATTCATGCTAGTCATAAACTACAATATTATTGTGCTGCATCTATAAATTTATCTCCAATTTAGCTAACACAGTGGTATTTTATCGATAACATCACTATTTTATAACTGGTCTTTTGTTCTATATCTGGTACTTGAGTTATTAACTAGCAGTTTCCACTTGTTACAGTTGGATGGAAACAGTCATGTAATATATGCAGAGGAAGAAGCAGCTGGAACTCGCCTTCTAATAGATGGAAGGACTTGCTTGCTTCAGGTGAAATGAGTTCATTTTTACCTTAACTATTTCTTTTGTGGCTGAGGTAAGTTTCTAAACCTCTTTTTTCTATGCAGAATGATCATGATCCGTCGAAGTTGGTTGCCGAGACACCATGCAAGCTTCTGAGATATTTGGTTGCAGATGACAGTCATGTTGATGCTGACACACCGTATGCTGAAGTTGAGGTCATGAAAATGTGCATGCCTCTTCTTTCGCCTGCTTCTGGGATTATTCATTTCAAAATGTCTGAAGGTCAAGCAATGCAGGTATATAGCATTCTATTCCACATAGGAAGTACAATTGTTGAAATTGAAAAAGATAATAAAATTGTATCACCTTTTGCAGGCTGGTGAACTTATAGCAAGGCTTGATCTGGATGATCCTTCAGCTGTAAGAAAGGCAGAACCCTTCACTGGGAGCTTCCCAGTCCTGGGACCTCCTACCGCAATTTCTGGTAAAGTTCATCAGAAATGCGCTGCAAGCTTAAATGCTGCACGGATGATTCTTGCTGGGTATGAGCACAATATTGATGAAGTGAGTAAATTCCTCACCTTGATTCATTAACACTGTAATTTTACAGCATTCATAAGTGGTTGAGTCATCCATTACAGATAGGAGATTTTTGGATTCTATTATTATTATGAAACTTATATATGCTTGTCTTATTAACAAGCTATACAACTATCTCAGGTTGTGCAAAGTTTGCTTAATTGCCTTGATAGTCCTGAATTACCTTTCCTTCAATGGCAAGAGTGCTTGGCAGTTCTGGCAACCCGTCTTCCCAAAGATCTAAAAAATGAGGTAAAGGAATACCCTGCCACCTTTTTTTCTCTGGTTTAATACTTTAAAAGTAATCTGAGCTGGTGTTGAACTATGTGGTTTTTCAGTTAGAATCAAAATATAAGGAGTTTGAGGGGATTTCCAGCTCCCAAATTGTTGATTTCCCTGCCAAATTATTGAAGGGAATTCTTGAAGTGAGTAGTAGCTTTTCCTGAATTGCTCATTCTGGTGTTTTCCCTGCTAATGTGAATAATTTATGGGGCATGTTTTATACTGCAGGCTCATCTTTCCTCGTGTCCCGACAAAGAAAAAGGAGCTCAAGAAAGACTAGTTGAACCTCTATTGAGTCTTGTTAAGTCTTATGAGGGTGGAAGAGAGAGCCATGCCCATATAATTGTTCAATCCCTTTTTGAAGAATATCTTTCTGTTGAAGAATTATTTAGTGATAATATTCAGGTTATTATGATTATTCAACTGCTTGTACTAATATTATGTGGGTAATCTGTTATGACTCTTTATGATTTCTACCCTCAAAAGTAGTTTTTTCTGGGTGATGTTAAAACTTAAAAGAATCTTTGATACATTGTTTTGCTGCATTGTTTTTGCAAGATTCCAATTGATCATTATATATTTGTCTAAATCAAATTGTTTATTTATTGTCTTGGGGTTCTGTATATAAAAACTGATTAACACATTCTAGTTTTCTTCTTTTGCCTGTTCATTCCAATGTACAAATGATTGGTTTATCATGTAGCAAAATCTAAATCAGGAACTAAGTAGCTCTTCTATTATAAAAAATGTTTTCTTTATCTTTTAGTTTTCTAGAATATTCATATCCCTTTCCCTTGATGTTTAGGCTGATGTGATTGAACGTCTGCGTCTACAATACCAGAAAGATCTATTGAAGATTGTTGATATAGTGCTTTCTCATCAGGTATGAAATTTTATAACATGTTCTGCTTGGGTGTTTTGCTTACTGGATATCTTGTTGACAGTATATTGCAATTATATTAACTGCATTTTGTGATTTTCAGGGAATCAAGAGTAAAAATAAGCTGATATTGCTACTAATGGATAAATTGGTTTACCCTAACCCTGCTGCCTATAGGGATCAGTTAATCCGTTTCTCTTTACTCAACCATACAAATTATTCTGAGGTAGGACATTACTCTGAGAAGTTCTGTTCAAGCTGAAAATAGAGTTCCATGTTATTCATCGTGTTATATTTTTTGGTCATACCATATCTTCTACAGGGAGAGCATTGTGAATATATCCTTCGATTATCTACTTTTGTTTCATCTTGTGGATGATACTTTTACATCTTTGGAACATTTTGAGTGAAATCCTGGTTTGTAATTTTGTTGATGCAGTTGGCTCTAAAGGCAAGTCAACTGCTGGAACAAACTAAATTAAGTGAACTTCGATCCAACATTGCTAGAAGTCTTTCTGAGTTAGAGATGTTTACAGAGGATGGTGAAAATATTGATACTCCCAAGAGGAAGAGTGCCATTAATGACCGAATGGAGGACCTTGTGAGTGCTCCTTTGGCGGTTGAAGATGCCCTCGTGGGTTTATTTGATCACAGTGATCACACCCTTCAGAGGAGGGTTGTGGAAACTTATATACGCAGGCTCTACCAGGTATATCAGTTTTACTGCTAGTTTCATACTTTAATTTTTCTGTTTTTTATTTTTCCTTGGGGGTGGTGATGGAAGGGGATTATCACATTCTTTTTTAACTTCAAATATTCTCTATCAGCCATATCTTGTCAAAGGGAGTGTCAGGATGCAATGGCACAGATCTGGTCTTATTGCTACTTGGGAGTTCTATGATGAGTACATTGAACGGAAGAATGGGGTTGAAGACCAAACTTTGAATAAAATGGTGGAGGAGAAACATGGTGAGAAAAAGTGGGGAGTGATGGTTATAATCAAATCTCTTCAATTTTTGCCTGCAATTATCAGTGCTGCATTGAGGGAGGCAACCAACAACCTTCACGAAGCACTTACAAGTGGTTCTGTGGAACCAGTTAACTATGGCAATATGATGCATATTGGATTAGTGGGCATCAACAACCAGATGAGTTTACTGCAAGATAGGTACTGTTTCAGTAACTCATTAATTTGAACCTTTTTCTTTCAAATTGTTGAAGCATCGATGGTTTAATAGCTTACATTTTATTTGAGATTTATAGAGTAGTTCCAGTCTTTTAGCTATTGGTTTGATGATTAGGATCAATATGGGACCACCAACTAAAATTAAAGTTTTAGTTTTCTTATAGAAAACTAAGTGTCAGATGGACTAATATGCTTTTTGTTGAGCTACTGATCTGAACCTCCTTTCTCTTCTTGACAAGCAACTTTTGGTGTTTTACAGTGGTGATGAGGATCAGGCTCAAGAAAGAATCAATAAGTTAGCTAAAATACTCAAAGAGCATGAAGTAGGCTCCACCATACGAGCGGCAGGTGTCAGAGTAATCAGCTGTATTATTCAAAGGGATGAAGGACGTGCCCCAATGAGGCACTCCTTTCACTGGTCAGAAGAAAAGCTTTACTATGCAGAGGAACCTCTGTTGCGTCATCTGGAACCTCCGCTATCCATTTATCTTGAATTGGTTAGTTATTTTTTCAAGTCCCTTTACTTTAGCAGGTGGGAAAAAGAAAATTTCATTTATATGCTTGATCTTAAACTCAAACATTTGTCTGATTATAGGACAAACTTAAAGCCTATGAGAATATACGGTATACTCCATCTCGAGATCGGCAATGGCATCTATATACGGTTGTGGATCACAAGCCACAACCAATTCAAAGAATGTTTCTTCGAACACTTCTAAGACAGCCGACAACAAATGAAGGATTCTCTTCATATCAAAGGCTGGATGCAGAAACATCTCGCACCCAATTGGCCATGTCCTTTACTACAAGGAGCATTTTTAGGTCCTTGATGGCTGCAATGGAGGAGTTGGAACTTAATGCACACAATGCCAATATCAAATCTGAACATGCTCATATGTACCTCTATATCATACGCGAGCAACAAATAGATGATCTTGTGCCCTATCCCAAGTAATTATGGCTAAAACTTGTCCATATATATTCTTTTAGCATGACCAAGAAGCATTTGTCTCTGTCTTACATTTTGGATGTTATGTCAGGAGAATTAACATAGATGCTGGGAAAGAAGAAACAACAGTTGAGGCAATCTTGGAAGAACTGGCACGGGAAATCCATTCATCTGTTGGTGTTAGAATGCATAGATTAGGGGTTGTTGTGTGGGAAGTCAAGCTCTGGATGGCAGCTTGTGGACAGGCAAATGGTGCTTGGAGGGTCATTGTAAACAATGTGACTGGTCATACATGCACCGTACATGTAAGTCTTTATTTACTTCAAAATTTCAAGGAAATCTTTTCTGCATGCCACAAATTTTCTATTCATCTGTCTAAAATGTTGTTTTTGACAAGCAAAGTAGGTGACACTCTTGTAAGCATCAACAATTAACACTTCTGGGGAAAACTGTGAAACAGATGATTGGTTATGCTAATAATTAAAAAGGAGCATTTTTCTATATATTGGATAGAGAAATGCTAATTAGCATCAAGCGCAAATACCATACTACATACCTGTAAAGTATTTACAATCATGAAGCATTTCATAAATACAGCTCGTGTGTCAGCAATTCATTTATTTGAGTTTCTTCAGAAGACCTGTGATGAAACCTTTTTGATTGATAAGGCTCTTTGGGCAGGGAAAAATAGTCAAAAGAGTGATTTCTTTTTGATCAAGTGGAATGTTATTCTCTTTTCTTGAATCTTAAAAATTGTTCAGTATTCACAAAGTGACCTTTAATAAGTTAAAAAATATAAATAAGGACAATGGTGAACTTCAGTTTGTACCAGTGAACACTATATTCTCATTGATAGCTATATCTCCCCTTCTGTACTGAAAGGATTAATGGAGACTATTTGTAAATATTGATTTAATTCTTAATTTGTATAATTTCAGATATACCGAGAAAAGGAGGATACCGTCACTCATAAAGTGGTATACAGATCAGTCTCGATTAAGGGTCCACTGCATGGTGTGCCAGTGAATGAGAATTATCAACCTTTGGGAGTTATTGACCGAAAGCGTCTTTCTGCAAGAAAGAACAGTACCACATACTGCTACGATTTTCCTCTTGTAAGTGCTATTTAGTGAATTTAGTTTAACTATAGATTTCTTTTCTGTGTCTGTTTGTGTGTGTGTACCACTTTTTGTAATCATGGGATGACAAGACAAGTCAAAACATATTTCCTGAAGAGAAATAATTCTTGCAGGCATTTGAAACGGCCTTGGAACAGTCATGGGCAATCCAACAGCCAGGATTTCAAAGGGCCAAAGATAAAAATCTTTTAAAGGTAACAGAGCTCAAATTTGCGGATAAAGAAGGTAGCTGGGGTGCTCCTCTTGTTCCTGTGGAGCGTTACCCTGGACTCAACGATGTTGGCATGGTAGCCTGGTTTATGGAAATGTGTACCCCTGAGTTCCCATCTGGAAGGACAATATTGGTTGTTGCAAATGATGTGACCTTCAAGGCTGGTTCTTTTGGTCCAAGAGAGGATGCATTCTTCCGTGCAGTAACTGATCTTGCATGTACAAAAAAACTACCTTTAATTTATTTAGCTGCAAATTCTGGTGCCCGTTTAGGTGTAGCTGAAGAAGTCAAATCCTGTTTCAGAGTTGGTTGGTCTGAGGAATCCAATCCTGAGCATGGCTTTCAGTATGTATATTTAACACCTGAGGATTATGCTCGGATTGGATCTTCAGTGATAGCACATGAGTTAAAGCTGGAGAGTGGAGAAACCAGATGGGTTATTGATACCATTGTTGGCAAGGAGGATGGCCTTGGGGTTGAAAACTTGAGTGGAAGTGGGGCTATTGCTGGTGCTTATTCAAGGGCATACAAGGAAACCTTTACACTGACATATGTAACTGGCAGAACTGTTGGAATTGGTGCTTATCTTGCTAGGCTTGGGATGAGATGCATACAAAGGCTTGATCAGCCCATAATTCTTACTGGTTTTTCAGCATTAAACAAACTTCTTGGTCGGGAGGTATACAGCTCTCACATGCAACTTGGTGGACCTAAAATCATGGCAACTAACGGAGTCGTTCATCTTACAGTTTCCGATGATCTTGAAGGTATTTCTTCTATTTTGAAGTGGCTTAGCTACATTCCTTCTCATGTAGGTGGTGCACTTCCCATTGTAAAGCCGCTTGATCCTCCAGAAAGACCAGTGGAGTATTTCCCAGAAAACTCGTGTGATCCTCGTGCTGCCATTTCTGGAACCTTGGATGGTAATGGAAGATGGCTGGGAGGAATTTTTGACAAAGACAGCTTTGTGGAGACACTAGAGGGATGGGCAAGAACAGTTGTTACAGGAAGGGCAAAGCTTGGAGGAATCCCTGTGGGAATAGTTGCTGTAGAAACACAGACAGTAATGCAAATAATACCTGCTGATCCTGGTCAGCTTGATTCTCACGAGAGGGTTGTTCCTCAAGCCGGGCAAGTGTGGTTCCCTGATTCCGCAACCAAGACAGCCCAAGCAATATTGGATTTCAACAGAGAAGAGCTCCCGCTTTTCATTCTTGCAAACTGGAGAGGCTTTTCAGGAGGGCAAAGGGACCTTTTTGAAGGAATTCTTCAGGCTGGTTCCACTATTGTGGAGAACCTTAGAACATACAAGCAGCCCATATTTGTATACATCCCAATGATGGGCGAACTCCGTGGCGGGGCATGGGTTGTTGTTGACAGTCGAATCAATTCAGACCACATCGAAATGTACGCGGATAGAACAGCTAAAGGTAATGTCCTTGAGCCAGAAGGAATGATCGAGATCAAATTTAGAACAAGAGAATTGTTGGAGTCTATGGGTAGACTTGATCAGCAATTGATAACTTTGAAGGTAAAACTTCAGGAAGCCAAGAGTAACAGGGACATCGCGGCCTTTGAATCCCTACAGCAGCAGATTAAATCACGCGAGAGACAGCTTTTGCCTGTGTATACCCAGATAGCTACCAAGTTTGCTGAACTGCACGATACTTCCTTAAGAATGGCTGCCAAGGGTGTCGTTAGAGAAGTTCTGGACTGGTGTAACTCCCGTGCTGTCTTCTATCAGAGACTGCACAGGAGAATTGGTGAGCAGTCACTGATCAACAGTGTGAGAGATGCTGCTGGTGACCAATTGTCACATGCATCTGCACTGAACTTGCTCAAAGAATGGTATTTAAATTCTGATATTGCCAAAGGTAGAGCAGATGCTTGGTTGGATGACGAAGCCTTCTTCAGATGGAAGGATAATCCTGCAAATTACGAGAATAAACTAAAGGAATTGCGTGCGCAGAAAGTGTTGCTTCAATTGACAAATATTGGTGACTCAGCTCTAGATTTGCAAGCTCTACCTCAAGGTCTTGCTGCCCTTTTAAGCAAGGTAAAGCTCTTGAACTTTTCATTTCATCAACTATGTTGTCATGATTTGGTTACATTAACTGTTTAATATTTATACTTGCTTCATCGTATCTTGCAAATTTTGGTGCAGTTGGAGCCATCGGGTCGCGTGAAGTTGACCGATGAACTTCGCAAGGTACTTGGTTAGAGGACCTTTTTCGTGTCTTATAATTGTACCACATTTATTTGTGTTGATTCCCTTGGTTAAGTTGTTATACCCAAGTGAAAGGAGGCTGTAGCATCCCTCATTGCCGAAGGGATCCGTTGCTTCAAAGTGTAAATGACATGAGTTTGGATGGTAATTAATTTATGCAGTTAGAGGATCACAACCGGCATCACCATGTTCCATCTATTTATTTGCTGGTTGATTGATTCTTTTGGTATATTTGAATAAAATTGTAATAATGTGTAACATTGTTTTTAATGCATAACAATTTTGGGTGGACGATGTCACAAAGTTTCAAATCACCATTGGCATTGATTTTAGGCAAATATTAATCAAGCTATCTATTAATTTTTCAACAAGTTTTAATACATCTGATTGACTCATAAAATTAGAATTAGAATTTAACATTTTAATTTTACAAAATTGAAATTGATTTAAATTTTTATTTTGTTTAAGTCGTGCAAAGAATTATAATTTTAAGTAGGA
Organism: Glycine soja; assembly: GCF_004193775.1. Lineage (NCBI taxonomy): Eukaryota > Viridiplantae > Streptophyta > Magnoliopsida > Fabales > Fabaceae > Glycine > Glycine soja. The sequence goes on from NC_041005.1 coordinate 10,081,213, forward strand.
TTTTAGCAATTATGTGGAAGTAAGATCTAGAATTTGAAAATAAAATTAATTAAAATGTATGTTAAGAAACATTTATTAATTATTTTTAAATAATCTTCAATAATCGATAAAATAAAAATGATGAAAAAATTATTAAATAAGTTTTTGTATATAAATATTGACTTCAAAATGATAAGTCCAACGTTAATTTTCACGGTAGCCTAATGAGCATGATACCAAAAAAGAATTGTTAAAAATTAAATAAATATTGACTTCAAAATGTTTAAAATTCTATTAAAACTAATATAAAAAACTATTAAAATTAACTTGCAATCAAATGAATCAACGAAATGATTTACGGATTCCATGAAGCAATGATGTCCCAAATTCTATTAGACGAATTAAAAACTTGCTTCGGTGGATTAGCCTACTGAATATCACTTTATTTGCAGTTGTACTCTCAAAATTAATTTAACAATTCATGTGATAATAAGTATGAGAAATATACAACAACTGATCACAATGGCTTTTAAATCCAAGGGAGATATACTGACTCATTGAATTTGGCGTCCTATACATGATTGATGAAATGGTGTAAAGAAAACTAGCTAAAAATCACCAAGCACATATTTGGACCCCTTCTATTTACCAATACAGAACTTGCCAAATATATTTGATAAAACCTCCTCCGATATATCTTCTCCACTTATCTGTCCAAGGGACAATGCAGCATCCCTCAAATCAATTGTCCAAAAATCCAGAGGCAGTTCGTCCTTTATGGATGATTGTAACCTTACAAGTGCTTCCTTGGTCCGAACAAGTTGTTCACATTGTCTCTGAATCATAGTTATATTATATCAGCAAACACAATCAATCCTTGGTCCGAACAAGTTGTTCACATTGCCATTTAAAAGTTAAAATTTTTTTAAGCTAAGACTTTGTGAGAGATGGAAAGCTAAAATGATAGCTTACCTGATTGACAGTCCACCTGCGACCCCCAGCAGGAATGCCTTCAAGACCCACAATCTGTAATACTGCCCCCTCTAAGTCATGCAATCCTTGACCAGTAACAGCACATGTAAACACATGTTTACTGAAAATATGACTCTGACATCCTTTGTCCCATTCAGTCTCAGCACAAGGTTTACAGTCTATCTTGTTTACCACAAGGATGACTGGGGTGGATGATCCAGTTGATCCCTGATTTACAACAGAAAGATTAAATAAAGATTGCAAATTAATATGCATCTTTTCTTTTCTGACAGTGTGGTAGAAATTAATAACAAGTACCAAGCTTAATATCAAAAGAAAGATAGCAGGTGTGATGTAATATTTAAAATATTTTAAGAGCCTAATCCTATAAGATGTTTTTTTGGGCGGTAACTACAAGATCTGAATGACCTTTCTGGAGACTTGGTTTTAAAATCCGTGTAATTGGTACCACCTCTGTCCACCTAGCAGAAAAAAAGGTTTTTATTATTGTTGTGGTAACTATAAGATGGAAAAATTTAAGGCAGCTAGGTGTTTGTGTGCCAATTTATCATGTGATAATGTGATATATTAAAGATATGTTTTAGGTAACCTATCTAGTTTGGCACTGCTCCGTCAGCATAGATATCTTTATATTAACATTTCTCTCAGTCTCAGATGTCAAATGACACAAATATTTCTCCATCAAATAAAAGGGTTATATTTCTATCTACATCAAAATTGTATTAAATATCATGAATATGATAAGGAGAAAAGGAAGAAAGAGCAGTATGTGTTCAAACCTTAGTAGATTGAATCCTTTCAAGAAGTTTGGTGTCTTCAGATGTCCACCCTTCAACAGCACTCATAGTCATGATAATTAAATCAGCACCCCTAGCAACTGCTTCAGATCGCTCTACGCCTAGTAGGAGAATATAAATAAAAATCTCAGTACATGTGAAGCAATGAGGTTAAAATAAGTAGCAAAGCACCAAGATGCATGCAACAAGATAATCTAACTATTGGTAAAGTCTATCAGGCAAAGTCTATAGCCCTGTATCTAACTGATTTTCAATAGATAATTTTTGCAAGCCTATATAAAATTATTCTGTTGCTAATGATATTTCTTAATTTTAATTTGGAAAATAATAAAATGCATTCAATCAAGTATAATACATCATTATTAAAGACTGAATCAGGGTGTGAAGTTGAAAAAAAAACTGCATTTAAAACAAGTTGCAAACACTATAGCATCACATTTGACGTGACACTGATTGATCTATATCCTACAGTCTATATAGTGCAGAGAAGCGAAAGATGGCACAACAATAAAAAGAACAAAGTAATACATCTCCTGAACTTAAATGAGAGAAAAGAAAGCCTCACCAATCTTTTCCACAATGTCATCAGTGTCCCTGATGCCGGCGGTATCAAGAAGTGTTATAGGAATGCCACTAACACTGATACTTGCTTCAATCACATCACGAGTGGTTCCAGCAATTTCAGTAACTATTGCCCTCTCACTCTGCATGCTACAAGAAGATCATGCTCAATAAGTTAAACAATCACAATGTTTTATGCATTTAGCCATTTACGAGTGTGTAGTTCTGCCCTTTAAATTGAAATTATGGACTTGAGAAGCTGATTAAGTATAAAAATAATTATGTGCATGGTTTAATTCATTTGACCAACACCAAGGCTAAGATCTACAGAAAAGATTCAATAAATAAGTAAAATGACTGTGACATACTTTGCTCCATGCATTAAGAAGGCTTGACTTGCCAACATTTGGGCGCCCAACAATTGCTATCTGAAAGAATTTCATATCAAGATCAAAAATAGGAAGCACAACATCAGTCATCATGAATTCAAATGAAAACAGACCCACACATTAATGATCCAGTGAAAAGAGCAAAGTTTTGTAACCATTACAGTATACTATGCACTAAAGGAACTTCATCTATAAACAAACACAGTGTTCCAAACCTTACCTGCAATCCAGATTGCAGAAGCTTGTCATAATTTGCCGTTTCCAACGCATTCTCCACCTCTCGTGACATGTTATGGATTTTATCCATAATCAGATTCAAATCCAGGGGCGGCATCTCATCATCAAAATCCAAACGAGCTTCAATCTCAGTGAGCAACTCAATGCACTGACTCCTCAATGATCTGACAAGAGAAGAGAAACCACCCTGTCCAAGAATATAATCCTCTTCTGTCATAAACACCCTATCATGCAACGATTGAGCCAAGTCTTATAGGATGACGCGAGAAGCTTTTATAGAAGCTCTCTCATCTAACTTCTCCAAAACCAGAGATTCATAAGTTGATGTTAAATTATGAGAGAAGCTCAATTCATTTTACATTCTTATTTTCTTTTACTACAAGTACTAATGATGATGATGCAGTACACCATGGAAACAAAGCTGAATTACACATACCTGGATTCCTTCCAGTGCAGCATCTGCAGCAGCCACGGATTTCGCGGCAATTAATCTTGCAACGTTTTCGGCTTGGGAGAGATCCAAACGACCGTTAAGAAAAGCGCGAAGAGTAAACTCGCCTGAAAGAACCAATTAGCAATAATCACCACTAATTAGGGCATTAGGTTTATTTAGATTTTAGAGTAACAGAGACAAGCACCTGGTTGAGCGAGTGTTGCTCCGGCTTCCAAACAAGTCCTAAGCACGCGGCGCAGACACACTTCGCTCCCGTGGCACTGAAGCTCGACCACGTCTTCGCGCGTGTAGGACCTCGGTGCCAGCATCGGAACCGCCAAAACCTCATCGATGACGTTGCCGTCGGAGTCCAAGACGACGCCGTATTCGACAACGTGGCTAGTGGGCCGCCACGTCTTCCGGGCGGGCCGAAACACTCGACCCGCAATGGACACTGCGCCCGGGCCAGAAAGTCGAACGATTCCAACGGCAGCAGGTGGGCCCCCCACGGAAGTTACGATGGCCGCAATCGTGGTCCCACTTCCAACCTCGCCGACACACTCTCCAGCACCTAAGCGCTCGTCTTTCTTCAACACTAAGTTATTGTAGTTCTCTGAACCGGCGCGGGATTTTACTGTTCTGGAGGCTTTGGAGGGAATAAGACAGTGCCACATGGCACCCTGACTTGAAAGCAACGCCATAGTAGGTATGCGCGGCGGTGGAGTGAAGCAGCTGAACGTGCTTATGTGTATGTGACGAAGCACGCCGCGGAAAGCAGCCATTTTCCGTTCTAGTTTCGGTTTCTGTCTGGTTGATGCTACTCTATGTATGTCTATCTATCATCAATCTTATTTTTCCACTGGACCTCAGGCCCATTCTTATCCGTCTCAAAGCCCACACACCCTTCAAACCCAACAGGCTGTTTGTTTCCTGCTCCTTTTTAGAATGCCTTTCTTTAGCTTCCCGATTCATCATCATTCCGAAAGCCGAATGGTGTAACCAATACGGAATGTAATTTTTCATTCTAGATTGATTAATCCGGAAGTAAAAAAAATGTATTATTTACGGGTCAAAAGAATAGTGCCACGGAAAATTATTTTTTTTAGGTAAAAGATTATGAGGTTCTTTAAACTCATTAGGTGAGAGATTAATTTCATTGTTGCTGACCCAATTTTTATTTACACAAGGTTAAAATTCGAACACAAATTCTCTTGTTAAATAAATTATTTTGAATCTTGTAAATTCTATGAACCTTATACTATTATGTCAACCATTTGGATTACTGAATCTTTTTGTATGTGTCACTCTAAATATTTCTATCAATTAGTCATCAAAATTATTCACGTTACTGATTCATTAACAATGTTGATGTTGTAATCCTGGATTGTTGATTAATGTATTTCAATTATATATATATATATATATATATATATATATATATATATATATATATATATATTATTGTATAAAGATCGTTTGATGAAAAGGAAACAATTTTACTAGAATTTATTAAATGGATATAACTTTTGTATTAATTTTCAAATAGGAGTAACTCTAAGAATTCTCACGATTTTAAGAAGTTGTACAAATTTCACGCCTTCTATTCTTTTTTTTTTAAAAAAATTCTAATCATATATCATTATGGTCTTTTTTTCAATTTTTTGTTAAGAAACTTTAGTATTCTCATAATTTTTAGAATAATTAAGTTAACATAGCAGTTAAAAACTATTAATATTTTTTTAAAAAAATAAAAATCACTAATTAAATGAAGAAAAAATGAACCTGAAATCCCAAATAACAACCTATGTGGTGCCATATTTTCTACCTTTAGAATTGGAAGAGGTAGGAGGAAATGATAATTTTTTAGTTATTTACTTTTTTAAAAATAAAACAAAGATAGTGACGGTTTTTAGTTGCCACATTGTAAAATTAATTATTTTAAAAGGCTTAAAATCAGTTTTAGTCTATTATTTATGTATTGTATTTTTTGTTTTAGTACATTAAATTTTAAAAGTTTCATTTTAGTCTTTTATATTTTTAAAATATATTATTTGAAAAATTTTCTAAAATTTAAAAGTTAATAAAATATTAACATTTCTAACAAAATATTGAAAAAGAAAAAAATAATACATTTTGAAAATATAAAGAATTAAAATGAAATTTTAAAAGTTTAATGTATCAAAATAAAATAATTATGAAACATAATAAATTAAAAATGACGTTAAACCTACTTTTTATATTCGAATATGATTTTTGAATATGTTTTTTTCTTCTTTAAAAAGGGAACTTTTTCGAAAGTTTGCTTGTATGAATTTGGCTTTGTTTTGCCTCTTTGTTCACGCAAGAGCCATGATAACACATTAAAGATCATCTGTTGTACTTGTCTTCCATCATTTTTATGAGGGAGTCTTCGGTGCGAAAGCAAAAACGTACATGAGTTTGGTAAAATTGGCCAGATGTAATCTAAACCACAAGTCTAGTTATTAAAAAAAATCAAGGGCCAAGATTGGTTGAAGGCTACCGGTTTAGGATGTGCCACATATTAAAAAACATTTTCCACAATATCTACACCTTCTATAGCCTCCGCTTTGGCAACTATAGCCTCCTCTGCTGGGACACCCTCTCCGCCTTCCAAAGCAAGAGGCTTTACACCAATGGCACTGTTCTATTCGAGAATATTGCCCTCGGAGAGTCCAAGGTTTGCGCCATCGTGGCTGGCGTCGGAACGGCATCTTGCTGAAGAACCAATGCCGCGTTTGAATCGCCATCTGGGTCAGACAGGTTTGATTCCATTTCATCTGAGTCGAGCTTCTCTTGCCGAGTTTTGAAGGGTAGTGATCGAGTTCGGTGTTGGGGTCTTGGGTCTATAGCTAAAAAAATGGAGACTGAGTATAGGAACATGTCTGGGGAGTCACATGTTTGTGGGTTGAATTCGAGTGGGTATTTGGTTTGCAGAGGAAGTAATGACTTTGGTCAAATTGATGTTCCTGAAAGAGATGCTTTAGAGTTTTTTGGTTTGGCGCTTGGGGTTGAGCACACTTGATGTTCCTAGGATTGGTTCAGGCTATCACCAAAGATGAAGGCAAAAACCATCACGAGGAGGCCATTACCGATGAAACCACCGACTAGATCTTCGATCTCCCAAACAAGTGCCTGGCTTTGGTGATTCAGTTTCTCAACTCTACCATTGTAAATTATTTTGAAATTATACCTCAATCTGTCATCATCAAATTCTTTCCATTCAATATTTTATTATTAAATCGGACGGACTCAAATAACTATAACTATTTTTTCACACCGCACGCACGGTGCGAAAGATGTTTTTCTTTTGTACTTTAGACTCCGTCTATTTTTATTCAAAGCTAAGACGTACTACTTAGATAATCACAACAAGACTTGCAAACACGAAATGGAAGAATACTCTACAAATTTTTTTCTTTTCTATATTCTTTTATATATATTAGGGAACAATGGCTCAATGAGAGGGAGAGGGAGCATGGATGAACAACATTACAACAACTAATTCCCTTGTGAAAAGGAGAGTACGTAAGAGACCATTCTTCATACAACATAGACCTGAGTTAGATTCTAAGGACATCCAAGAAAAACAAGAGACCGAGTTAATGCCTATTGGAGTGCACAACTTGTTGAAAAAGTGATCTCAAAAACTTAAGAGTGGGATAAATTAAGTTAAAAAACTTCTCATTTAATTGACTTCTAAATCCCCTTTTAAATCTATGTGTTAAGAATATTGAAGATGAAGATGAAAGTTATATCAATAAAATACTTAAAGTGTGCAAGATAAATAAAATATGCAAGATAAAGTAATCAAGACAGGGAAGCAAGGAATGCAAACTCAGTTTATCCTGGTTCGACCACTTCTTGTGTCTACGTCCAGTCCTCAAGCAACCCACTTGAGATTTCGACTAATCAAGACAGGGAAGCGAGGAATGCAAACCCAATGCAACAAGTTTGAAATATCAAGGAAATTAAAGACATATAATGCTAGAAATCAGGACAAATATTTGATTATAAGCAATCAATATAAAATTAAGCAATAAAAAACATTTATGAGTATAAACAATCACGAAAAACAACCATTAAATGCAATTATTATAAACATTCAAAGTAATCAATCATCATAAACAAGCAAAACAACCATTAAAAATATTCATTATAAAAAATCAAAACATTATAATCAAACATGAAAAATAAATAACAAACACAAGCATTTCACTCAACCAAAATAATCAATCGGCATAATCAATCATGAAAAATAATCAAAGTTAAACATTCATCATAATCATCATAATAATTAATCAGTACAAACATTCAAAGTGGCTAGGATTCTAAGTTATTTAGGTCTATGAGTCCTAATTCTCTTCTAATAGCAAAGAAATTTTCTTTGGGAAGTGGTTTTGTAAAGATATCAGCTAACTGATTCTTTGTGTCAACAAATTCAAACACACAATCCCCTTTTTGAACATGATCCCTCAAAAAATGATGCCTTATTTCAATATGCTTTGTTCTAGAGTGCAAAATAGGATTTTTAGATAACTGGTTGCACTTGTGTTATCACACCAAATGGGAATATGATCAAGCATTAAGACATAATCAAAAAGTTGTTGTTTCATCCAGAGTATTTGTGCACTACAACTTCCATCAGAAATATATTTTTCCTCAACAGTGGATAAGGCAACACTATTTTGCTTTTTACTATGCCATGATTGTAGAAGCAAAGCTTCAAGAATTATTTTGACGATGCCAAGGAATTTCAAAGATCATTCAAGATGAATTTCAAGGATGAAGAAAGCAAGATGTCAAGCAAAAGCAAAGATCTCAAGATAAGAATTAAGATAGACTCTTAGAAAAGTTTTTGAAAAGCACAAATGATTGGCCAAGTGAGTTTCTATCTTAACAAAAATTTCCAAGCATTTTACTCTCTGGTAATCGATTACCAAAAGGTTGTAATCGATTACCAAAAGCCCAAACATTTCTAAACATGGTTTCTCAAAGGTGTAATCGATTACCATGACATTATAATCGATTACCAGTGCTTATAACGTTCAAAAATATTTTGAAAAACCTTGTAATCGATTACACAAAACATGTAATCGATTATCAGTGGCTCTGAACATTAGAATTCAAATATTTTCAAATGAAGAGTCACATCTTTTGAAGAAAAATAACTGTGTAATCGATTACACAAACATTGTAATCAATTACTAGTGGAGAGTTTTCAAAAAATCTGCCAACGGTCACATCTTTTCATTGGATTTTTGAATGGCCATCAAAGGCCTATAAATAGGTGACTTGGGCATGAATTTTCTTTAGAGTTTTCCCTATTCTCAAAAGGCATAATCCTCTCAAACAAAAATATCTTATCATCCAACATTCCTTGGCCAAACACTTGTGTTATTCAATAAGGAATTGAGTGCTTCATTGTAAACATCTATCTCTTTCAAGAGAGATCATCTTCTTCTTCTTCTTCTCTTTCTAATAAAAGGGCTAAGAGACAGAGAATCTCTTGTTGTAAAGCATCTGAACACAAAGGAATGGTTGTCCTTGTGTTTTTTAGAAAGTGTAAAGGATTTGCGAGATAATGGAACTCCCAAGCGGGTTTCTTGGGGACTGGACGTAGGCAACGGACTTTGCCGAACTAGTATAAAAATTGTGTTTGCACTTTCTCTTTCCTTAAACTCTTTTATTTATTGTTGCTTAACATTTACATTCAGATTGTTTAATTTGAATCATCATTTAGAAATTCATTTTTAAGGGAACTTGGAACTTGCATTAAAATCAAAATATAATTTTTAATTGGGGAAATTGTTTATAATATCTTAATTCAACCCCCCCCCCCCTTCTTATGATATTTGAGGCCACTTGTTTAACAAGTGGTATCGGAGCTTTATTCTTGTATAAAGTTTAGAAGCTTCAAGAATAATGGCCTCAACAAACTTCTTATTCCCATAAGGAAATTCAATAAATAGGCCTCATATTTTTAATGGAGAGGGTTACCAGTACTGGAAAACCCGAATGCAAATCTTCATTGAGGCAATAGACTTACACATTTGGGAAGACATAGAAGTAGGACCTTATGTACCCACCATGGTGGCTGGAAATGCAACAATAGAAAAACCTAGAGAAGAGTGGACTGAAGATGAAAGAAGATTAGTGCAGTACAATTTAAAGGATAAAAACATCATTACTTTTGCCCAAGGAATAGATGAATATTTTAGGGTTTCAAATTGTAAGAGTGCTAAGGATATGTTGGACACTCTACAAGTTACACATGAGAGCACTACTGATGTTAAACGATCTAGGATAAATACTTTAACTCATGAGTATGAATTGTTTAGGATGAAGACAAATGAAAGTATACAAGATATGCAAAAAAGATTCACACATATAGTTAATCATCTTGCATCATTAGGAAGAAGATTTCCAAACGAGGATCTCATAAATAAAGTGTTAAGATGTCTAAGTAGAGAGTGGAAACCAAAGGTAACAGCCATCACAGAATCTAGAGATTTGTCTATTATGTCTCTTGCCACACTATTTGGAAAATTACAGGAACATGAGATGGAGTTGCAAAGACTAAATCAACATGAAGAAAATGATAAGAAGAAAAAGGGAATTTCTCTTAAAGCCTCATCTTCAATCCAAGAAGAAAGTGTTGAGTGTTGGATCGAGTGGCCTCAAAATAATTAAGAAATGGGGGTTGAATTAATTATTAACGTGTCTTGACTAATTAAAAATTTATCCTTCTTAATGTTACTAGATTCAATTAGGCTTTACTACTAAGTTATGAGAAAGTAAAGAACATAAATAGTAACTTAGAAAAAAGTAAAGCGGAAATAAAAGTACACAATAGAAAAGTAAAGAGTGTAGGAAAGAAGAAGACAAACACAAGATTTATACTAGTTTGGCAACAACCCGTGCCTACATCCAATCCCCAAGCAACCACCGGTTCTTGAGACTTCCTTTAACCTTGTAAAATCCTTTACAAGCAAAGATCCACAAGGGATGTACGCTCCCTTGTTCTCTTTGAACAACCAAGTGGATGTACCCTCCAATTGAACTGATCTACAAGAGATGTACCCTTTCTTGTTCTCAGTATAACAACCCAAGTAGATGTACCCTCTACTTGTACCACAAAAGATGTATCCTCCAATGTATTAAGACAAAGAATTCTTAGGCGGTTAGTCCCTTGAATCTTTGTAAGGGGAAACAAAAGATATCTCAGGCGGTTAGTCCTTTGAAATCTTTTTTTTAAAGGGAAGAGGAAGAATCAAAAGAATTCTCAGGCGGTTAGTCCTCTGAATCTTTTGGCAAGAGGGAGAAGGGAGAATCAAAAGAATTCTTAGGCGGTTAGTCCTTTGAATTCTTTTGGCAAGAGGAAGAGGGAATGAAGAAAAAGAATAGCACAAGTTTTTTGCCAATGAACTTTTCTTGAATAAAGAAAGTATTGAACAAAAACTCTTAGAAGAATGTTTTGAATGATTGAAAGAAATCTGAAAGTTCTCACTTTAAAATTCGTGTCATGATCACATATTTATAGCCATTTGATGGCTCTTGAAAAAACAAGTTAAAAGTTGTGACTCTTGGCAATTTCTTCAAAACTAGTCACTTTTTAAGAGTTGTGACTCTTTTGAAAACTAGTCACTTTAAAAGTTGTGACTCTTTTGAAAACTAGTCACTTAAAGGTTGTGACTTTGAAAAAATCTTCAGAAACAAGTCACTTTAAGAATTATGACTTTTGGTAATTTATTTTTCAAAATAAGTAACTGGTAATCGATTACCCTCATAGTGTAATCGATTACACATCAATAGATGTGACTCTTCATGTTTAAATTTAAAATCCAACGTTTAGAAACACTGGTAATCGATTACAAGTATTGTGTAATCAATTACAAGTGTTTGAAATGATTTGAAAATGTTTTACCACAAGTTGTGACTCTTGAAATTTGAAATCTAGCGTTTTAAAACATTGGTAATCGATTACATGATCATGGTAATCGATTACTGCTTTGTAAATCAGTTTGAAAAGATTGTTGGCTACCGGTAATAAATTACTGCCTTCTGGTAATCGATTACCAGAGAGTAAAACTCTTTGGTAAAAGATTTTTCTCTTTGAAAAATTCTCTTGAACAAAATTGTGCTATTCAATATTTTGAAAAACTCTTTTAATACTTATCTTAATTGAGTATTCTCTTGAATCTTCACTTTAATTTTGATTCTTGATTGAACGACTCTTTGATTCTTGACTTGAGTCTTTGGCATCATCAAAATAAACTTGGAAAACTTTGCTTCCACAATCTCCCCCTTTTTGATGATGACAATCCTGAAATCAAGAGAATACATGCAAGTTTTATTCTATCGTTCATTCATATCTTTCTCCCCTTTTCTTTTTGAATTTATGCTTAATTTTAAAGCTTTGAAAATATAATATCTTGATTTCTAAAATACCCATTTTCTCTCCCCCTTTGGCAACATCAGAAAGCCAAAGTGCATAAAATAAAATCATACATAAATAATTTTTTAAAACATACATAAAGCATAATTTGAATAACATAAAGTTTAAATACATACCACTTTGTCATATATCATCAAAATAACCAAGTTTAAACACATAACACAAATAACTAAGTGTAAATAAGTAAATCTAATTACAAAGTTCAGTCATAACTAATTAAGTACCAAATACTTAAAACATAACCAATGTTCAGAGAATAAATAACTAACACAATGTCATAAAAAAATAATCATAATGACTCTTGTGGTGTGTGACTCAAAATCACATATGGCACAAGTGGGAAGACTTTAAGAGATGCTGTCATAACTGAATTCAGTTATGATAACTGAATTGGTTTTGGCACCAAAGCATAACTAGAGTGTGTGTATATATATATATTCTTGATCATGTAATGGAGGTGTGTGGTGGTTTTGAGAGTGGCTGAAAACAGAGAGGCAAAATCAAAGTTGTTGCAGAAAAACAGAGAGGCAAAATCAAAGTTGTTGCAGAAAAACAGAGAGTTCAATAGAGAAAGAGAGCTAGGAGATTGAGAGAGGTTTTTGAAAAGAGAAACCAAGAGAGATCAAAGCTAGCTGCTGCATCTATTGAACTTGTAATTTCATGATCAATGTGATGATGAGGAGCTGCACTTTCCCGTGGATGTAGGCACATTGTCGAACCACGTAAATCTTTGGGTTCTTGCTCTACTGTGTTTGTTTGCTGTGTTTTATGTTTTTTCTTTCTTTTTTGATCTTGTGAAGGTTTAAGAGTTGCATAACTTATACAAAGAACCAACAAGTGGCGCTGTCTATGGGAAAAAGAATCAAGATCAAGAAAGATGGGAACAACAAAGTACGATATTGAGAAGTTTTCATGGGAAAATGACTTCGGGTTATGGAGAATCAAGATGGAAGCAATCTTGATTCAACATGGCTGTGCAGAAGCTCTTAAAGGAGATGAAAGGATGTCTGAATCTCTAAGCTCAAAGGAGAAATTAGAGATGATTGATAGAGCAAGAGAAGTGCAATCATTCTATGCCTTGGAGATAAAGCTTTAAGAGAAGTTGCAAGAGAAAAGACAGCAGCCTCAATGTGGTTGAAACTGGAGTCATTGTACATGACAAAGTCCCTTGCAAATCGACTATGCTTGAAGCAACAACTGTACACCTTCAAGATGAAAAAGTCAAGAACAACCACTGAACAATTGGCTGATTTCAACAAGATTCTTGATGATTTGGAAAATATTGAAGTAAAGCTTAAAGAGGAGGATAAAGCTCTCTTGCTTCTGAATTCCTTACCAAAATCCTTTGAACATTTCAAGGATGCAATTCTTTATGGCAAAGATCAAGACATTACCTTAGATGAAGTCCAGACCTCCATAAGGACCAAGGAGATGCAAAAACAGCAAGACTCCAAATCTGAGGATAATGATGAAAGCCTGAATATTTCAAGGGGAAGGAGTGAAAAGAAGGGAACAAGAGGAAAGAAGTCCAGATCAAGGTCAAGGGATTCAAAGAATGGCCAGAAAAAAAAGTTCAAATGCTTTAATTGTCACAAAACTGGTCATTTCAAAAAAGACTGCCCAGACAAGATCAAGAAAGGATCTTTGGACTCTGCTGACATTGTTGAAGCCTCTGAAGGTTATGAGAGTGCAGGTGTTTTAGTAGCTTCTAATACCAAAACACAAACAGAATGGATTATGGATTCTGGATGCTCATCACAACAGCCCGAGAAAGGACTATTTTGAAACCTTGGAACTGAAACCAGCAGGAGCTGTACTGCTAGGAGACAACTACCCCTGCAAGGTACAAGGCATTGGAACTGTGAGATTGAAGATGTTTGATAATAGAGAGTATCTACTGAAAAATGTAAGGTACATTCCAGAACTCAAAAGAAATCTTATTTCCATAAAAATGTTTGATGATCTAGGATATTCAACTAGAATTTTAAATGGTGTTCTTAAGATTTCAAATGGATCTTTAATCATAGCTAAGGGTAACAAGAATAAAAGTAATGGCTTGTTTATTCTTGAAGGTTCCACGATTGTTGGACATGCATCGGTAGCTAGTAATACATTGATTGATAAAACAAAACTTTGGCATTTGAGATTAGGTCATGTTAGTGAAAGAGGATTACATGAACTTGAGAAACAAAATCTGTTAGGTGGTGATAAACTAGATAAACTTGAATTTTGTGATCATTGTGTGCTTGGTAAATCCCATAGAATAAGCTTTGGCACGGGTATTCATGTTTTCATCTAGGTCCTTTGAGTATGTGCATTCAGATTTATGGGGATCATCTAGAGTGAAAAATCATGGTGGAAGCTCATACTTTCTCACCATCATAGATGATTTCTCAAGAAGAGTAAGGCTGTATGTTTTGAAAAATAAGTCAGATGCTTTTCAAAAATTCAGAGAATGGCATACTCTTGTTGGAAATCAACTTGGTACAAAATTAAAAGTTTTAAGGACTGACAATGGCCTGGAGTTTGTTTCATAGCAGGTCAATGAATTTTGTAGGAAAATAGGCATCAAAAGGCATAAAACAGTCCCTCACACTCCACAACAGAATGGTTTGGCAGAAAGAATGAATAGGACCATTTTGGAAAAAGTGAGGTGCATGCTTCTAAGTGTAGGACTGCCAAAGACCTTTTGGGGAGAAGCTGCAAATACAACAACATATTTGATTAATAGATGCCCTTCATCAACCTTAAATTTCAAGACACCAATGGAAGCTTGGAATGGTGAACCACCTGATTATTCAGGATTAAAGGTGTTTGGATCACTGGCCTTTGCTCATGTTAAACAAGGAAAACTGGATGCAAGGGCTGTAAAGTGTGTGTTTATTGGCTATCCTGAAGGAGTTAAAGGGTACAAGTTGTGGAAATTGGAACCGGGTGAGACAAGATGCATCATCAGCAGAGATGTAACCTTTGATGAGAGCAGAATGGCAATGCTAAGTAAGGAGCAGAAGGATAACAACTCAAGTAGTGAGAATACCAATTTTGAGGTGGAGCATTTTGAAATTTTAGATCATGGCAATGGAGATGCTATTGATCACACTGATCAAGGAGAAGCTGGAGATAATGAAGAGCTAGTTACTCAGCATGACTTGTCCAATTATCAATTGACTAGAGATAGAGAAAAAAGGGTGATAAAGCCTCCAAAGAGGTATGGTCATGCTGATATTATTTGCTATGCCTTGAGTGTTGCTGAGGAGATTCAAAATTCAAAACCTAAGACCTGGAGGGAAGCAATTGAAAGTGAAGACAGTCGGCTGTGGCTTCAGGCAATGAGTGAAGAAATGAAATCTTTGAGAAAGAACAAGACCTGGATACTTGTGGATCAACCCAAGAAGCAGAAGGTTGTTGGATGCAAGTGGATTTTCAAGAAGAAAGAAGGCATTCCAGGAGTAGAAAGGCCTAGATTCAAGGCAAGATTGGTAGCAAAAGGCTTTACACAGGTTGAAGGAATTGATTACAATGAGATTTTTTCACCAGTTGTGAAGCATTGCTCAATAAGAATCATACTTGGTCTGGTAAATCAATATGATTTGGAACTTGAACAGTTGGATGTTAAAACAACTTTTCTCCATGGAAATCTGAAGGAAACCATTTACATGAACCAGCCTGAAGGTTTTGAAGAAGGGGAGAACAAGGTGTGCTTGCTGAAAAAATCTTTGTTTGGACTAAAGCATAGAGTTTTCCCTGTTCTCAAAAGGCAGAATCCTCTCAAACAAAAATATCTTATCATCCAACATTCCTTGGCCAAACACTTGTGTTATTCAATAAGGAATTGAGTGCTTCATTGTAAACATCTATCTCTTTCAAGAGAGGTCATCTTCTCCTTCTTCTCTTTCTAATAAAAGGGCTAAGAGACTGAGAGTCTCTTGTCGTAAAGCATCTGAACACAAAGGAATGGCTGTCCTTGTGTGTTTCAGAAAGTGTAAAGGATTTGCGAGATAGTGGAACTCCCAAGTGAGTTTCTTGGGGACTGGACGTAGGCAACAGACTGTGCCGAACCAGTATAAAAATTGTATTTGCACTTTCTCTTTCCTTAAACTATTTTATTTATTGTTGCTTAACATTTACATTCAGATTGTTTAATTTGAATCATCATTTAGAAATTCATCTTTAAGGGAACTTGGAACTTGCATTAGAATCAAAGTATAATTTTTAATTAGAGAAATAGTTTGTAATATCTTAATTCAACTCCCCCTTCTTAAGATATCTGAGGTCACTTGTTTAACAATGATACTAGAGCAGAACCAATGAAATGACAAGTGCCACTAATACTTTTTCTATTAGTTTTGCATCCAACAAAATCAGAGTCAAAGTATCCTACTAAGTTATAAGAGGGAATTCTTAGGATACCATGACCCTAGATTTATAGTGCCTAACAAATATCTAATTATTCTTTTAATGACACTAAGTGAGATTCTTTGGGATTTGCTTGATATCTTGCACACATACAAATATTAAACATTATATCAGGTCTACTTGCTGATAAATAAAGAAGAGATCTGATCATACCTCTATATTTCTTTATGTCTATTGACTGACCGGTTTTATCTTTATCCATATAGCAAGCAGTGCTCATAGGAGTGGCTATGTGTTTAGCATTTTCCATCCCAAACCTGTTAATTAGTTCTTTGCAATATTTTGACTAATTAATAAATATTCCATTCTTTGTTTGCTTTATTTGTAGTCCAAGGAAGAAATTTAACTCACCCATCATTGACATTTCAAATTCATTTTGCATATCTTGAGAGAATTCTTTGCATAGAGAATCATTAGTTGACCCAAAGATTATATCATCAACATATATTTGTACTAAGAGAATATCATGCAATTTACTTTTGATAAAGAGTATGGTATCAACCTTTCCTCTTGTAAAGCCCTTTTCTAAAATAAATTTGCTCAAACGTTCATACCAAGCCTTAGGGGCTTGTCTTAAACCATATAGAGTCTTTTTCAATTTAAAGACATGATTGGGCTTATCTGAGTTTTCAAAACTAGTTGGTTGGTCAACATAAACTTCTCCTTGAATGAAATAATTTAAAAAGACACTTTTAACATCCATTTGATAAAGTTTAAAATCCATTATGGATGCAAAAGCCAATAACATTCTAATGGCTTCTAATCTGGCTACTGGAGCATAGGTTTCCTCATAATCTATTCCTTCTTCTTGATTATATCCTTTAGCCACTAGCCTAGCCTTATTTCTAATTACTATTTCATGTTCATCCAATTTATTTCTGAATACCCATTTAGTTCCTATAACTGGATGATATCAGGTTTGTCAATTAATTCCCAGAATTTATTTCTTTCAAATTGATTTAACTCTTCTTGCATATCAATAATCCAATGTTCATAAATTATGGCTTCATTTAAATTTTTAGGTTCAATTAAAGAAACAAAATCCATATTATTGCATGCATCTTTGAGAGAGTGTCGAGTTGTTATCCCTTTTGAGATGTCACCGATGATATTATCAAGAGGATGATTCATGAAGTTCTCCACTCTCTTGGGAGATCTATATTTGTTTTATTTTCATTAATTTGAAAGTCTTCTTCATTTCCATTTCCTTTGCTTTTGTGCCCTTTCTCATCAATGTGCATGTCTTCTAATGAATCTGTAATATCATTAAGTGTTTCCTTTCTTGGCCTTATAGGGTTAGTCTCATCAAAAGCAGCATGGATAGATTCTTCAATAATCATAGTTCTTTTGTTATAAATTCTAAAAGCTCTACTATTTAAGGAATAGCAAAGGAATATACCTTCACAGATTTTGCATCAAACTTACCTAAGTTGTCTTTCCCGTTGTTTAGCACAAAACACTTACATCCAAAAACATGAAGATGAGAAATGTTCGATTTTCTTCCTTTGTACAATTCATATGGAGTTTTCTTTAAGATTGGTCTAATTAAAGCTCTATTCATCATGTGGCATGCAGTATTAACAACTTTAGCCCATAAATATTTAGGAAGATTGTATGATTAAGCAAAGTTTTGGCTATTTCTTCTAAAGATCTACTTTTCCTCTCAACTACTCCATTTGGTTGAGGGGTTCTAGGTGCAGAAAAATTGTGTTCAATGTCATTTTCATCACAAAATGATTCAAAATTCTTATTTTCAAATTCTCCTCCATGATTACTCCTAATAGATGCAATATTGGGATTTTTCTTGTTTTGAATGATTTTAGCAAGTTTCTTAAAAGCATGAAAAGCATATCTTTTGTGAGTGAGAAATAATGTCCATGTGAATCTTGAATAATCATAAACTATAACAAGAGCATAGTAATTTCCTCCAAAACTCATATTTTTAGAGGGACCAAAAAGATCCATATGCAAAAGTTGTAAGGGTTGAGTTGTAGAAGCAATATTCTTTGATTTGAAAGAAACCCTTACTTGTTTTCCTTTTTGACATGCATCACACAATCTATCCTTTTCAAATTTGAGTTTTGGTAAACCAATTACTAAATTCTTAGAAATTAGTTTATTTAAATGTTCCATGTTTATATGAGCAATTCTTCTACGCCATAACCAAGAATCATCATCTTTACTAATAAAACATTGAGCATGATTTAATGTTTTATCTAAATTTATCATGTATACATTATTAGTTCTATAGCCTATATGTTTTATATTTTTATCATGTTTATTTTCAATAACATAATTATGAGAGTCAAATGATACTAGAAAGTCTTTATCACATAATTGACTAACACTTAGTAGACTATGCTTAAGACCATTAATAAGTTAAACATTTTCAACGGAGGTAAATGAATTTGTACCTATTTTTCCGATTCTAAGAATTTTACCTTTGTTGTTGTCTTCATATGTCACATGTCCACTTTTCTTGGGAGATATATGAGTAAATTTTGATTCATCTCCCATCATGTGTTTAGAGCATTCGCTATCAATGTACCACTTTTCTTCAAGAAATCCTTCATTCACATAATTATGTTTTTGACTTAGGTACCCAAATTTTCTTGGGTCCTTGATTGTTAGTTTTGATCAAAGATTCTTTGGGAACCCATATCCTTTTAATGTTACTACTATTTTTCCTAAAATAACATGTTGATGCACTATGTCCTTTCTTTCCACAGTAAAAACATGTTAAGAAGGAAGAACTATTCTTTTGAGAAGATGCAAAGAAGTTTTATACATTTTCTGTAGTTTTTCAGGTCTATATCCTAATCCAGTCTTATCAAACACACATCTTTGCTTTCCTAGTATAATGTCTAAATTATTTTTGCCAAGAGTAAATTTGACAAGAGAATCTTTTAGATCTTTAATTTCTACTTTAAATTTATCACAACATTTATATGAGTGAGATACCTTATTAATATATTGTATGGTAGAAGATTGATTTGTATCAATTTGTTTTAATGTTTTGACTTCAGTTTTAAGATTTTCTAGTTCTATATTTAATTTCATAACTTCTTTTTCTAAATTTGAAATTGTTTTCTTAGAAATTGAAATCAGTTAGACAAGTTTGACTGATTCTTTATGCAAGTCATAAAATGCATCTTGAAGTTCATCAAAGGAAATATATAGGTTATTGTTAGAAGATGTTACCTCTTATTCGCTATCATAGTTTTTGGCCATGAGACTCATATTCACGACTTCTTTTTTTGAATCTCCTGATGAATCTATATTGTTATCTTCCTAAGTGATGTAAGTTTTCTTTGCTTTCTTGTCTTTGAAATTTTTCTTGTCAGACTTCTCCATTCTTTTCTTGAAACTGGGACAATCAACTCTTAGATGTCCAGGTTGATTACATTCATAGCACTTTGGAACAGAGGGAGAGTCTTCTCCTTTTTTCTTTGGATTGAAATTTGTTCTTCTTTGATTTCCTTTGTTCCTTAGAAACTTGTTGAATCTCTTTATGAAGAAACTAAAATCATCATCTTCTTCTATTTCATTCAAGTCTTCTCTGTCACTTTCTTCTTGAATAAAAGATAAGGCTTTAAGTGCAATTCCTTTCTTTTTCTTGTCATTTTCTTCATGTGGAATTAGTCTCATAAGTTCCATTTCGTGTTCCTGAAGCTTTCCAAAAAGAGTTGCAAGAGACATGTTAGTGAGATCTCTTGATTATGCAATTGCAGTTACCTTTGGTTGTCATTCCTTGCTTAAACATCTTAGAACTTTGTTAATGAGATCCTCATTAGGAAATATCTTCCCTGATGATGCAAGATGATTAACTATATGTGTAAATCTCTTTTGCATATTTTGTATGGTCTCATTTTGATTCATTCTGAAAAAGTTCATATTCATGTGTTAGGGTGTTTATTCTAGATCTCTTAACATTTGTTGTTCCTTCATGAGTTACTTGTAATGCATCCCACATTTCTTTTGCATTCTTACAATCTGAGACTCTAAAGTATTCATCCATTCCTAATGCAGAGGTAATTATATTTTTAGCCTTTAAGTTATATTGTACCCTTCTTTTTTCCTATTCATCCCATTGTTCCCTAGGTTTTTCTATAGTTGCATTTCCTACTACCATTGTAGGGATGTAAGGATCGATTTCAATAGCTTCCCACGTGTTTAAATCTATAGCCTCTTTGAAGATTTGCATGCGAGTTTTCCAGTAATGATAACCCACTCCATTAAATATAGGAGGCCTATTAATGGAGTTTCCTTCGGGAAATAGGAAGTTTGATGAGACCATAATTATTCTTAAAGTTTCCAAACTTTATACAAGAATCAAGCTCTGATATCACTGGTTGGACAAGTGGCCTCAATAACTTAAGATGGGGAGGGGTGAATTAAGTTAAAAAAATTTCTCATTTAATTGACTTCTAAATTCCCTTTTAAATATATATGTTCAGAATATTGAAGATGAAGATGAAAGTTATATCAACAGAATACTTCAAGTGTGCAAGATAAATAAAATATGCAAGATAAAGTAATCAAGATAGGGAAGAGAGGAATGCAAACTCAGTTTATCCTGGTTCAGCCACTTTCTGTGTCTACGTTCAGTCCCCAAGCAACCCACTTGAGATTTCCACTAACTTTGTAAAAATCCTTTTTACAACTTGTGAACACCCGAGGGATCCCTTTCCCTTGTGTTAAGGAAACTTTCAATTCAAGAGACAAATAACCTCTTGATCTCAATAAGTCTTTAAAGAAAGTATAAATGTTTTTCTCTCTTTTAGAGAAGAAGATACAAGATGAAGTTCTTAGAAGAATCCTTAATTGATTTGCAAGTGTTTGGCCAATGATTTGTTTTTGAGAGGATAAGACAATAAGATTTTGAAAAACTCTTTAAAAACTTTAATAGATAAGTCACATATTTATAGACCCTTGGTGACTTTTCAAAAACTTATGAAGGGATGTGACTTTTCAGAGTAACTTTTAAAATTTTCTCACTGGTAATCGATTAGAATTCTTTGGTAATTGATTACATAGTTATGTAATGAGAAGTCATGACTTTTCAATTTAAACTTTTGTAGTTCCGTTATTGGTAATCGATTACAGACAAGTGGTAATCGATTACAACTTTCAAATTTCAAATTTAAACTTTCTGAAAAAGGCTTTTTTTAAAATAATTTTGCTTCTAGTAATCAATTACAATGCCCAGTAATCAATTGCCAGTGGAAAAATGCCATTTTCAGAAAATGTTAAAAATATTTTAAAACCTTTTTATAATCAATTTAAAACTATATTGTGAGGCCAAACCTTTGCAATCACTAAGAGATTTTTTTAACAAAGATAGACTAAGACTTAGCTTTCTTCTTGATCTTTGTTTTATTGGTCTTGATTTGGACTTGAAATAAAACTTGTGTTGCTGTTGTCTTGGCATCATCAAAACCTTCATACACATGCATTCACACAACTGGGGCACCCTTTACTTTATCTCTCTTTCATTTTAAGCAAAAGCTAACAAATACACATTGGCTGGGAAATTAAAGGATTTTTTTATTGTGTTATACATTAATTTTTTTATGCTATTCTATAACTTTTATAATAAATACTTAATTTTTGCGAAAGCCCTAATTTAATTAGCATTTTAAGATAAGAATGGTGGAGCTAGTAGCACTAACTAACTGTGGTAGCAGTATCGGATAGACAACTTTCTTCTACTAGCTTTTTTGTAGTGACCAATCCTCATCTCATCCTTCCCCTGCACCTTCTTCTTGATATATCCTTCACTAGCTAACTACTAACTTGAAAGCCTCTGGTAAGTTTTTTTACCCATCTACACCTTTTCTCTCCATAAAATTCCCAAAGTACATCACTTTGCATTTCATATCCCAAAATGCATGAGCTTTGAGCTTCTTTGAGAAGTTGGGATTTGCCACCCTGACTTCTGAACGTTGGTTTTAATTTTTTTTAATTTTCATTTTATTTTCATTTTTAAATTTGTTTTAATTTAAATTATTAAAATAATTTAAATATTATATTATATAAAAAATATTTTTAATTGATATCATGTTAAATACTTATCATGTTCTCACGTCATGGTTGTGTGTAAACTATGTGTCGCCGTTTTTCACTTTACAAAATATTTTACATGTTTACGACAATCTTTGGTTTACTACCATACGAATTAATGTGACAAGAATACGAATGAGATGATGAGATAATAGAATTCTGATCCAAGGAGAAGGAGGATTGCAAATGTGTATGGTTTCATCTCGCATTCCTAATAATGAGATGGATGAAAAAGAAGATGAACGGGAAAATTGCCGACAACAAGACCATAATAAAAACAATTGTCTCAACATGTCTTCATCTTCAATTTTTCCTCAAGACAACTATTATTGTTTAAGTATTTTATTTATAATATAATAAAATGTTCTTCTATAAATAAATTGTTAAACAAAAAATATTATTTTTTTTTTAAAAAAATTAATGACATAAATAAACAAATTATATTTAGTAAAATAATAATATTATAAAAAAAATAATTTAAATTAAAACATAAATTTAAAAATAAAAGTGAAATACAAATTAAAAAAAATTAAAACCAACATTCAGGGTGACAAATCCTAACTTCTCAAAGAAGCTCAAAACTGAGGCATTTTGGGATATAAAATGTAAAGTAATATATTTTGAGAATTTTATGGAGAGAGAAGGTGTAAATGGATAAAAAATCACTTCGGGTCTCTATTTCTATTCCCTCGACATTTCATCTACGTGTCCCATTTTTTTCTCTCAGCAAATTCATATTTTTCATGGGTCCTCAACCACCTTTGGAGAACAATATGCAACAGCCTGTGCAACAGTGAGGAAGATCTTGTCCTCGCCAATCGTGTTTGCAAAACTGGATGCGTAAAGCTTGTCTGTCACTGCTGGCCCAGGATTTGCCAAAACAAGCTTGTACAAAAGAACAACTTACCGTAAGATACTAATTAGCTATAGTTGCATGGTAATATCAGTTATAATTGTTTTCTTTTCTTTCTAATTAGTCATGCATAGTTAGTTACCTCAACACCCTTCTTCTCAAGACTTCTGTGTAACTCTTCAAAGGCTTGGATGCCACTTGTGTCTATGTCCGTAACGGCTGCAACAAATTAAAACACAAAAATGAATAATAATATATAATAACAAGCCGAATGAAAATGAAGGTTTTACTGGAGGAGTTTAAGGTATAACAAAGGACAAAAGTAGAGAGTCTCACGTGACATTTCAACTATCAAAAACTGGATTTTTGTGCGGTAGTCTCCTTTTTCTTCATCCATCAGCCATCTTAATATCCTGCAAGAGAATAGTTTTTAAGCGTCACGAATTCGTTCTAAACTGATCATTTTCTCTAATCCTTTGTGTTGGTTAAAAAGGGGAAACATATATTACTTGTTCATGAAAAATAAATTGAAACACAATTTCACAAGATTATGATGAAATTATTAAATCCTCCAGCTCCAAATATAGCGAAGTGAACCAACCCAATCAGATTATTACAATTGATTCTTCCTTCATTTTAATTTTATCATGTCTTTTA
Source organism: Glycine soja (assembly GCF_004193775.1). Lineage (NCBI taxonomy): Eukaryota > Viridiplantae > Streptophyta > Magnoliopsida > Fabales > Fabaceae > Glycine > Glycine soja. The sequence goes on from NC_041005.1 coordinate 10,105,067, forward strand.
AACCCACCCTCACTCTCACCCACCGGCTTTACACCTAATTATAATTAGAGAAATTTGATGCTAGCTTTGAAAATTTAAGTAAGGATCGATTTTGACTCTCTTTCAAACTCATTCAATTATTGGTTGAAAAACCAAAGAGCTATTTCTAGAACCCTCAGATTTATCTGAGAGTACCATAACAACTCTTTTATAATTATTAGATTATACCAACGACATGCAGATTTTGGACATCATAAAAGCTAACTATTTCCCATAAGATATTGGATAGAAAATTGGGTATTCTTCTCATAATTGATTATATTTTTACATACACATCTAAATTTCGTCTTATGGTACATATCATAGCTAGTGTTCCCTAACATGTTTTGAATAACACATCTGCCCTGCTTAGTAATTAGGCTAAATTTTTGTTGTTGCCAAAATAATAAATTAAATAACTGTATAGATTGGATTGGTTTCACTTAAGCTCGAGTCTGGGATAAAACAATTTCTTATCTATCTATAAATGTACAGATGAAGGAGGACCACGTCTTTACCTTTCTTTTACATAATTGGAGTTGGAAAAATATATTGCAGAATCGACTCTTACAATCAGTACACCTGGAATCTTACTAGCTTCTGGATATTGTTGAATGTTTCTATACACAGTAGTCCTAGGAATCTTCCCCAGAATTGCAGTTCGGGGCCTTGTGACTTGTAATAGGATCTTGGCATAGGAAATAGAGACCTGCCAGTGTTTAGCAATTAATATACGAAAATGAACAAGACTAGCTTTGACATTTTAGAGCAAAAGGTACGTACTAAGCATTAATAATTATAGTAGTACTTACAGCAATTAGAAGTCCTTTCTCAACCGAGACAAAAGCAACCCCAAAGAATGCACCCATGCAAGCAACAAAATCAAATTTATCTATCTTCCAGATCAAAATTGCTGCCTCATAGTCTACAAGGCTGATGACAGCAGAAATGATGATTGCAGAAAGAATGGCATTTGGAGTGTAGTAGAAAAGAGGAGTGATGAATTTCAGGGTTAAGAACACAACCACTGACATCACAATATTAGAGACTGCAGTTTGGCAGCCTGCCATGTAATTTACCGCAGACCGAGAGAAAGAACCTGAAGGTAACAAGAACATATATCAGAGGCTAAAAGAATTAGTCTTTGAAGCATTTGACTATATGATATTTATAGTCCCAAATTCTCTTCATGAGATAGACATTAAAATCAATAGAAATAGATACAAATTTATCTGCTTTGTTTTTTCTTTTTCCATTTTTGTTTGATATTTCTGACTTCTAAGCTAAAAGTATATGCTTATAAGACATTACAACTTGTTGAAGATATATTTTTGTAACTGCATTATATTTTATTTTTCAGTTTTTAAAATAGGATTAGTAAATAAGTTGGTTTTCTATATTTTAGGAGTAAGTCAGTTTTAATGGATTAGCCTAGTCAATAAGTGGTTCCTATTTTTAAGAAATTAGTTTTAATATTCTGTTTTGCTAATATCTTGTTATCTAATTAGTTTATCTTTTGTTATTTATTGTATCGCTACTAAGAACAATTTGAATTAGAATAGAATAATTCTATTTCATCCGCTTACGTATTGTCTCTCTTCTCTCCTCTGTTTTTTATAATTTTCTCCACATAACCAACAATTGGTATCAGAGCCTTATTCCTATGGGACCTGTACCATGGAAGGTGAAGCAAGTTTTTTCCACATAACTCTTCCAATCTCTGATGGAGAGAATTATGATCTTTGGGAAGTGAAAATGAAATCCTACATGAAGTCTTTGGATTTGTGGGATGCAGTGGAAGAGGATTATGAAATATATCCATTGCCTGAAAATCCCACCATGGCCCAAATTAAAAATCACAAGGAAAGAAAGATGAAGAAGGCAAAGGCGAGGTCATGTTTGTTCACTGGTGTTTCACAAATGATATTCACCAGAATCATGACTCTTAAATCACCCAAAGCAATTTGGGATTATCTGAAAGAGGAATACGCTGGAGATGATAGAATACAAAGCATGCAAGTGCTGAATTTAAGAAGGAAATTTGAGCTTCAAAGGATGGAAGAGTCAGAGAGAATCAAAGAATACTCAAACAAATTGTTGGGTATTGCCAACAAGATAAAGTTGTAGAGAAGTGATTTTGCTGATTCGAGAATTGTAGAGAAAATTTTGGTAACGGTGCCGGAGAGGTATGAAGCATCTATAGCTTCATTGGAGAACACAAAGGATCTGTCGAAAATAACATTGGCAGAAGTGCTACATGCCCTGCAAGCTCAAGAGCAGCGAAGGTTGATGAGGCAAGATCGTGTTGTCGAAGGTGCTTTACCCGCCAAACATCATGAAGTTGATGAAAGAAAAAAGGATTTTTTCAAGAAGAATCAACTAGCAAGCAGCGAAAACAGTGCAAACAACCAAGGTAAGGATAAAAAGAAAAATTATCCACCTTGTCAGCATTGTGGCAAAAAAGGTCATGCACCTTTCAGATGTTGGAGGAAACCAGATGCAAAATGTAACAAGTGCAACCAGATAGGGCATGAAGCGGTGATCTGCCCCAACAAAAATCACCATGATGAGGGAGCTCAGATTGCTAATCAAGAAGAAGAGGACCAACTGTTTGTGGCCACATGCTTCTTGAGTAGTGAATCAAGTGAAAGTTGGTTGATTGATAGTGGTTGTACGAACCACATGACATATGATAAGACTCTATTCAAGGATTTGAAGCCAACTAATGTCTCAAAGGTCAGAATTGGGAATGGTGGCTATATTCTAGTAAAAGGAAAAGAAACTATTGCAATTTCAACGTGTTCAGGTATCAAATTAATATCAGATATTTTTTATGTACCTAATATTGACCAAAACTTGCTAAGTGTAGGTCAGTTGATTAAAAAGGGATTTTAAGTGTCCTTTGAATATCAACATTGCTTTATCTATGGCATTGTTGGCCGGGAAGTTCTAAGGGTTAAAATGAAAGGTAAAAGCTTTTCATTTGATCCAGCAGAGGAAGAGCATACAACCTATTTCACTCAAGTCACACCCACGAAACTCTGGCACAAGAGACTTGGTCATTGCCATCTTGAAAGAATGCTAAACATGAAAAAAAGAAAATATGCAAAAGAAAATTTGAAGAAGTTTCAAATGGAGGAATGCAAATCTGTTAGCACACCAATGAATCAAAAGGAGAAGTTCAGCAAGGAAGAAGGTGTTGATAACATTGATGAAGGATATTATGGGAGCTTGATTGGATGTCTAATGTATCTCACTACAACAAGGTCAAACAATCTATTTTCTCAAAAGAACAAAACTGGAATTTATGTTGACAATCAAGTAGCCATTGCTATTGCAAACAATCCCGTGTGTCATGGGAAGACTAAATATTTCAAAATCAAGGTCTATTATTTGATATAGATGCAACAAAATGAAAAAGTGAACTTAATTTACTACAAGTCTAAAGATCAACTGACTGACATGTTTACAAAGTCACTACCTATCAACAAACTTGAACTCTTAAGACAAAGAATTGAAGTTTGCAGTTCCAAAAGCAAGGAGGAGTGTTGAAGATATACTTTTGTAACTGCATAATATTTTATATTTTAGTTTTTAAAATAGGATTTAGTAAATAAGTTGGTTTCCTATATTTTAGGAGTAAGTCAGTTTTAATGGATTGGCCTAATCAATAAGTGGTTCCTATCTTTAAGGAACAAGTTAGTTTTAATATTCTGTTTTGTTAATATTTTATTATCTAATTAGTTTATCTTTTGCTATTTATTATATCGACAACAATTTGAATTAGAATAGAATAATTCTATTTCCTCCGCATACGTATTGTCTCTCTTCTCTCCTCTATTTTTTATAATTTCCTCCACAAAACCAATAAATTTATAGTCCCAAATTCTCTTCATGTTCAGATAGACATTAAACTCAATAGAAATAGATACAAATTTATCTACTTAGTTTTTTCTTTTTCCATTTTTGTTTGATATTTCTGACTTCTAAGCTAAAAGTATATGCTTATAAGACATTACAACTTATTGCAAATTTCTTAAACTTGCAGTTGATGACAAGTAGTTAGACTCATAAACATTGTCTTTGAGCTTACCTGTTGCTACATAACACGAAGTCATGGAACCAACAACATTCATTGTTCCTAATGCCATCATTTCTCTGTTCCCATCCAATTGATAGTCTTTCATAGATGCAAATGTTCTTCCAATTGCTGTGGCTTCCTGACAACCAAAATAAAATGATTCAATTAAACTACAGGAGTTAATGGCCAAATACTCATCAAGAGAGGTATTTAATTTGTTGTCAAAGTTGCTTACAGTCAATGCTATCATGCCGGCCACGATGCCAATTTTAAAACCTTTTCCAAGGTATTCTCCGGTAAAATAAATATCTTTAACAGATGATGGATTGATGCCTCTTTTTATTTTTCTTACCTTCACATATGAAAAAGACAAAAACTTTAGTTTAGCTGTAACTAATATTATGTCACTCACTATTTCAATTTCATAAAATACACTAAATAGTCTGCAATATTTACGATGAAAATGGAAATCTATATACATACAATTTCTACTCCTTGCTTATCTGCACGGGTTATGAATACAATAAAAGTGGACAAAATAACGGATATCAATGGAGCAATTGCTGGTACCCAGAAGAATTTCGTGTTTTTCTTTCCCTGAACCACAAAATATGAAATAATGAGAAAACAAATTACAAATTCCTAATGAATAATTAGGGAACAATAGCAAAAGGAATAAGGGGGTGGTCAAATGTCTTACAATATATTTGGCAACCAGAAGAAAACCCAAAAAGCTAGCTCCCATGACTATAGTTTGCCAGTTCCACTGCATAACGTAAGATAGATAGGTGTTAAATTATTAATCAATTTTGTATTCAACATACATACACACCTATTAGCAATTTTAATTTTCTGCATGGACTAATTCAGATTAGGACTCCTAATTAATAATTTGCATGCATATTGAGAGAGGGAATTGAGAGAATACTCCATGATGAGCTGTATTGAATACTGAATGCATCACATGGACAATATCAGTGTTCGTTGTGAACTGTTTAGTTTTAATGCCAAGGAAACCCTTAAGCTGTTGAAGGGCAATTGTAATAGCAGCACCCCCCATAAAACCAACAATAGCAGCATGGGATAGGAAGTCAATCAGGAACCCTAACCTGAATGCAAAAATATAAATAAAAAACAATGCAACCATAAGATTATCATGAGTATAATAAACAGTGCAATCATAGTTCAGCTGGTAGCATTTGCTCAAGACATAAAATCAGTAGTTGGAATATTTAAATGCAAAATATCTTCTAGAGCATTGGATATATATATATATATATATATATATATAGTAGTAGTATCATACCTAAGAACACCAAGCGTTGTTTAAGTAATCCCAGCAAAAAAAGTGGCTGTAAAAGCAAGTCGCTGATATTCTGCTGGATGTGTATTAGGATCAATCTCATTACTAAGTAAAGTCCCCAACAAGAGAGAAACCACTGCCACTGGTCCTATAGCAATATCACGAGAGCTACCCATGACAGCATAAATCAGTGGTGGAACAAAACTGGAGTCTTCAAAGCAGTAGAAAGAACAAAATGCAAAATGATCTTAGTCCAACATCCAAAGAACTTAAAATACACGTGGGCAACTTGATCAGCTATTGATGAGAGACAAGAAGAGTCTTACACAGTCCATACTGTGGAGCCAAATGTGCAAGCTTAGCGTATCCAATATCCTGTTTTTCAAGCCAAGTATTAGAAGTTAGAACCTCAAAAAATGGGGTATATGTAACATGAATTATATTCTCCTGTTCTTTAAAAGCTTGAAATCAACGTAGTAAATAAAATTTACCTGAGGAATGCAAAGACTTGCAATAGTGAGACCAGATATTAAATCTCCTCTAAATTTTTTAAGGTTGTAACTTCTCCCCCAACTAAGTATTGGGAATATGGCTTCAATACCGAGCCTGATCTTCCTTGATCTAGGTTGATCTTTGAAGGGTCTTAGAGGATCATCAGAAAAGAACGTTTCTTTTATAGTGTCTTGGAATTCCTTGAAGAGGTTCTGTCTCGGAGGAATTGCCACTTTGTGGGCTTGTGGTGCCTGACCAAATGAAGAAGATGGCATACTTCTGAGATCCACTTTCTTTGTTTCAATATTTTCATCAGCAGGAGGACCCATTGAAGACATCAACCGTGACCTTCAATCTATAATACAGGGAAAAAGTCATAACCAGATGTATTGGTAAAAAGAATGACTTCAACGAGTGTATATTAGTAATCACATGACAGAATATGGTTTATATATTGCATGCAAAGTCTACCATGTTGCTATTAGTTGTAGCTCTAATATACATTCCAAAAATGAAGATTATCAGGCACAAAAGATGGAATTTTAGATGTTGATTGATGATAAATAAATCCTACTAACTATGAAATAATTCTGAAATGTTTAGCCAACCTGAATAGGGGATAAGTGACAGAAGATTTGAATGGTCACTTGTTCAAGCTGTGATCCCTTCTTAAGCAGGTAACAGCTGCGAAGCATTTGGATTATAACCTCAAAGACCTTATCTTTCAGGTCAATGTTCTCATGCTGAAATTGAAAAACTAGACACAATTTATGTGTGAACCGGATCGAATATATGTCAAAATCATGCATTACAATGCATAGTTTTCAATCCTGACCAAATTACCCTGGAATTAATACACATAAAGTCAGATGGTCGTCTAGCAATTTGATAACTGTCTTAACATTAGAAGAAAGTGGGGAATACAAGAAGTATTGTCCAAGGAGCAAACTTAGTACATCTCGAAGTTAATAAAATCACATTATAATATTAATCGGCAATTACTATGTGCTTCTTTAAAAATCACAAAGTCAATAAGAGTGTGTTTGCATGAGGAAATTTAAAATTTTGAAAAATTTTAAATTTTAAGAATTTAAAATACTTTAATTGAAATTCTTTTATTTTTAAAATTTTGTGTTTGGATAAAAAAATTAAAATTGTGAGGATGAAAGAAAATGAATACAAAGAGAAGAGAAGATATACTTGGTGTGCTTCCAAAGAGAAGAATACTAATGCGGCATGGGCAGTCGCAGGAAAATCAGGACACGACAGTGTATACCACTACACTCTGACCACAACATTCAGTCAACGGCCTAAGGCATGACCCAAGCCCTCCGCGCTAGCGTGCACCTTCGTCACCTGATGGATAGCATGCAGTTCTACGTGTCCCCCTACGTCCACACCTGATCAATATTCCACGAGCTCAGACGGTGTTTCTTGAAGAAGAGGGTCATCGGCATGAGAGAAGAGTCGCAAGTTCGAGAACTAGATTTCGGGAACTTTCAAGTGAAAGAGAGGATGAAGATTATAAAGGAAATACGTGAACATTTTATAAGATTCTTTTATCAAGAAGATAATTTCAATTTCTCACCTTTTAGAAAGAAATTGAAATTCCATATTTTTAGTTGCTTGAAATTTTGTTTTAAAATTCTAAAAATTTAAATTCTTCATAAAAGAAAACATCTAAACAATGAATTTTAGATTAAAGAAATTTAAATTCTATGATAAATTACTTTTCTCAATTAAAATTCTCTATCCAAATGCACTCTAAAGTTTAAATATAAAGAAAAAGACAAAAGTTAAACGTGCCAATGACAACCATCCATTGTAAGTTTTGGTACTTGGTTGTGGAATTGTTAGCTGATTTATTATGTCAAATCTCAAGACCAATTTGATCTTAAAAAGATTTTGTGATTTTATGATGAATACCAAGATGTATAATGTAAACTAAAGATAACCAGACAATCTAGTTCATACTATGGGAGATAGATAGCAAATTTTTCTATCCTATGAATAGTAACACCAATGGACTTCGTATGTGCCTCTTCACAAGCAAGAGCACAAGTGAATTACACGCACAAGTCCCTCTCACTTACAAGAGCATAGATACAAAATTCTCAATTATCATTGCTAATTCCTGAATAATACAAAACACTCAACTCTCAGAAAATTTTAAAAAGGAATCAAATTCTTAAACCTGAATAAAATTTAAGACACCATAAAGACATTCCAAAGGGAAATAAACAAGAAACAATATTCAAAAGTCCAAACGGTGTATTGACTGTCCAACAGAGTCCCAATAATTGCACTTATTAGTTGCTTACTATTAGAACAAAGGGGACAATGGGTGAATGTTTGAAAAAAAAAAAGAAAAAAAAACTTCAAGTCCCACATTGCTCAAGGTACACTCTTGTATAGTGTATCGCTTCAAGTCCCACATCGCTCAGAGTAAACACTTGAATAGTGTTTCACTCCCTATATATAGAGAGCCCATTTCTTCATTTTTTTCTTGTCCTAGTAGAGAAGCATTTCCTCAACTTTTCTTTCTCCCTCCCAAATCTCAACCGATGCATTTCCGGCAAACTTCTCCCTCTTTCTTTCTGTCGCACTAAATTTTCGGTTGGCTATTAGAGTGACTTTTCAAGTCTTATTTTCGGTTGGCTATTAGAGTGACTTTTCAAGTCATATTTTCAAGTGGTTTTAGAGTGACTTTTCAAGTCATACAAGATGGTGTAATTCTAGAAAGGTTCCCTCAGTGCAGTGGGAATCTTATACAGCGATCTGAGCTGTTTTATCCTGGGGACTTCGTGGTTGATAGTTTGCTTGCACAATTTTTGGCAGTGCCACGAAACGTCTTAAAGAAAGCGACATTGTCCGCGACTCAGCCAGTAATCTTTTCGGTTTGCCATAAATTATTTTTACAACACTTACTAACGTGAAGATCGATAATTAATCCATCATGCATTCTCCTAATACTAATATAATAGCACAAGTTCACCTTAATGTAGCACCACAGTATTTACTAAATTTCACTTTTGTATGGGTGCAGGGTAAAACAATAAAGAACATGAAAGCATCCTTAGTTCATTCAGAACTAGACAACAAAAATCTGGACTTTTCATGAGTCACATCCTTTATGAGTTATGAACCACTAAGTGCTTATTCCAAAATCATTGGGAGAATAAAGTCTAAAAAATAGACTCCCAACACACCTATCCTTCCTAAGCTTCTCATGCAAGGCATTGACAGTGGACGATTCCAATTACACTAACAGAAAAAGTATTCTTTTTTCTTCACAGAGATGCACTTTAACCCTTCCCATGTCAAAATTCGTGTAAAGCACAAATTAAAATACAAAGGGAGAATGACCTACAACACACGGTAGTGAAGAAGGAAAAAAAAAATAGACAAATTTGTGTATTGTATATAAGCCATATATCAAGAGAGAATGAATACACAAAAATGAAAGAGTAATTAATAGCTTGGCCCTCCACTTGCCACATACCATTGTTTTTCCTTCTCACGTGTCTGTCTGAAAAGACCCAACTTCAACTTTTGAACGTGAAACCCATAAATAGAGCAACAAAAAGTGGCAAATGCAGTAGAAACTAGCACTGTTGGTTTATCCTTAAACATGTGTTACAAAAAAAAAAGGTATTTTAAAAAAAAATTAATTAAGTGTCCAGGTTCAATGAATGACCCTTAACTAGGGGTGTTCATGGGTATAGTTCACCCACGAATCCAAACTAATCCAAACCGACCCGAACAGTTTGGGTTGGATCATTTATGTATTTGGGTCAAAATCGAATCGAATCACTACTACAAAAACCAGATTTAACATTGGCATATTAACATCGGTTTTTGAAAAAACCAATGTTAACATAATCACGGTGGCATAATTGTAAATAATATGTATCCGTTAACATCAGTTTTCTTAAAATCCGATATTAACAAAGTGATGTTAACATCAATTCTTGTAAAATCGATGTTAACATTAATTCATTAACATCGGTTTTGGAAGAACCGATGTTAACGTCACTTCGTTAACATCGGGTTTGAAGAAAATCGATGTTAACCTAAGTTCGTTAACATCAGTTTTATGAAAACCGATTTTAACGTATGATCAGTTAACATCGGTTTCTTGAAGAAAACTAATGTTAACGTTAACATCATTTTGTTAACATCGGTTTTGTATTGAAAACCAATGTTAAACTTACATTTTAAATTATATCAGACGCGACCTATTTTGCTCGCGCCTCTTCTTGTCCGTGTACCCTCTCTTGTTCTGCATCTAACCTTTGTTGTTCTCCATCGCGTTGAAGACCGTGACAACTCGCTTTTTGTTGTCCATCGCCAACTTACCTAGGTACGTTTCGTCTAACCTGTGTTGTTCTATTGAATACCTAGGTCTGTTTCGGGAACTAGTGGTTAACCCAAGGACCTTTTTTGGTTTCTACTACAAGGATTGGGGAACTCGTGGTGACCTGAGGTACGTTTTGTGTCGTGGTCATTGGTGCTTGCAGGCACTCATTTTGATTGAGGTAAGTTGTGCTCACTTTGCAGTTCTTTGAATGCTTAATGTCTGTTGTAAAACTGGGGTAGTGTAGTGTAGTGTTCTTCATTTTGTTTGAGGTAGTGTAGTTAACTTGTATGTTCATTCTGTTTCATGTGCATTGTTACAAAATGCATTTTATGGAAAAATAGTTAATTTGTATGAACTTTCTTGTTTTTTTGTATGTGTCTTTGTAGGTTTGTTCCTATAACACATATTCAGGTATCTAATCCTGGAAACCAAATTGAGCTTCCTTGAAGAAAGTTAGCAGTTGATTCCAAGTGATTCTGGTCAACAAAATTCTTTGAAAGCATCTGTTTTGTCTATCTCTCAGTTTTGTGTTTTGGTCCCATTCTGTAAGCATATATTAGTTGCTTCAAATATTGTAAATTAAAGAGAAGTTGGTCCACATATTGAATTATTGCTATCCACATATCATAATTTGAGTTGAGAACTTGATAGTAAAGACATAATGAGAACATGATCACTTTTGTAGAGTTTTGTCTTTCATTTAACTAGGGTACTTTAATAAATAATCAATAGTAAAAATTCAAATCATATTGAATTATAGGCAGAATTAAGTTAGATTTTGAAGATTTCTTGTTAGTGTTTTTGTATCTTCTACAAGTTTAAATATCCCAATTTATGAGGATATCTAGAACAAAACCTGGTATGTCCTTTGAGTTATAATTTTTTTTTGGGTAAGTCACTTTTTTTTGTCCTGAAAGTGTTAAATGTTATCACATGGGTCCCTGAAGCTAGAGAAAATCCAAATAAAGCCCTGAAAAACTGCTAACTGTTTCATATAACTCTGATTTTAACCAGTTACTATCATTTTCATCCCTGAAGATATGCTAAATTAACAACATATATATTTTTTCAAGGTGGCTTGGGTATTATATGTTAGTTCAATAAGAGGTTGGGAGTGAATGAGAATCAAACATATTGTCCTTCGGGAGATTTCATGACCGCACATACACATGGCTACATATCAAAGCATGGATTGGAATATCACCACCGTATCTGCCATTATGATTTCTGTCCTCCTCATGTTGTTGTCCATGTGAATGTGAGATTTTCCACCATACGATATGGTATCTACTTGCTGCCTGACTCCGAAGTCTTAAAAAAAACATAAAAAAGGAGATAGAATTTGTGGTAAAGATGCTCCTATAGAGCTACCTTCTTGAGATGTATATGTAGAAGCAAGCTTCATGATGATGAATCAAGTTGATTCAAGTAGTTTTGATAATGACAAAGATGATGACAGAAAACCCAAAGAATGATTTGAAGATTGAGTCAACAAGTTCAAGTTTCATGAGAAGAAATCAAGAAGATTCAAGAATCAAGAGAAGTTTGATTTCAAGATTCAAGAGAAGATGAATTCAAGTTTCAAGAGAAGAAATCAAGAAGACTTCACAAGGGAAGTATTGAAAAGATTTTTCAAAAAACAAACATAGCACAGTTTTGTTTTTCAAAAGAGTTTTTCTCAAAATTTTCTAAGTTACCAGAGTTTTTACTCTCTGGTAATCAATTACCAGTTTCCTATAATCGATTACCAGTGGCAAAGTTTGATTTCCAAAGCTTTTAACTGAATTTGCAACGTTCCAATTGATTTTAAAATGGTGTAATCGATTACAATATATTGGTAATCGATTACTAGTGTATCCGAACGCTGAAATTCAAATTCAATTGTGAAGAGTCACATCTTTTCATAAAATGCTTTGTGTAATCGATTAGATGGTTTTGGTAATCGATTACCACTGACAAGTTTTGAATAAAAAGTCAAGAGATGTAACTCTTCCAATGGTTTTCAGGTTTTTCTCAAGGTTATAACTCTTCCAATTGTAACATCCCAATTTTCGTAAACTAGATTAAAAAGGATTGTTATTTATAAATAAATAAAATTTTAAAAATAATGATGATATTTTATAAATAAATAAATAAGGAGATATAATTATTAATTGAAATAATGATTTGAGAGAAAATAAAAAGGATATTTTATTTATTTGTTTGATAGAGAATAAAATAAAGTTCGTTTTTATAAAATAATAAATAATAAATAAATAAATAGAGTAAATAATAGGTCGAAAATGCCCCTAGCTATAAATAGCAACATGATAGGTCAGTTTTCAGACGGACTCCTCAGCCTCCTCTGCCTCACAATTTCATTTTTTCTCTCTTCTCCCAAAACCCTCTCTTTTTCTCGCAGGCCACCTAACCTGTCTCAGAAAAATGACAATCTCGAATTCATTCACCGTTGGATCGTCGTGAAATTTGAGTGCCACGTTTGCAACCAAATTATGCGAATTCTCACCGTTGGGAATTCGGATATTGTGTCTGAGCTAAGAGAAATACCCCTCACATTGTAGCATTTTCCTTTCCCGCAGAAACCCAGAGCTGTCTCGGAAAAATTACGATCCCAGTTTCGTTAACCGTTGGATTTTAATGAATTTTGGATATGTTGTTTGAAATTAAGTTTAGGAACTCAATCCCTTCTCTGTACAAGTGGAGGCTTCAATCCCTTCTCTGTCTCTTTGACGTTTGGGAACTCTATCGAAGCAGTTAGAGGAAAAAAATTGGAGGAATCTCAGAGAACCGCTAGAGATGCTGTTGTCGCTGGCTGAAGACACGTGAGCCCGCTTAGAGGTAAGGGATGAGTTATTCACAATTGGGGATTAGTGAGAACATGTGTAGGGATCCTTAGAGATATCAATTGGAATGAGTTTTTGGGTGTTTTTGTAATTTTCATTTTATCCTTATAATTATTACAGTGAATTATATATGTTTGACAGACCAATTGTTGCGAAATTGATATGCTATTGTGTTGAGCGTGAACCCTATAAATCGAGCATTTTTCTAATTAATATGAATTGATGAAATAAAGTAAGAAAAAATTTAGAGAGAGATATTGATTTTGTATTTTCTCTTTTTCTTGTTTTTTTAGGTTTTTATATATAATTTTAAAAAATTAATATCATAATTGAAATTGACCAAAGTGTTCATATAATTATTTAGAATTTGTGCATTGAAAGTTTACTTTGATATTTGTGATTCAATATGATGTATGCTAGCTTATATATATAGAGGTAGTTATTTATATTAATAATTTATGTAAATAATATTGTAGAGTGTTATATTATGATTCCAAAAATTATTAAGGGTTGGAGTTTGAGAATATTATGGTTAAATTTGATGAAAATGTGTGTGTTGTACCTTATGAATATCATTAGGAATGTTATGAGATGTTAAAGTGTGGACATGATATTTGATTGTGAATAAGTGGATGTGTTTAACACTTGATGTTACATTAATTATATTGTGAGCTATGAATTATACAATAACCCGACCAGTGTTTATGCACAGTGTTAAAGAGAAAGTGTAGGTTCCTAGTTAGGAACCAGTGTGAAATTGTAGTGCAATTGTGTTAAATATGTTTGAAACATGAGTATGAGGTTGTGGTATTGTATAATTTATGAGCAGTGCTTATAAATGAAATATGTGATGAATTGTGGAATAATATGTTGCCTTGAGATTATAATATTGCTATTGAGATTGAGTAAAAGTGTAAAGTAGAACAGGTGTTGAATTGTGAGATGCATGAAAACATGTGATGGTGGATTGTGACATTATGAGATGTGAAATTGTGAATGAGTTTTGGTTGTAAAAAAGTGTGTGATTAACTCTTGATGTGACATTATTTGTGTTGTAAGTTGTGAATTGTACAATAACCCGACCAGTGTTATCTTAAGAAAAGTGTAAATGCGCAGTGTTAAAGAGAAAGTGTAGGTTTCCTATTTAGGAACCAGTGTTAAAGAGAAAGTGTAGGTTCCTATTTAGGAACCAGTGTTAAATTGTAGCGCAATATGTTGTACGTGCTTAAGACACGAGTGTGAGGTCGTGGGTATTGTATAATTCACTAGCAGTGTCTGTGTGCTAAAATGATTTTAGGGGTTGGACCTGAATCAGGAGGGAGATGCCCTGACGGACTCTTCGGAGTGTAGGCCTTGGGGGTCACCGGGTTTGAGTGCTCCTTTAAGCCTATGCTGATTCCATATGGTTGGAGCATTCTCGCAAAACATTGTGACCCTGACTGGTCTCCCTATGATCTTACTTAGTGAGAGTGACCTGGCAAACCCATTGTGTGGTGTGTCTTGTTTTGTACTCCTAAGCGCCCTAGGGTGGTTTTTCACTGACATGGTACCACATTGCATGTAGGCTTGAATCTTAGCATAATTGTCTCATGCGCTTGCTAATTGTTCATTATGAAATTGAGGTGTTATTATGTCTTGATCAGAACGTGTGATTCTTGTGTAATGTGATTGATGATTGAAAAGTGTGATTGATGGATGAAAAGTGAATTTTGAATGACAAAGTGATGAAATAATGTGAGATATGCTAAGTAAATTGTATTTGGCTACTATATGTTGTTTTGTTTCTCTCTAGTAGTTAGGAATGTGATAACTCACTCCCGGTTTGCAGTTTGTGTTTGGATCCTGTGATGATCTTGAACCTTGTGTTCAGGGGAGCAGATGGCTAGGTGAAGTGCTTAAAGGAACCTTGTGCGGAAGGACGTCGGGACACAATGCTCTGATAGGATGTGACAGTAGGGCATAAGTTTTATATTAATTGCATAATGTTAGTCTATTTTATTTTATCTCACTGATTTAACAAAATATTTTTAAAAATTTTGACGACCTTGTTTCGAGCCGAATATATTTTTAATAAGTTTTAATTGATAATAGTGAAGTGAATGTGAACCTTTTACCCGTGTGAATTTGGTTACCGATATTTTTTATATATTTTATTTATTTATATGTCGGGGTAGAGGGTGTCACACCAATGGTTTTCTTGACCATACATGAAGAGTCTATAAAAGCAAGACCTTGACTTGCATTTTAAATAACTTTAGAACATCTCTTCTTCTTCTTCCTTTACCAAAAACTTTCTAAGTTTTCTGGTTTCCAAACCTTGTTCTTTCATAGAAAACAAAAGTGTGTTATTCATCTTTTTCATTCTCTTCTCCCTTTGCTAAAAAGAATTCGACAAGGACTAACCGCCTGAATTCTTTTTGTGTCTCTCTTCTCCCTTTTCCAAACGAACGAAGGACTAACCGCCTGAATTCTTTTGTGTCTCTCTTCTCCCTTGTCAAAGAATTCAAAATGACACAGTCTGAGAATTCTTTTGATTCTTTCCTTTCCCATAAACAAAAGATTTCAAAGGACTAACCGACTGAGATATCTTTTGTTTCCCCTTCACAAAGTTTCAAAGGACTAATCGTTTGAGAACTTTGTCTTAACACATTGGAGGGTACATCTACTTGGGTTGTTGTGACTGAGAACAAGAGAGGGTACATCTCTTGTGGATCAGTTCAAGTGGAGGGCACATCCACTTGGTTGTTCAAAGAGAACAAGGGAGGGTACATCCCTTGTGTATCTTTGCTTGTAAAGGATTTTACAAGGTTGAAAAGAAATCTCAAGGACCGCAGGTCCCTTAGGGACTGGATGTAGGCACGGGTTGTTGCCGTATCAGTATAAAACTCTTGTGTTTGTCTTCTTCTTCCCTACACTCTTTAATTTCCGCTGTGCATTTTAATTATCGCTTTTACTTTTGGTTAAGTTTCAATTACTGTTCTTTACTTTCTTAACATTATAGTAAAAGCCTAATTGAATCTAGTAACATTAAGAAGGATAGATTTTTAATTAGTAAAGGTTCATTAATAATTAATTCAATCCCCCTTCTTAATTATTCCGAGGCACTTGATCCAACAGTATATGCCTCAGCTTTTGCTAGGTTTAGGATCTGAATCTGAGGTACAACATTAATATTGTCCCATGTAAACCCTGGTTCTGCGATAATTTTGTTATGTGTCCCTAGCTAGCTAGTCACATAATAAGTGATCATATATTATATATTATATAAATTTTTCAGATACTTGGTTTTAATTTCATGTGTCCTACTTGGAGTTCTATCTGTCCCTAAACCCCTAAAAGTGAACACAAAAAAGTGTGAGACATTCCTTCAGTCTCTTTCATTGATTTGTAGTCCACATCACACATGCAACTATAGCAGAAAATGGAAACTACTTTTGGTTTGACTCACTGTGAAATATGCACTATCTCATGGGAATTCCAAAAACTATGTAGTGTATCCCCACCACCTTAAAAGCTTTTAGCTAGATGTTAATATTTTTGGTATAGGAATAAATTTGTAGGGGAATCCATTTGTTGGTTTTTCTCGCATCAAGAAAATTTAACTCACCAGGGCCCCCTGTCTAGCCTTACACATTATATTTTATTTCTTTCTTGCACTTTTTTGTTTTTGTTTTTTAAAATTTTGCAATTGAAATTGAAACTTCTAATTTTGCCCTTGTAGTACAAAACCCCCTAACGGTTTCAAAAGGAACCTGAGCTGAGTAGGGAAAAATTCAAAAACAACAACTAATGTGTATTAGATACCAAGGAATATCATGTGTTTGCATGCATAAGGAAGGAACACTAGCACACTTTTTTCCCTTATGAATATTTGCCTCCGTTTCTACTAGCTTAATTTCTCCATTTATGCAAGTTCCCATTTAACCCACTCAAAACTTTGTCTTTGCCTTTTCAATGTTTAAAGTACGGGTTAAACCTAGATTCCCTATGCATGCATATTTGTACATACAACACTGTCAAAACTGGAAAGAGACAAAATTAATACTAAAAGCTAGGTTTTACACTAGGGACACCTCTGTATGAAACTGAAATAACATATTGGTTGTTGCATCTTACCCATTTTCTTATGTTAAGAAATTAATAAGTATAAACTTTTGAATAAATGATCAGTGGTCCTGGCCTTACTCTAGATGAATGTGCTCTTTGTAGGCCCTTCTAACCAAACCTTATCCCGCCTTGGCCTTTGTTTTTTCAAAAATTGAATCATGCTCATTCATTTTCTGAACCTTTACTACTTTTACCGAAAAACAAAGTTTATAGTATCAAAGCTATAGATTTGGGCGACTTTGGTTCTGTAAATCGCTATTGCACAACTACATTCTTTGCTATTTTTTTCCTTTTCCTTTTTTGCATTTTCGTATTGCTCAATTGTGTTTGTGAATATCAAGATCACCACTAATTTTATGATTGGAGACCTCACTAAGCAAACCACCATCCAATGTTAGGCCAACCACTTTCATATTCCTTCTAGTATGACTTAACAGAACATCCTGCCTATTTCTCAATAATTCACTTCAATCATGTCAAATTTTAGATAAATGTGAGCATTGCTTCCTGCCCTTGTTGTTCCATGCTATAGGTAGCCTCAAAATTGGTCTGCTTTAGGAAGAGTTAGTTGCCTTGCTATTTGAATACAAAATTAATCCAAACATTCAACCAAGCATATATTAGTGTTGTAGAGTAAGTCTAAACTTGCTTATGCAAATGATGCTATTTTTCACACATTTTTAATTAAGTCCCTAGGATCTGAATAGCTCACAACGAACAAGTTGATTGCTGTTTTTTCTCGAACGGAATCCAACTCATTACAGCCATTGTCATCAGTTGGATAGTAAGGAGAAAGTTGCAGTTAACATTGTGCATAGGGATGTGCATAGGGATGTCATACATAGAGGAATACCAATTTCTAAAAGCTTCCTCAGAATTTTTTTGTTACACTGTGGAGGATCTTAAAAGAAAAGCAATGGGAACTAGAATAGTAGAATAATAGGTTCCCATTAATGATGTAGGCAGCCAATTTATGTTAGTCATGTTTTAAAGAAACTGATTTGAGTGATCCAAATATTTGCCTAGCAGGATTACTGGGCTGTTGATGTAATATGAAAAATCCTTAGTCTAGTTTATTGATTTCCAGGTGATTGAATCTGACCTTAAAGTGACTGTGACATAGTCCATTCCCAAATCTATATTAGCAAGCTATTTTTTTGAATCTCTTTGAATTATTGACTTGCAAACCAGAGGAAGGAGAATTATTATAATCCCAAAGGCCAAGATTATCTGGGATCTTGCATGGAACCAACAAAATTCAATATTCATTTGGGTGAATGTAAAATGGATTAGAAGGTTCTTGAGCACGGTCCAAGGTATTTGTTAATGACTTTTCTGTGTCTATAGGCATATTATGTTGTCTCAGATGTTCATTTGAAGATCATTTATATGCATGTGCTCAGTATGCTTAATAAAATTATTTATTAATTATTATATGAAGTAAAATATATTTTTAAATTCATGTAAAAATAACATACAATATAGGAAAATTCACAATAGCGATAGATTTCCTTCAATATCAACATACTGGTAGCAGGAAAGGCTTAATTTTTCTGATGAAAAAGATTATGCAGCTTGTACACTCATCTAATAATATTGCTTTGACGTTGTTATTTGAGGACTCTATGGCTTGGTAAAAATTACTTCACTGAATCCCTGAAAGTTTGTCCTTATGTGCCAGCTAACAATGCTACTGTCCATTACATTGTAGTTATGAAGTGTGATGTGCGATTTTGGGTCCAAATTAATCTGTGTAGATATGCAGAGTTTAGGAGTGTTGCTGTCTATTACATTGCTTTGTAAAATATGTGTATTCTTCTTCTTTAAATTATTTATACTAATGCCAAATCTTTATTAGGACATAGTCTAGTGCTTTTCTAAGTACTATGATTTATTCTACTATGAAATTGGTTCTTGATAATTATGTAAGGATTTTATTCATAGAAACTCATTTAAAAATCTGGTTTGGCTTCTATTTGAAGGAAGTTTCTTAACTTCTTTTTATGGTGAATCTAGTTTGACATTCTTTACCTTGCATAGTTGCATTGCACAGAAGCCCAGATGTCTTAGTCTTGCATTTCTGAATTCCAAGCCGTAGGCAAGCTTTATACCTCTGAAATCATGATTTTTTTTGGGGGAGGGGCTCTTAAGCACTTCTGTATGTTGTCTAGCTTTCCTTTATAATTGTTTCTTTGTCATTGCTATCCCAACATATTGTTAGCAAGATGTATTATATCTTGAAAATACCATCGAGAATTATTACTGTTAGGATTCTTCTTCAATAAATCTCCTAACTCAACTCAATGATGAGTTCTGTAAACAATTAGAACAGAAAAGAGGAACTAAAGAAAGGATTCAGTTTATTGAATCACTCTTCTCTCACAAGGGCACTCCCTTGTTTAACAATACACCTTTTCTCTCACAAGTGGGTCAGCTTGTGAACAAAATGGAAAGATCCATTGAGTTTCAGTTGTTTTACAGTTTTGTAAACATGTTTAGGTTGATTGCTTAGTGTTGAACCTTGTGGCCTCAATAATCTTAAGAGGGATAGGCTTAGAATGCAGAAGAAGCAACAACAATCAATTTAATAATGTTCTATAAACATGCAAGGCAAAATTGATTGCATTAACGTAAATGAGATAAGGGAAGAGAGAATGCAAACACAGTTTTATACTGGTTCGGCCACAACCCGTGCCTACGTCCAATACTCAAGCAACCCACTTGAGATTTCCACTATCTTTGTAAAATCTATTACAAAGTCTGAACCACACATGGACAATCCATCCCTTGTGTTCAGGAATCCTTTACAACAAGAGACTCACAGTCTCTTAACCAATCTCATTGAATAAGAAGAATGGAAGAAGAATTCTCTCTTCAAGAGAAGAATATTACAATGAAGATCATGTAAGAATCCTTATAGATTCTGCAAGTGTTTGATCAAGGATTTCTTGAGAGAGCATTTGACAATGAAGTTCTTTTGGAATCTCTCTCATTGTCTTTTGAGAGGATAAGACATTTTTGCCAAGCAAAACTCTCTGCATAAAATTCGTGCCCAAGTCACCTATTTATAAGCCTTTGATGGCCATTCACAAATCTAATGAAAAGATGTGACTGTTGGCAGATTTCTGAAAACTTTCCACTGGTAATCGATTACAATGTTTGTGTAATCGATTACACAGTTATAATTTGAAGGGTTATGACTTTTGAATTTGAATTTCCAAAGTTTCGTTGCTGGTAATCGATTACAGACATATGGTAATCGATTACATGTTGAAAATTCAAATTCAAAACCTTTTTCAACAGCTATTTCTCAACCCTGTCTTCTGGTAATCGATTACACTTCCTGGTAATCGATTACCAGAGCCTTGCATGTCTTGAAAGCACTTTGTTTTAAGGCAAGGCTTGGTCTTTAGTGAATCTTGAAACAAGACTTTGTTTGTTGAAGCAATCTTGAATTATTCTTGAAGCAAATGCTTATCATTTGAAGCAGGCTTGTTAGATTCTTCTTTGACATCATCAAAATCATGTATACATACATTCACACTTAGGATTTAGTTAATAGCATAGACAGACCTGCAATATGTGAAAGCATGTAACAACTTGCCTAATTCTAAAGCTATTGTTGTGCCACATTCTTTGACCAAACTGAGCATCATAATTTCATTTGGAAACATACCTTCATTCAAATTATTGCAATGAATATAGGCTTTCCTCATAGCAGTCCAACAAATGATACTAGCCTTACACAAGCCATAAAAAACCCTTGTCATGAAAGCTACATTTTCACATTTAACATACATATCAATCAAAGCAGTACATAGAGGAACTCCTGATTTTCCACACTTGCCATTTGTGATTACATAAGCAAGCATGGCTTTCCCCAATCACTCTCTCAGCAAGTTCTGCCAAGACATGTGTGATGCTTATCATTCCAATTTCACTAGGCTTGAATCTCATAACATGCATATCTCTCAAAAGGTCCAATGCTTCATGAAGCAACCCACTTGTATCATAGCTGCTAATCATACTACTCCAAGAAACACTATATTTAGTAGATTAGAGGATAGTAACACTTGTTTAGTCGATTTGTATAGCATACTCATTGTCACATATTGATATCTGTTTTTTGGAATGATGATTGATGTAGGTGGTGATTGACTTATTTATGTTGGAACAAATAAAGCTCTTCACACACACTCACACTATGCACTCACTCACTCTATGTTAGAGAATAAGAGAAGATGAAGGAATTGATTGAGAAAAAATAGAGGGAACTTAGAATTCTGAATTAAAACTTCTGTACTCTCATATATCTCATTCATGATCAATATTATTTTCATACACACTGCATATGTAACTACAACAACCTTCATAGCTGTCAAACTAACTACACTACCAAAAAAAAGGCTTTCTACATCGCCCTATTAACATCAGTTATTGCTAAAACCGATGTTAACGAAAGCGCGGTGGCATTTTTGTAATTAAATGGAGTTACTTAACATCGGTTTTAGCAAAACCGATGTTAACTACTTCATGTTAACATCGATTTTTTAAATAACCGATGTTAACATGATGTTAAGATGAATATTGTAACATCGGTTTCGGCAAAACCGAGTTAACATCGGTTTTGAGAAAGCCGATGTTAAGGAGTTGATTTTAACATCGGTTTGTTAAAAAATCGATGTAATGTATTTGATGTTAACATTGGTTTTTACAAAACCGATGTTAACTATATTCAGTTAACATCTGTTATCCATAAAAAACTGATGTTGTTATGTTTATAAGTTAAAACTTAAGATTTCACAAGTCGCACGCGCTCGAAAACCTTGCCCTCCCTCTTCTCTTTGTCATCCTCCTACCTGAAATCGCTCTTCTCTTTCTCCTCCCGCCTGAAATCTCCCAGAAACCGCTCCCTTGACACCCACATTGTCCTCACTCGAACCCACAGAACCCCCTACATTGCCGGAAAACCTACATTGTCCTCGCTCGAACCCACAGAACCCCCTACACTGTCGGAAAACCCACATTGTCCTCGCTCGAACCCACAGAACCCCCTACACTGTTCTTGGAAGTGTGGCTCGAAGAAAATCCTACATACACTGTTGCTACTAGGGTGTTGAAACACTCGTGGGTGCTCAAAGCTCAAAGCTTTCTCCGCGAGGTACGTAGGTCAACTTCATGTATGCTAAGTTTCCGTGGGTGTTCATGTTTTATTGATGATAATAATAATAATAATAATACATCTTCAGTTGCAGTATTGCTGATTGAGGTACGAGGAAAGCTTAAAGTTTCGTGCCATTTTGTTAGATCTCACTGCCATTGTCACTGTTTGGGTTCGAGGTAAGCTTGGTCTCTTTTTCATTTGTAGTTTACTTAGGAAACATGTTGAAGTTTGTCTCTGTTAAATCTATAGACTGCTTGGAGCACCAGTAGAGATAACTAGTGATAAGGATCCTGTTATTGTGAGTAATTTAGCTCACTATCTCATTATTTTGAATTAAGCAGGTTCATAACAAGTTACTGACACTTCTTGAAATTATTTTGGAGTTTGGGGCACTTGTTTGGTATGTCACAAATTTTCCAAATGCCTTCCATATAAATTTGTTTGATATATAACGTATACTGTGGTGTCTGCACGCATTAAGTTACCATAGCATAAATATGATGTGGCATAAGCAGGAGTAAGCTTATTTTAGGGAAAATTGAAACATAGATTCAATTATATGTAGGACTAGGGTCAGATATAGTCATAAACAAATTGTCTTTTGGTTCAATTGATCATTATCATCAAGGCTAATAGTATGTAAAAGAATTAAGTTCACTTTGAAGTTTACAGTTTGATGGAAGATAAAGTAGCATTTTATTGCTGTGGTGGGCTAATCAATAGCCACTTAACTAACTACTAGGTCCACTGTTAGGAGAAGTTGGCAATGCAGTTGAAAATTTTTGTGTGTATGATACATCCTTTTGTGTGTGTGGCTTTCTATATATTAATGAATATATACACTTTCATAAAGGCTATGTAGATGCTTCTCTATCTCAAAGGCACACTGTTATGGTCCTTAGTTCATAAATGTTCTTTTTTGATAAAGCTTGATTTATTAACCCCACCCTTCATGCCATATGCTTTTGAATGACACCGGTTCTATCACTTTTTTTTTCCTACAATAGTCCATGACTTTTCCAAAGTGCTTGAGTGATTGAGAATGAGTTTTCTTCCTTCATCTTCTGTTCTATTTTGTTTTTCTTGTACGACATCCTACTTCTAGACACATGCACCGTGTTCCTGTAGTTTTCAACCTTGGCAGTTCTACTATTGTTGTTTATTGTTGCTCACGACACCCTAAACCTCCCTAACTTCCTCTGCGCTCTGCAACTGTTTTACCCTCCTTTGCTGCCTTCGTAGTTTAACTCCTAGCCAATGAATGAAACCAGTGTCATTCTATATTTTTCTCAGCTTTCAATAGGCCATGTTCTTCACTCGTAAAAAGAATCCGAATAATAATGCATGAAGCCCTGCTGAAGCTGAGCCAATAAAAAGATAGCTTTTAGTTCAATTAATGTTGTTCTTTTCCTCACCCAACAACTACCTATGTTGTTGTCTGCAACCCTTTGCTCTTTCTTTTTTTTTTGATCGGCAAAGATAATATATTAGATAGATAAAATGCAGTACCTGAGGTACAGTTATACATATATATTAGACCTTACTGCTGGTTCCACAGTTAGACAGTCCTAGTCTAAAGGAGAACCAAAGTAAGGAATAAATTAAATATACATATGTTGCCCTGCACACTATTGTAGCCTCTACTCATACAAAAACCTTGACTGATACATATGTCTGCTGGTTCCACAGTTAGACAGTCCTAGTTTGAACAATATTAAATACTTTATGCATTCGTTCTATGAATGAAACAAAATCTGATTTAAGTACTTTCCTTTCTGATCTCTACTAAAATATTTTTCTTTCCAAATGGGATACGGAATCACCTTCTTCTACTAATTAAAACATTCATTAGTGTTGCTCATATGAATATGATGTTGACATTCTTAATTGTGTCTGAGTAAGGATTCATCCTCTAATGGCATCCATGTTAAGCTACACATATTTCCGACTGCCAGAGTTTTTTCTGCACATGCTCATGAACTTGGCCACGAATTCTGTAGAGAAGAGCATATTAGTCAATAATACTACACCCAAAACAGCAAGTCTCAGCAGGTTATTGAGGGAAATCATGCTGCATATTAGTCTTTTCTTTTATCCTTAGAATCAAAGATAGTACTAAGGGGTTTAGACACTGTTCAACCAATTGAGTTAGACCCCTTCAATATTGTGCATATTAGTCTATAATATTATTTTATTTCTGCTAGGCAAATCTATATGGCTAGCTTAAATGTGATTAGAAGGGTCATTATGCTTACCTTCTAACTTTAGTAAAGCTGTTATTCCTGGTGGGAGTCTTCTGTCCTGTTCATTATAGACTTTGGTTACGAATTTACCAAAAGAAATAAACATAAAATTGGGGTGAAGGGGTTATCTAGATTATGGAGGGAGAAACTCACATAATAAGCATGCCAGTAGTAAAGCTCCCTTCTTAAGTTGGCCTCAATTCTTTTTAGGAGATGTTCCACGAGTTTCTGCTTGTTTGAACAGAATGTATAATATGCACTAGTATTTTGGTTAGTTGAATAAATTATTTATGGACTCTTATTCATTACCTGGAGAATCAATTTCGGGTGGACAAAATCCAACAGAAGCATTTGAAATTTCCCTCGTATTGAGAGTAAGCTGATAAAACAATAACAAAATTCAAATTAAAAACTTAATCCATAATCTGATCGACAATTTTAAAGTTACAAAATGATGCTACTTATACTGTTTCTGCCTTCAAATAAGCCAGTCTTATAAAGAATGGAAGTAAAGGAGCTTAGTTGTATTCAGAACCCAAATAATAAGATGTTATTAGCTTCTCATTCTCCCTTATAGAACATAAGATAGGAAGAGAAGTTTCTTGCCGTGAAAATGATGGATCAGCTAGGATCTCTGCAGCAACTTCTATTACAATCTCCTCCCATCCAACCGGAATTGGTTGTTCTTCTGAAAAAGGATAGCTGCCCATCATAGTGCCCCATTTAGTCTCTATAGAGAATTTTCTAGAAATGTTAAAATAAATATGTTGTCAGCCAAAAGTTTACTTGTGTGCATTGCATGCTTCAAGAGCCATGATTGCTTTTCTGAGGTTCTGCTTAGATTTTGTAGCAATTTTTGCAGCAAAATTGACGGATAAATCAATTTCCTCATTCTTTGCTATCTGAATAAGAACCTCAATAATCTGTATAGTTGAAGGTTCGTATATGTTAATTAATTTTGCTTTTTTGAAAGTAAATAACTCCTTAGAAGTTATAAGATGCTTGATATTAGTCAAGGTTTTTGTAAAGAAAGTTTCTCTGAATAGAGACTATCTTATGCACCACTTTTTTAGGGATTCTGAAAAAAGACAACAAGTAAATGGGTAAAGTTGTTAAAACAGAGTTAATGAGGGTTATTCTGCCACCCATAGAGAGACATCTTTGCTTCCATTTTGCAAGCTTGGCCTCAAACTTGCTGATGATAGCCTGTCAAACATTCCAGCTTTTAGAACTCATCCCAACTGGAATTCCAAGATAAGAAAAAGGCTTTCTTTCTCTCTTTGGCCAAGGGAAGGAAACTGAACACCATCCAGGGTTGGCCTATTAAAATTCTCCTAAAAAAATCTGTCTTTGAAATGATATAAAGTTGCATTTTTAACACTGCTAGGCTCATGGACCCTCACACCATCTATGATCAGACCTTGAATAGCATTGTGCCTCCTTCTATGATTAATCAGTCTATGAAAATAGTTAGAATTGTTGTCCCCTTCTTTTAACCACTTCAGTCTGGCCTTTTGTCTCGCCATGGATTCAAAAGCATAAGCTGCATTCCAGAGCTGATCCTGAAGGTATTTCTTGAGCTCCACTTCAGCTTGAGACAAGGTTCTATCATTAATACCTGCCTCCAAAACGTTCGACTCCATCTTTAAATTCTGGATTTTTCTAGCATTGATAACACCATTGGATAAGCTCCAACAATGCCTTATGCAAACTTTAATGAACTTTAGCTTTTGCATCAGGACATAACCTCCCCATCCACAAGGGTGATAATTGCCCCATTTGTGAGCCACCAGATTCTGGAAACCCTTATCCTTCAGCCACTAGTCCATGATCTTGAAGGTTTTAGGCCCCCAATCAGTTATTCTAGACCTCAAAAGGATAGGGCAATGATCAAAGAAATTCCTTTCCAACACAAATTGGGTAGTATCTGGTCATTGAGACAGCCAGTCATCAGATAAAAGAAACCTGTCCAATTTGCTCATGACACTACCATTAGGTCTACACCAAGTGAATTTTCTCCCAATAGACCTAACCTCCTCTAAAGCCATATCTGAAATCCAGGAATTAAAATCAGATATGATAGTGGAATTACCCACTGTCTGAGATGAGCTCATTCTCTCATGTTGGTGTCTTATAGAGTTGAAATCACCCAACATACACCACAGGCCATCATGATTAGAAGTTTTCAGCTGCAGGAGCTCTTCCCACTGTTCTCTCTTCCCTTGTAAATCACAGGGAGCATAAACAATGTTTTCCTTTCCTATTATGCAAATCAAGTTCATTGTCTCCCTTGGTTCCATCAAGCTTCTTCCTTTGCTAATCCTAAGTCGACTTGCTTCCCACAGTGTCATGACCTTGTCTATAAGAAGCTGCCGTTGGTGTAAAAAAGCTCTCCATGGATGCCTACTAGGGCTTTTTTTGGGTTCACCATGGAAATCAAAATATCCTGAGTAAACTCCACCACACCAAGAGCGCATAAGTTTTTTTTTTCAGTTTAGTTTTTATATATTTTAATTTATTTTATTATGTTCTTAAAAAAAATTATAGTGATGCTTGTAATTTAATTTGGGATCTGGTGAATATATGGTGATGTTTGTAATTTAATTTTAGATCTTGGTGAATAAATTGTGGCTTATTTAAATTTGATGAAATGAACAGGCATATAGATACAATAATGGAGAAACGAGAGAAGGGAGTAAGAATCTAGAAGCAAAGCAATGTGAAGAAGAGGGGTCATTTTTTTTGTTTAAAAAAAATCAAGTGTACCCACACTTATCTCAAGAAAAAAATGCATCCTACAACTAAAATGTTTTTCCCAATATAATAGTTTTAATTGGCTCTTCCACAATAATAGCCTGCTTCTGTGTAACTAAGCAAACATCTTTTGACCTTGATCATCCATAGATTTGCTTGTCCTTGTACTCCACATTAGAATGGAGCCGTTAAAACAAAACATTAGCAAATTGTTGAAATGGTTCTTGCTTTTTTAATTTATGTTTCTCTCCTTTATAAATATTAGGATCATATTTTCACTACTGTATTATAATTTCACTACTGTAGTTCACTAAATTAATCGACTTCATGCAATTTGTCTCACTTGGTTTACCTCTATTTTTTATGCATTATACCACACTCAATTAGATTATGTCAATCTCAAATTCTCCATACATTTGACTGTGAGGGCTTCCAATTTTTAGGCCCTACAATTAACACAAAATGGAATTTACATCGATGAAGATCACCCCTAGCCATATGATCTATGTAGTTATCCTCAAGGTCCAGCTTCCGTGGCTCGACCTCAGCCCTATTCTCAAGTAAATTTGGGCCTAGATTTAATTGGACCATGGGGTTTACTACTCCACCCTCCTTTCTTCTAACATAGACTTTCAAAACAGAATTAAGCTTCTCACCCTTTGTAACTGGGCAACTGTTTTCCAAGCCCATGTTCTGATCCAAGCCGTCCTCCACCAAACCTTCAAAATGCTGTTTTTTTTGGAATTTAAGTATGTTTAAGAATGTTTAGTAGTCCCATTACTGAATTGTAATTTTGCTTGTGTTTAAGAATGATGGGTCTTACTCCACACCCATCATGTTACTGAGAGACACAAAGAGAGTGGGAGAGACACATTTTTTTTTGGAAGGCAGAAAATATATATTATTAAATAAACTTGACAGTACCAGGGGTACTGGTTGGAATACAAGGCACCTATGGTGCTGCCCTCCAAAATAGAAAAAGCCCAAGGTATTCCAACATGTAAAAGAAAACCCCACTCAGATTAACCAAAGGAATCCAAGATATTGGTAGACCAGTGATTAAAACTAGTGTTGAAGTCTTTCTCTCTAGCTTTTAACCAAGACCAAGCTAGAAATAGAGCATCTTCCATGACTTTAGTGGAGTCAAAAAGTTTGCCCTGGAAAATCAGGAGGTTCCTATGCTGCCATATAGTGCTAGTTAGAGCAATCCACCATCCACACCATCTACTATGATTTACAACTGCACCAAAACTTTACAGAACAATGGAGGAAAACCTTACAATGCATTTCAACTATTGGTCTAGCAATCTACCAGCTGGTTTTCTGTAAAGAATAAGAAAACATAAGTAGTTCCACTTGGTACCAAAGAATTGACAACTTGCACATTTACTAAATCAATTGAATTAGATTCTCTTTAATTATAAAATTCAATTAAAAAATAAGCAGTTCCACTTGGTTTATTCAGTTTAGGAGTCTTCTAAGGCTTTATGTTGATTATATAGCTAAAGCAGAAGCAGCAGTTGCTATCCCAACAACAACTTTTATGCCCAAAGTATTCTTTTTGTTCTCCGAATCAATATTTACTATAGCAATAAAATGAAAGTTAAATTAGAGAGTCTCAGTAAAAATCAATTTTATTAACCAAATTAGAGAGACTCAATTAAATTAGAGAGACTCAGTAAACATACTAAAACACTTTCAAGTAATAGAACTAGTATTATGACAACTTTTGAGTGCTAAAAGGCCATAATAATAAGCAAAAGTAGCAGCTAGCAAGGCTGAAAGCAAAACTTACTTATGTGAAGAGAAGGCTAAAACTAGATAGAGGGAAGGAAATGGATGCACGAGAGAATCAAATATATTATTTATAATGTCATTTAGCCTTTTTTTTATTTAATTTGCTAAACACTAAATTATGCTACCATACTATTTTCAGATTCCAATAGGAGCGATTTTAGCCATTGTTGATCCTGTGGTGATTGCTGTTTCGAAATTCAAAGTGGTCTTGCAGTCATTGCTGGAAAGGCATTTGTGCTGAAGCCTCAAACTCAGATATTTATATCTTTGATTCGAAAACTAATTTGAAATTGTTGTTGTATGCATTACTGGTATATTTGTAACTTATGCTATGCCTCTCTACATGACCTTTCTTTCATTGGACTGATATGTTTGAAGTATTTACTGTGATTTTAACTGTCACAAGTTGTTAATTGTTAGTGTTGAATGTTTTTGTATTTTTATCTACTTTTGGTAGCTTAGTTGGTAAGCTTGTTCAGGAGGGCAACAGTGAGATGTGGCTGCCACTGCCCTTCTCTCTCTCTTGTATTCTCTATATATATGTTTTGTATTGAACTGTAAAATTAATATATATATATATATATATATATATATATATATATATATATATATATTAAGCAATAAATAGTACCAGAGGTACTACAGGATAGCATAGGAGAGAATATCCACTAAAACAAAGAACAAAAAACAGAAATACATTTGCCCTACAAGAAACCACCAGAAGCCTGACCTTACAGACCACCAATTTAGTGTTCTTTTCAATATATTTGCATTGAAATACCTCAACAACACCAGTTTTTAATTGTAACTCATCTGGAACAATGCTTTACAAGGTCTTGATGATGCTTCACATCCTAAATCAAAGGCTCTTGCTAGGTGGATTGTCGTCAAGGAACGTCATTTACATAAAACTTCCACTTATATATATTTCTTATGTGTCTGTACACTAATTGTTTAATTAATATCCAAATTTCATTATGTATTTAGTGTAATAGACAAAAAGGAAGTACTGAGTGCGGCTACTATGTCATGCACTGGATGTCCACCATCATTTTAGGAACTTTTAAGAATAACTGGGAAGCGGTAGGTTTATTTCAAACAAATCCGATTTTTTAATAATTTGTATTACATTATTAACTTATTGTCATTTATTTCATCATGCAGTATTTTAACGATCCTAGACCATTGGAGCCGGAGAGATTAAAGGCGTTGTAGATCCAGTGGCCATAGTATTATCTCCGAGTTAGAGATCAGACTTAGGGTATAAAGGGCATTAAGTTTAGCTTAGTTTACTTTGGTTTAACATTTTTGACATTTCCTATGTAATTTGAACATTGAATTCATTTGTTGATGGTTGTTTATGATAAATCAATTATTAAATGTTTATTGTGTGATTAAAACTGCTTGAAAGCAGAATAAAATGTTTATTTGCTGTGAATTGAGTCTGAAATTGCATTTTACAGGTACAATTTTTGGTTTATTGTAAAAACAGAAAGTTTATATAAAAAAAAAACATGAAAGCAACATCGGTTATTAGCGAAAACCGATGTTACTGAAGAAAACATCATCGGTTATTAACAAAAACTGATGTCAACATTAACCTTAACATTGATTATATATAAATAACCGATGTTAATGTACATATTTTAACACCGGTTATTTATAAATAACCAATGTTAACCTATGTCCATTAACATCGGTTATTTAGAAATAATCGATGTTACTGCATAAATTACTACAGCAAAATAGTGCATGAATGATGAACGTTGACATCGGTTTCCTCTAAAAACCGATGTTAATGTCACATATTAACATCGGTTTTATGTTAAAACCGATGTTAATGTAACAAGTTAACATCGATTTTTACAAAAAATCGATGTCAACCTCCTTCACGCATACACTTATTTTGTTGTACTTCTTTGTTTATAACATCGGTTATTTATAAAACCGATGTTATCATTTTTATGTTAACATCGGCTTTTGAAAACCGATGTTAACAACAATACATTCAACATCGGTGGTTTCAACATCGGTTTTACAACCGATGTAGAATGCCCTAAATAACCGATGTTGAAAGTGTATTTTCTAATAATGCTAACTCCTAACTAACTAACTGAATTACAGCATACATCAACATCCCTCCTTAATTCAGATTTGTCAAGGATGTCACTCCTAACTTGTATCTCAATTCCTTGAACTTGATAAACTTCAATGGCTTAGTTAGTATACCTGCAACTTGATCTTCAGACCTACAAAACTCCAATTCAAGCTTCTCCTTACTCACTTGATCATGCAGGAAATGAAACTTGGTTTCAATATGATTACTCCTGCCATGTGCCACAGGATGTTTAGCTAAATCAATTGCTGATTTGTTATCCATCAACAACCTCATAGGACTGCAATTTCTCAAGTTTAGTTCTTCCATTAAAGCTTCCAACCATAGAGCTTGACAGGCTGCCATAGCAGCAGCAATATATTCTGCTTCACATGTTGACAACGCAACTACACTTTGCTTCTTTGAGCACCAAGAGATTGGTGATGTTCCAAATTTGAAAACATACCCAGTAGTGCTTTTCCTATCATCCTTATCACCACACCAATCTGAATCACTATAACCAAACACTTCTCCTTCTATATTCTTCTGACTGTAAGGATATAAAATGCCAAGATCCAATGTTCCTTTCACATACCTCAGAATCCTCTTTGCTGCTAGGAAGTGAGGTGTCTTTGGTTTCTCCATAAACCTGCTTATCAACCCAACACAATAGGCAATATCAGGTCTAGTGTTACATAGGTACCTCAATGAGCCTACAATTTGCTTGTACAAGGTAGGATCAACTTCTTTCTCATCCCCATTTATTTGCAGCTTAATTCCAGTTTCAGTTGGTGTGATAACAGAATTGTAATCCATCATATTGAACCTCTTTAAGATGTCTTCTGCATACTTCTTTTGATGCATGAAAATCCCTTTACTAGTAGAAACAAATTCAATACCCAGGAAGTATGATAGTTCACCAAGATCAGACATCTCAAATTCATCCATTATTCTTCCTTTGAACACTCTTATATCTTCTTTACTACTGCCAATTACTAGCAAATCATCTACATAGAGACATATTATCAAAAACTCACCAGAATCTGTGTTTCTGACATAAACTCCATGCTCAGTAGTGCACTTGGTGAAATTCTGCTGGACTAGGAAGCTATCAATTTTCATATTCCAGGCTCTAGGAGCCTACTTGAGGCCATATAGTGCCTTATTCAACTTGTAGACTTTATCCTCTTGTCCTGCAACTACATAACTAGGTGGTTGAGTTATGTAGACTTCTTCTTCAAGTGGCCCATTCAAAAATGCTGACTTCACATCCAATTGATATAGAGACTAGTTTCTGTTGCAAGCAGCTGCCACAATGAGCCTAACAGTTTCAAGTCTTGCAATTGGAGCGAACACCTCATTGTAATCCAAGCCATGTTTTTGCAAAAATCCCCTTGCTACTAATCTTGCCTTATACTTGCAAAAAACCTTAAACACTTCACTTTTCTACTTAATGAGAAAGATCCACATTTTTCTAGTAAATTCATCAATGAATGACACAAAGTAATTGTTACCTCCTAGGGATTTCACTTCAAAAGGGCCACACACATCAGAATAGATCACTTTAAGCTTTCTTTTGGATCTGATTGGAATTTCTGACTTGAAAGAATTCCTTGGTTGCTTTGACACACAACACTCAACACACAATTGTTTTGATATCTCAATTTGGGGAATACCATGAACCATTTTCTTACTTTTCAATTCACTTAAACTCCTGAAGTTTAGATGACCAAACCTGTGATGCCACATCCAGCTTTCATCACTTATAGAAGCAGCCAAGCATTGAAATTCTGCAATCTGAATTCCAATCTTGAATGTTCTATTTCTTGACAAAGGGGTCTTTAGAATCAACCTCCTATTGCTATCAAATATCTTTATTTGATTGTCCTCCATTTGCATTGAGTAGCCCTTTTCTAGCAACTGTCCCAAACTCAGCAAATTATTCTTCATATTGGGAACAATAGCACATCATTGATAAATGAGTGTTGTCCATCCTTCCTCCGAATCATCACCTTTCCAATGCCTTCTGTAGTTACAGAACTGTTATCTGCAAACTTGATCTTGCTCTTCACCTTATCATCAATGTTTACAAACCACTCTCTAAGTCCAGTCATGTGATTGGAACAGCTTGTGTCAAGATACCACAAATTAACACTGTCTTTTTCTGAGTTTGTTGTTGCCATTAGTAACACTTTATCAGAGTCAGAATCCTCATCTTGTGCCAATTGAGCCTCATCTGCATTTCTTGGAACCCTTTTATTTTTGCATTCATCTGCAAAATGTCCCCATTTCTGACAGTTATAACACTGAATCCCTTTCTTGTTGAATTTCTTCTTGCCCACTTTGTGATTCCCTCCACTTTTCTTGTCAGTTTCTTCATTCTGGTTATGATTACTAGAATTGCTAGAGCCCCTCACTTGACCCCTTCCACTTATTGTTCTTCCACTTTCCCTTTCCCTTCTTATTCTTGCCACCATCATAGTTGTTCCCTTTGGTTGTTTGGGCTTGCATAGCTTGCTTAACTGATCTTTGTGAATTTCTTTCATTGAGCCTCATCTCTTGAGCTTTAAGTATTCCTTGCAGTTCTTCAATCTTCATTTCTTCAAGATTCTGGCCTTGCTCAATTGCCACCACTATATGATCGAATCTTGGTGTCAAGGTTCTTGATACCTTGTCAATGATCCCCAAGTCTGATTGCTTGTCACCATAAGCATTCATTTTATTTGTAATTGCCAAGATTCAAGAAAAGAACTCACCAATGCTTTCTTGATCACTCATCTGTAAAAGTTCATACTGCCTTCTCAAGGTCTGCAACTTCACCTTCTTAAGTTTGCTATCCCCTGCATAGGATTTCTCTAGAGTATCCCATGCCTTATTTGTAGTATCAACAGATCTAATTTTCTGAAAATTATCTGCATCTACACACTGATGAATAATGAACAATGCCTTTGCATCTCTTTTCATCAAATCACGATGAGCCACCTTCTGTGCATCAATAGGGTTCCTGTCAAGTTCTTGAACCCCTTCTTGCACCACTTCTATCACATCTTGAAATCGAAATATTACCTTCATCTGAGCACACCAATCATCATAGTTCTTGCCTTTGAGAACAGGCCTAGATGCTGGAAAATTTCCATTCGAGGAAGCCATCTCAATGTCGGTATCCAAGGATCTTGAACCTCAGCTCTGAATACCAGTTTGTTGGAACAAATAAAGCTCTTCACACACACTCACACTATGCACTCACTCACTCTATGTTAGAGAATAAGAGAAGATGAAGGAATTGATTGAGAAAAAATAGAGGGAACTTAGAATTTTGAATTAAAACTTCTGCACTCTCATATATCTCATTCATGATCACTATTATTTGTATACACACTGCATATGTAACTACAACAACCTTCATAGCTGTCAAACTAACTAACTCCTAACTCCTAACTAACTAACTGAATTATAGCATGCATCAACAATTTATTCAATCATCCCTTAACTATCAACTTGAAGCGAAGGCAATATATACAAGTGAAAAAAAGTGATTTTTTTATAAAACTTAATTGAAAATTTATTCAATTTTTATCCTATTGTTATCTCATATTAAAGCGCTTTTTATCTCATATGAAAGTGATCATAGGTAAACTTTTAGTACACATTTTTATACTATCTACGTTTTTTATTTAAATATGATACATGTCACTATTTCAATAATTATAAATGTTAAGAGCTCACCCTGAATACATTGTACTAAAGTAATTCCCTAATATAAAACAAGTTATATTCTCATGACCAAAAAGGAGCTTATACACCTCGAAACCGCCCGCAGCTGAGGCTGAATAATTTGATTTTACAGGGTCGTGTATCTCGAAAGCAAAAATAAAAAAATTAGGATTATTGCTTAAATCCAAACCAGAGACTACTCCATATCTGAGATGAGAAAGTATCCCCTAAACTATAGTTAGCGCTAGGGACAGTGTACAATAGCCACCGCACCATATAATCTATTCATATAATAGGCTGACCACTTCTGATTCCAATTGGTCCCAATTTCCAATAATTGATATACCTATATATTTCAGAGAGAATGGATGGCGTGGTACAAGAAAAAAAAAGGTAAAATAAAACATATTTTGTGTGAGTAGTTTCATAGTGAAAAATATTAGAACTAATATTTTGTTTGCTATAAAATGTGATTTCAATAAAAATACAGATGTTGAGTTATTGTCAGTTAAAAATGATTTTGGCTCTAAATCTCAATTTATAAAACAAAATTGTCTTAGGTTGAAAAAATTACACAGAGTGGATTTCATTTCATTGTGAGAGAATAATGAAAATTGATTTTGACTTTAGAATACTTAACTTGACTTTTTTTAAAAAAATAAAGATGTTTGGATATTGTCAGGTAAAATTGATTATGCCTAAAAACCTCGATTTGATTAGAAGTATACAAAATACAAAATAAAAAGAGTAACATTTGCTTTGGATTGAAAATTTTACACCCGGTGTTATAGCATCACTAAACAATAACAAAATGTACCTATGTGCCAACTGAAATTGATAAAATGATAACAAGACGACGAATTCCCTTTTGTGCATATCATGACTATCAAGATGAGGGACAACGTTTTCACTGTAATCATTCATAAAAAGATAAGAATAATTAATATGTACATAAATTTCCCACCCTGAAAATCAACAAAATCAGAAAAAAATAATCTTGCTTTTGTCAATAGAATTGAAGTTGGTAAAGAGGTTGTGACAACCATTGCTGTAAGCTTCCCACCTTTCCCCTCTCAATGAAAGTAAAATATTTTAGATGTCTTTATCAATAAAAAATATATATGAAAGTACGAAGTGATCAGAAGAACAAACAAATATAACTCCAATCAAGGGATATAGGAACAATATAGGAAAATTAAGCTAATGACTACGGGAGTTCAAGCTGCACAAAACTTATACAATGAGAGTTTGGGGTGTGAAGTCCTTGAATCCTATCCTGTATTTAAAACACAATAATGCGAAAAACGACCACTAATCCAACTCATATTTTGTCAAGGACTTCACACCAATCAAGAGATATACGAACAACATAGGAAAATTAAACTTATGACGATGGGAGCCCAAGCTGCACAAAACTTATACATTCAGAGTTTGGCGGTGTGAAGTCCTTGAATCCTGTCCTATATTTAAAACAAAATAATGCATAAAATGACCACAAGTATAAGGCTTAATCCAACTCATATTTTGTTCATGTAAGACTATTTAGATAGGAAACTAGGAAAGAAAGTGCATAAAAATATGCTAGCTTTAGTCACGTTACCTATAAGGGTATAACTTGTAATAAAAAAGATTATTCTGTTAAATGGGATTTCAACGTGGATTGAGACTAGTTAAAAATTTAATATGAGCTTATATTAATTTTATGGGTGTGTGTGTGAATTTCTCATAAATAAGTTACGAAAAATATGTGCGACTAAACATTAAAAAACCTGTACAAATGTGGCGATCAAAATTGATAAAATGATAATGAGACGTCGGAATCCCTTTTGAGCATATCATGTCTCTCAATAGGGGAGAGCGTCTTCACTATAGTCGTTGATACCAAGATAAGAATAATTAATATGGACATCAATTTCAAACCCTGAAAATCAACAAACTCAGAAAATAAAAATAATCATCCTTTTGTAAATTGAATTGAAGTTGGTAAAGAGGTTGTCATACCATTGCTGTAAGTTTTCCACCTTTCCCCTCTCAATGACAGTAAAACATTTAAGATGTCTTTATCAATAAAAAATATATATGAAAGTACAAAGTGATCAGAAGAACAATCAAATATACCTCCAATCAAGAGATATACGAAAATATAGAAAAATTAAGCTTATGACTAGGGGAGTTCAGGCTGCACAAAACTTATACAATGAGAGTTTGAGGTGTGAAGTCCTTGAATCCTGTCCTGTATTTAAAACACAATAATGCGAAAAACAACCACAAATCCAACTCATATTTTTTTCATGGACTTCACACCAATCAAGAGATATACGAACAAAATAGGAAAATTAAGCTTATGACTATGGGAGCTCAAGCTGCACAAAACTTATACGTGAGAGTTTGGGGTGTGAAGTCCTTGAATCCTGTCCTGTATTTAAAACAAAATAATGCGAAAAATGACCACTAGTATAAAGGCTTAATCCAACTCATATTTTGTTCATGTAAGACTATTTAGATAGGAGATTAGGAAAGAAAGTGCCTAAAGATATGCTAGCTTTAGTCACATTACCTATAATAGTATAACTTGTAATAAAAAATATAATTCTTTTAAATGTGATTTCAACCTGGATTGAGACAAGAAGTTAAAAATTTAATATGAGCTTATATTAATTTTATGGGTGTGTGTGTGTGGGAATTTCTCATAAATAACTTAAGAAAAATACGTGCGACTCAACATTAAAAAAATGTACAAATGTGGAGATCAAAATTGATAAATTGATATTGAGACGTCGGAATACCTTTTGAGCATATCATGTCTCTCAATAGGGGGGAGCGTTTTCACAATAGTCGTTAATAACAAGATAAGAATAATTAATATGGACAAAAATTTCCATCCCTTAAAATCAACAAACACAGAAAATAAAAATAATCTAGCTTTTTTAAATAGAATTGAAGTTGGTAAAGAGGTTGTGATACCATTCCTGTAAGTTTTCCACCTTTCCCATCTCAATGAAAGTAAAACATTTTAGATGTCTTTATCAATAAAAAATATCTCTGAAAGTACGAAGTGATCAGAAGAACAAATAAATATAACTCCAGTCAAGAGATATACGAAACATATAGGAAAATTAAGCTTATGACTATGGGAGTTCAAGCTACACAAAACTTATACAATGAGAGTTTGGGATGTGAAGTCCTTGAATCCTGTCCTGAATTTAAAACACAAGAATGCGAAGAACGACCACTAATCCAACTCATATTTTGTTCAAGGACTTCGCACCAATCAAGAGATATATGAACAATATAGGAAAATCAAACTTATGACTATGGGAACTCAAACTGCACAAAACTTATACATTGAGAGTTTGGGGTGTGATGTCCTTGGATCCTGTCCTGTATTTCAAACAAAATAATGCGAAACACGACCATCAGTATAAAGGCTTAATCACACTCATATTTGGTTCATGTAAGGCTATTTAGATAGGAAAGTAGGCAAGAAAGTGCATAAAATATGCTAGCTTTAGTCAGCTTACCTATAAGGGTATAACTTGTAATAAAGAATATTATTCTTTTAAATGGAATCTCAACGTGGATTGAGACAAGAAGTTAAAAATTTAATATGAGCTTATATTAATTTTATGGGTCTGTGTGTGAATTTCTCATAAATAACATAAGAAAAATACGTGCGACTCAACATTAAAAAAATGTACAAATGTGGAGATCAAAATTGATAAATTGATATTGAGACGTCGGAATACCTTTTGAGCATATCATATCTCTCAATAGGGGGGAGAGTTTTCACTATAGTCGTTGATAACAAGATAAGAATAATTAATATGGACAAAAATTTCCATCCCTTAAAATCAACAAACACAGAAAATAAAAATAATCTAGCTTTTTTAAATAGAATTGAAGTTGTTAAAGAGGTTGTGATACCATTCCTGTAAGTTTTCCACCTTTCCCATCTCAATGAAAGTAAAACATTTTATATGTCTTTATCAATAAAAAATATCTATGAAAGTACGAAGTGATCAGAAGAACAAATAAATATAACTCCAGTCAAGAGATATACGAAAAATATAGGAAAATTAAGCTTATGACTATGGGAGTTCAAGCTACACAAAACTTATACAATGAGAGTTTGGGATGTGAAGTCCTTGAATCCTGTCCTGAATTTAAAACACAAGAATTCGAAGAACGACCACTAATCCAACTCATATTTTGTTCAAGGACTTCGCACCAATCAAGAGATATATGAACAATATAGGAAAATGAAACTTATGACTATGGGAACTCAAACAGCACAAAACTTATACATTGAGAGTTTGGGGTGTGATGTCCTTGGATCCTGTCCTGTATTTCAAACAAAATAATGCGAAAAACGACCACTAGTATAGAGGCTTAATCCAACTCATATTTTGTTCATGTAAGACTATTTAGATAGGAAATTAGGAAAGAAAATGCATAAAAATATGCTAGCTTTAGTCACGTTACCTATAAGGGTATAACTTGTTATAAAGAATATTATTCTTTTAAATGGGATTTCAATGTGGATTGAGACAAGAAGTTAAAAATTTAATATGAGCTTATATTAATTTTATGGGTGTGTGTGTGTGGGAATTTCTCATAAATAACTTAAGAAAAATACGTGCGACTCAACATTAAAAAAATGTACAAATGTGGAGATCAAAATTGATAAATTGATATTGAGACGTCGGAATACCTTTTGAGCATATCATGTCTCTCAATAGGGGGGAGCGTTTTCACTATAGTCGTTGATAACAAGATAAGAATAATTAATATGGACAAAAATTTCCATCCCTTAAAATCAACAAACACAGAAAATAAAAATAATCTAGCTTTTTTAAATAGAATTGAAGTTGGTAAAGAGGTTGTGATACCATTCCTGTAAGTTTTCCACCTTTCCCATCTCAATGAAAGTAAAACATTTTAGATGTCTTTATCAATAAAGAATATCTATGAAAGTACGAAGTGATCAGAAGAACAAATAAATATAACTCCAGTCAAGAGATATACGAAAAATATAGGAAAATTAAGCTTATGACTATGGGAGTTCAAGCTACACAAAACTTATACAATGAGAGTTTGGGATGTGAAGTCCTTGAATTCTGTCCTGAATTTAAAACACAAGAATGCAAAGAACGACCACTAATCCAACTCATATTTTGTTCAAGGACTTCACACCAATCAAGAGATATATGAACAATATAGGAAAATCAAACTTATGACTATGGGAACTCAAACTGCACAAAACTTATACATTGAGAGTTTGGGGTGTGATGTCCTTGGATCCTATCCTGTATTTCAAACAAAATAATGCGAAAAATGACCACTAGTATAAAGGCTTAATCCAACTCATATTTTGTTCATGTAAGACTATTTAGATAGGAAATTAGGAAAGAAAGTGCATATAAATATGCTAGCTTTAGTCACGTTACCTATAAGGGTATAACTTGTTATAAAGAATATTATTCTTTTAAATGGGATTTCAATGTGGATTGAGACAAGAACTTAAAAATTTAATATGAGCTTATATTAATTTTATGGGTGGGTGTGTGTGGGAATTTCTCATAAATAACTTACGAAAAATACGTGTGACTCAACATTAAAAAAATGTACAAATGTGGAGATCAAAATTGATAAATTGATAATGAGACGTCGGAATACCTTTTGAGCATATCATGTCTCTTAATAGGGGGGAGCGTTTTCACAATAGTCGTTGATAACAAGATAAGAATAATTAATATGGACAAAAATTTCCATCCCTTAAAATCAACCAACACAGAAAATAAAAATAATCTAGCTTTTTTAAATAGAATTGAAGTTGGTAAAGGGGTTGTGATACCATTCCTGTAAGTTTTCCACCTTTCCCATCTCACTGAAAGTAAAACATTTTAGATGTCTTTATCAATAAAAAATATCTATGAAAGTACGAAGTGATCAGAAGAACAAATAAATATAACTCCAGTCAAGAGATATACGAAAAATATAGGAAAATTAAGCTTATGACTATGGGAGTTCAAGCTACACAAAACTTATACAATGAGAGTTTGGGATGTGAAGTCCTTGAATTCTGTCCTGAATTTAAAACACAAGAATGCAAAGAACGACCACTAATCCAACTCATATTTTGTTCAAGGACTTCACACCAATCAAGAGATATATGAACAATATAGGAAAATCAAACTTATGACTATGGGAACTCAAACTGCACAAAACTTATACATTGAGAGTTTGGGGTGTGATGTCCTTGGATCCTGTCCTGTATTTCAAACAAAATAATGCGAAAAATGACCACTAGTATAAAGGCTTAATCCAACTCATATTTTGTTCATGTAAGACTATTTAGATAGGAAATTAGGAAAGAAAGTGCATATAAATATGCTAGCTTTAGTCACGTTACCTATAAGGGTATAACTTGTTATAAAGAATATTATTCTTTTAAATGGGATTTCATCGTGGATTGACACAAGTAGTTAAAAATTTAATATGAGCTTATATTAATTTTATGGGTGTGTGTTTGTGAATTTCACATAAATAAGTTAAGAAAAATATGTGTGACTCAACATTAAAAAAATGTACAAATGTGGCGATCAAAATTGATAAAATGATAATGAGACGTCGGAATCCCTTTTGAGCATATGATATCTCTCAATAGGGGAGAGCGTTTTCACTATAGTTGTTAATAACAAGATAAGAATAATTAATATGGACATAAATTTCCAACCTTGAAAATCAAGAAACTCAGAAAATAAAAATAATCTAGCTTTTGTAAATAGAATTGAAGTTTGTAAAGAGTTTTTGATACCATTGCTGTAAGTTTTCCACCTTTCCCGTCCCAATGAAAGTAAAACATTTTAGATGTCTTTATCAATATAAAATATATATGAAAGTATGAAGTGATTAGAAGAAAAAACAAATATAACTTCAATCAAAAGATATACGAACAATATAGGAAAATTAAGCTTATGACTATGGGAGTTCAAGCTGCACAAAACTTATACAAGGAGAGTTTGCGGTGTGAAGTCCATGAATCCTGTCCCATATTTAAAACACCAGAATGCGAAGAACGACCACTAATCCAACTCATATTTTGTTCAAGGACTTCACACCAATCAAGAGATACATGAACAATATAGGAAAATTAAACCTATGACTATGGGAACTCAAACTGCAAAAAACTTATACATTGAGAGTTTGGGGTGTGATGTCCTTGAATCCTATCCTGTATTTTAAAAAAAATAATGCGAAAAACGACCACTAATATAAAGGCTTAATCCCACTCATATTTTGTCCATTTAAGACTATTTAGATAGGAAATTTGGAAAGAAAGTGCATAAAAATATGCTAGGTTTAGTCACGTTACCTATAAGGATATAACTTGTAATAAAAAATATTATTCGATCTATTCAATGCGATTTCAACGTGGATTGAGACATGTAGTTAAAAATTTAAAATGAGCTTATATTAATTTTATGGGTGTGTGTGTGAGTTTCTCATAAATAAGTTAAGAAAAATATGTTCGACTCAACATTAATAAAATGAACAAATGTGGCGATCAAAATTGATAAATTGATAATGAGACGTCGGAATACCTTTTTAGCATCTCATGTCTCTCAATAGGGAGGAGTGTTTTCACTATGGTCGCTGATAAAAAGATAAGAATAATTAATATGGACATAAATTTCCAACCCTGACAGTCAACAAACTCAGAAAATAAAAATAATCTTGCTTTAGTGAATAGAATTGAAGTTGGTAAAGAGGTTGTGATACCATTGCTATAAGTTTTCCACCTTTCCCCTCTCAATGAAAGTAAACCATTTTAGATGTCTTTATCAATAAAAAATATATATGAAAGTAAGAAGTGATCAGAAAAACAAACAAATATAGCTCCAATCAAGAGATATACGAACAATATAGGAAAATTAAGCTTATGACCATGGGAATTCAAGCTGCACAG
Source organism: Glycine soja (assembly GCF_004193775.1). Lineage (NCBI taxonomy): Eukaryota > Viridiplantae > Streptophyta > Magnoliopsida > Fabales > Fabaceae > Glycine > Glycine soja. The sequence goes on from NC_041005.1 coordinate 10,148,007, forward strand.
AACGTATACAATGAGAGTTTGGGATGTGAAGTCCTTGAATCCTGTCCTGTATTTAAAAAAACATAGTGCGTAAACGACCACTAATCCAACTCATATTTTGTTCAAGGACTTCACACCAATCAGGAGATATACGATATAAATAGGAAAATTAAACTTATGACTATGGGAGCTCAAGCTGCACAAAAGTTATACGTTGAGAGTTTGGGGTGTGAAGTCCTTGAATCCTGTCCTGTATTTAAAACAAAATAATGCGAAAAATAACCACTAGCATATAGTATTAATCCAACTCATATTTTGTTCATGTAAGACTATTTAGATAGGAAATTAGGAAAGAAAGTGCATAAAAATATGCTAGCTTTAGTCACGTTACCTATAAGGGTATAACTTGTAATAAAAAATATTATTCTTTGAAATGGGATTTCATCGTGGATTGAGACTAGTTAAAAATTTAATATGAGTTTATATTAATTTTATGGGTGGGTGTGTGTGAATTTCACATAAATAAGTTAAGAAAAATATGTGCGACTCAACATTAAAAAAATGTACAAATGTGGCGGTCAAAATTTATAAAATGATAATGAGACGTCGGAATCCCTTTTGAGCATATCATGTCTCTCAATAGGGGGGAGTGTTTTCACAATCATCGTTGATAACAAGATAAGAATAATTAATATGGACATAAATTTCCAACCGTGTAAATAAACAAACTCAGAGAATAAAAATAATCTAGCTTTTGTAAATAGAATTGAAGTTGGTAAAGAGGTTGTGATACCATTGCTGTAAGTTTTCCACCTTTCCCAGCTCAATGAAAGTAAAACATTTTAGATGTCTTTATCAATAAAAAATATATATGAAAGTACGAAGTGATAAGAAGAACAAACAAATATAACTCCAATCAAGAGATATACGAACAATATAGGAAAATTAAGCTTATGACCATGGGAGTTCAAGCTGCACAGAACATATACAATGAGAGTTTGGGATGTGAAGTCCTTGAATCCTGTCCGGTATTTAACAAAATAATGCAAAAACAACCATTAATCTAACTCATATTTTGTTCAAGGACTTCACACCAATCAAGAGATATACGAACAATATAGGAAAATTAAACTTATGACTATCGGAACTCAAACTGCACAAAACTTATACATTGAGAGTTTGGGGTGTGAAGTACTTGAATCCTGTCCTGTATTTAAAATAAAATAATGCGAAAAACGACCACTAGTATAAAGGCCTAATCCAATTCATATTTTGTTCATGTAAGACTTTTTAGATAGGAAATTAGGAATGAAAGTGCATAAAAATATGCTAGCTTTAGTCACGTTACCTATAAGAGTATAACTTGTAATAAAAAAATATTATTCTGTTAAACGGGATTTCAACGTGGATTTAGACAAGTAGTTAAAAATTTAATATGAGCTTGCATTAATTTAATGGGTGTGTGTGTGAGTTTCTCATAAATAAGTTAAGAAGAATATGTGCGACTCAACATTAAAAAAATGAACAAATGTGGCGATCAAAACTGATAAATTGATAATGATACATCGGAATAGCTTTTGAGCATATCATTTCTCTCAATATGGGGGAGCGTTTTCACTATAGTCACTGATAACAATATAAGAATAATTAATATGGACATAAATTTCCAACCCTGAAAATCAACAAATAAAGAAAATAAAATCAATCTTGCTTTTGTAAATAGAATTGAAGTTGGTAAAGAGGATGTAATACCATTGCTGTAAGTTTTCCACCTTTCCCCACTCAATGAAAGTAAAATATTTTAGATGTCTTAATCAATAAAAAATGTATATGAAAGTACGAAGTGATCAGAAGAACAAATAAATATAACTCCAATCAAGAGATATACGAACAATAAAGGAAAATTAAGCTTATGACCATGGGAGTTCAAGCTGCACAAAACTTATACAATGAGAGTTTGGGATGTGAAGTCCTTGAATCCTGCCCTGTTTTTAAAACAAAATAATGCAAAAACGACCACTAATCCAACTCATATTTTGTTCAAGGACTTCACTGCAATCAAGAGATATATGAACAATAAAGGAAAATTAAGCTTATGACCATGGGAGTTCAAGCTGCACAAAACTTATAAAATGAGAGTTTGGGATGTGAAGTCCATGAATCCTGTCCTGTATTTAAATCAAAATAATGCAAAAACGACCACTAATGCAAATCATATTTTGTTCAAGGACTTCACACCATACAAGAGATATACAAACAATATAGGAAAATTAAACTTATGACTATGGGAACTCAAACTGCACAAAACTTATACATTGAGAGTTTGGGGTGTGATGTCCTTGAATCCTATCCTGTATTTAAAACAAAATAATGCGTAAAACGACCACTAGTATAAAGGCTTAATCCAACTTATATTTTGTTCATGTAAGACTATTTAGATAGAAAATTAGGAAAGATAGTTCATTAAAATATGATAGCTTTAGTCACGTTACCTATAAGAGTATAACTTGTAATAAAAAAATATTATTCTGTTAAACGGGATTTCAACGTGGATTTAGACAAGTAGTTAAAAATTTAATATGAGCTTACATTAATTTAATGGGTGTGTGTGTGAGTTTCTCATAAATAAGTTAAGAAGAATATGTGCGACTCAACATTAAAAAAATGAACAAATGTGGCGATCAAAACTGATAAATTGATAATGATACGTCGGAATAGCTTTTGAGCATATCATTTCTCTCAATATGGGGGAGCGCTTTCACTATAGTCACTGATAACAATATAAGAATAATTAATATGGACATAAATTTCCAACCCTGAAAATCAACAAATAAAGAAAATAAAATCAATCTTGCTTTTGTAAATAGAATTGATGTTGGTAAAGAGGTTGTGATACCATTGTTGTAGGTTTTCCACCTTTCCCCTCTCAATGAAAGTAAAACATTTTAGATGTCTTTATCAATAAAAAAATGTATATGAAAGTACGAAGTGATCAGAAAAACAAATAAATATAACTCCAATCAAGAGATATAAGAACAATATAGGAAAATTAAGCTTATGACCATGGGAGTTCAAGCTGAACAAAACTTATACAATGAGAGTTTGGGATGTGAAGTCCTTGAATCCCGTCCTATATTTAAAACAAAATAATGCAAAAATGACCACTAATCCTACTCATATTTTGTTCAAGGACTTCACACCAATAAAGAGATATACGAACAATATAGGAAAATTAAACTTATGACTATGGGAACTCAAACTGTACAAAACTTATACATTGAAAGGTTGGGGTTTGATGTCCTTGAATCCTGTCCTGTATTTAAAACAAAATAATGCAAAAAACGATCACTAGTATAAAGGCTTAATCCAACTCATATTTTGTTCATGTAAGACTATTTACATAGGAAATTAGGAAAGATAGTGCATAAAAATATGCTAGCTTTAGTCACATTACCTATAAGATTATAACTTGTAATAAAAAAAATATTATTCTGTTAAACGGGATTTCAACTTGGATTGAGACAAGTAGTTAAAAATTTAATATGAGCTTATATTAATTTTATGGGTGTGTGTGTAAATTTCTCATAAATAAGTTAAGAAAAATATGTGCGACTCAACATTAAAAAAATATACAAATGTGGCGATCAGAATTGATAAAATGATAATGAGACATCGGAATCCCTTCTGAGCATATCATGTCTCTCAATAGGAGGGAGCGTTTTCACTACAGTCGCTGATAACAAGATAAGAATAATTAATATGGACATAAATTTCCAACCCTGAAAATCAATAAACTCAGAAAATAAAAATAATCTTGCTTTTGTAAATAGAATTGAAGTTGGTAAAGAGGTTGTGATACCATTGTTGTAAGTTTTCCACGTTTCCCCTCTCAATGAATGTAAAACATTTTGATGTCTTTATCAATAAAAATATATATATGAAAGTACGAAGTGGTCAGAAAAACAAACAAATATAACTCCAATCAAAAGATATACGAACAATATAGGAAAATTAAGCTTATGACCATGGGAGTTCAAGTTGCACAAAACTTATAGAATGAGAGTTTTGGATGTGAAGTCCTTGAATCCTGTCCTGTATTTAAAACACAATAATGCGAAAAATGACCACTAATCCAACTCATATTTTGTTCAAGGACTTCACACCAATCAAGAGATATACGAACAATATAGGAAAATTAAACTTATGACTATGGGAGCTCAAGCTGCCCAAAACTTATACGTTGAGAGTTTGGGGTGTGAAGTCCTTGAATCATGTCCTGTATTTAAAACAAAATAATGCAAAAAATGACCACTAGTATAAAGGCTTAATCCAACTCATATTTTGTTCAAGTAAGACTATTTAGATAGGAAATTAGGAAAGAAAATGCATAAAAATATGCCAGGTTTAGTCACGTTACCTATAAGAGTATATAACTTGTAATAAAAAAAATCTTATTCTGTTAATTGGGATTTCAACGTGGATTGAGACAATTTGTTAAAAATTTAATACGAGCTTATATTAATTTTATGGGTGTTTGTGTGTGAATTTCTCATGAATAAGTTAAGAAAAATATGTGCGACTCAACATTAAAAAAATGTACAAATGTGGCGATCAAAATTGATAAAATGATAGTGAGACGTCGGAATCATGTTTCAGTATAACATGTCTCTCAATAGGGGTGAGCGTTTTCACTATAGTCGTTGATAACAAGAAAAGAATAATTAATATGGACATAAATTTCCAACCCTGAAAATCAACAAACTCTGAAAATAAAAATAATCTTGCTTTTGTAAATAGAATTGAATTTGGTAAAGAGGTTTTGCTACCATTGCTGTATGTTTTTCGCCTTCCCCCTCTCAATGAAAGTAAAAGATTTTAGTTGTCTTTATCAATAAAAAAATATATACGCGAAAGTAAGAAGTGGTCCGAAGAACAAAAAATATAACTCCAATCAACAGATACAGAAGGAGCTTACAAAAGATATAGGAAAAGTAAACCTATGACTATGAGAGCTCAAGCTGCGCAAAACTTATACAATGAGAGTTTGTGGTGTGAAGTCCTTGAATCCTGTCCTGTATTTAAAAGAAAATAATGCGCAAAACGACCAGTAGTATAAAGGCTTAATCCAACTCATATTTTGTTAATGTAAGACTATTTAGATAGCAAATTAGGAAAGAAGTTTCATAAAAATTAGCTAGCTTTGGTCACGTTACCTGTAAGAGTATAAGTTGAAACAAAAAATATTAGTCTCTTAAACGGGAATTCAATGTGGATTTACACAAGTAGCTAAAGATTTAATATGAACTTACATTTATTTTATGGGTTTGTGTGTGAATCTCTCCAAATCCCCTTTCTTCACTTGGTACACAGCCATATATCTTCGAGAAAATGTTCAGAACTAATATTTTGCTTGCTGTCAACAGGGATTTCAATCAAATTACAGATATTGAGTTATTGTAAGATAAAATTGATTTTGACTACAAATCTCAATTTAAATAGTGACATTGTGCGTGTGCACGCTTCCGTGTGATTGTGTAAAATAAATTGAGAAAATGGTGAAATAATATTTTCCTTTTCGGGCATGTCATATCCTACAAAACCAAAAAAAGAGATGGATTTTACAATTAGATCCTTATTCATATGTTTTTCAATGCAACAAGATATTTTCATATGCTATATTTATCATGAAATTTGGGCTGCCGAACCTTTCGTTTCAACCAAAGGAGAAATATTACTTGTGTTGAGAATTTCTAACCTAGAAAATAGATGTCCCAATTTTAACATTGCAAACAAGAATACTCGTAAATAAGTAAAGAAAAATATGTGTGACTCATCATTAAAAAAATGTACAAATGTGGCGATCAAAATTGATAAAATGATAATGAGACGTCGAAATCCCTTTTGAGCATATCATGTCTCTCAATAGGGGGGGGAGCGTTTTCACTATAGTCGTTGATAACAAGATAAGAATAACTAACATGAACATAAATTTCCCACCCTGAAAATCAACATACTCAGAAAACAAAAACAATCTTGCTTTAGTAAATAGAATTGAAGTTGGTATAGAGGTTGTGCTACCATTGCTGTAAGTTTTCCACCTTCCCCCTCTCAATGAAAGTAAATGATTTTAGTTGTTTTTATCAATAAAAAAATATATATGCAAAAGTAAGAAGTGGTCAGAAGAACAAACAAATATAACTCCAATCAATATATACAGAAGGAGCTTACGAAAGATATAGGAAAATTAAACTTATGATTATGGAAGCTCAAGCTGCGCAAAACTTATACAATGAGAGTTTGGGGTGTGAAGTCCTTGAATGATGTCCTTTATTCAAAACAAAATAATGCGCAAAATGACCACTAGTATAAAGGCTTAATTCAACTCATATTTTGTTCATGTAACACTTTTTAGATAGCAAATTAGGAAAGAAGTTGCATAAAAATAAGCTAGCTTTAGTCACGTTACCTGTAAGAGTATATGTTGAAATAAAAATATTATTCTCTTAAATGGGAATTCAATGTGGATTGACACAAGTTGCTAAAGATTTAATATGAACTTACATTTATTTTATGGGTGTGTATGTGAATCTCTCCAAATCCCCTTTCTTCACTTGGTACACAACCATCTTCGAGAAAATGTTCAGAACTAATTTTTTGCTTGCTGTCAAAAGGGATTTCAATAAAATTACCGATATTGAGTTATTGTAAGATAAAACGGATTTTGACTACAAATCTCAATTTAACTAGTGATATTGTGCGTGCGCTCACATCCGCGTGAGTGTGTTTAAAATAAATTGAGAAAATGGTGAAATAATGTCTTCCTTTTCGAGCATGCCGTATCCCATAAAACACAAAAAAAAAGATGGATTTGACAATTCGATCCTTATTCAAATGTTTTTCAGTGCAACAAGATTTCTTCATATGCTATATTTATCATGAAATTCGAGCTGTCGTCCCTTTTGTGTCAACCAAAGGGAAAAAATAACTTTTCTCAGGAATTTCTAACCTAGAAAATAGATGTGCCGATTTTAACATTGCAAATAAGAATACTCGTACATACGTTAAGAAAAATATGTGCGACTCAACATTAAAAAAATGTACAAATGTGGCGATCAAAATTGATAAAATGATAATGAGACGTCGGAATCCCTTTCGAGCATATCATGTCTCTCAACAGGGGGTAGTGTTTTCACTATAGTCGTTGAGAACAAGAATAATTAATATGGACATAAATTTGCAACCCTGAAAATCAACAAACTCAGAAAATAAAAATAATGTTGCTTTTGTAAATAGAATTGAAGTTGGTAAAGAGGTAGTGATACCATTGCTGTAAGATTTCCACCTTTCCCCTCTCAAGGAAAGTAAGAGATTTTAGATGTATATATCAATAAAAAAATATATATGTGAAAATAAGAAGTGATCAAAAGAACAAACAAATCTAACTCCAATCAAGAGATACAGAAGGAGCTTACGAAAGATATAGAAAAATTAAACTTATGACTATGGGAGCTCAACTTGCGCAAAACTTATACAATGAGAGTTTGGGGTGTGAAGTCCTTGAATCCTATCCTTTATTTTAAACAAATATTGTGCAAAATGACCACCTTAATCCAACTCATATTTTGTTCATGTAACACTTTTTAGATAGCAAATTAGGAAAGAAGTTACATAACAATATGCTAGCTTTAGTCATCTTACATGTAAGAGTATAACTTGAAACAACAAATATTATTCTCTTAAATGGGAATTCAACGTGAATTGGCACAAGTAGCTAATGATTCAATATGAACTTACATTTATTTTATGGGTGTGTGTGTGAATCTATCCAAATCCCCTTTCTTCACTTGGTACACAACCATCTTCAAGAAAATGTTCAGAACTAATATTTTTCTTGCTGTCAAAAGTGAATTCAATAAAATTACAGATGTTGAGTTTTTGTAAGATAAAACTGATTTTGACTATAAATCTCAATTTAACTAGTGATATTGTGCGTGTGCACGCGTCCGCATGAGTGTGTGTAAAATAAATTGAGAAAATGGTGAAATAATGTTTTCCTTTTCGGGCATCTCATATCCCTTAAAACCAAAAAAAAAATGGATTTGACAATTAGATCCTTATTCATATGTTTTTCAATGCAACAAGAATTTTTGCTATGTTGTATTTATCATGAAATGCGAGCTGCCGTCCCTTTCGTGTCAACCAAAGGGGAAAAAATTACTTGTGTTAAGAATTTCTAACTTAGAAAATAGATGTTCCGATTTTAACATTGCAAACAAGAATACTCAATTGATAGCAACAGAAAAAAAATGATTTAGAGTCAAATAAATTACTTGTGTTAAGAATTTCTAGCTTAGAAAATATATTGATGCCGCCTTACAATGCCACCTGCTTAAGACAAAAATGCCATGAAACAAGTGGCGGATGCTCATCACCGTGACGTACACTTTGACGTTGAAGATTGGGTGTACCTGAAACTTTGTCCCTATCGTCAAATGTCCCTCTCCCCAATCTACAACAAGCTCTCTAAGCATTACTATGGCCCTGTCGCTTATCGCCTTCTTTTGCCAGCTTCTTCCCGGATTCATCCCGTCTTCCATGTATCACTGTTGAAGCTCCATCAGGGCCCCATGCCTTTCCAACCTGCTCCCTTACCACCCATGATTACTAACAATCACCCTTTTATTGAACCACTTTCTCTGCTAGATTAGAAATGGGACACTTCTGCTTCACCTCCCACAAAACTGGTGCTGGTCCAATGGTCTGGTCTGGCCTGGCCCCTGAGGTCACCATATGGGAAGCCTGAGATGGATTGCGTGACTCTTATAACCTTGGGGACAAGGTTAAGTTCCTAGTGGGGGATGATGTTAGCGATACCAGCGCTGCAACTAGTTCAAGCTAATGCTAGTAGTGATGTAAGCTCCATTGGAGCTTGTAGGCCTAGGATCTTCTTCATCAATGGATTCCTTTGCTTCTTGGAAGATGAATGGCAGCGGAATGGAGAAGGAAGAAAGAGAGGAGATGCCACTTCAAGGAGAAAATGAGTCTAGAAGAAGCTCACCACCATAGGAGGTCATGGATAAGAGCTTGGAGGAAGAAGGAGATGAATGAAGGGAGAGGGAGAGAAGAGCACAAAATTTTGTGCTCTAAAAAAGCTCTAAAATCTAAAGTTTAATATTCAAATGATCAAAGTTAAAAAAATGCACACACATGACCTCTATTTATAGCCTAAGTGTCACACAAAATTGGAGGGTTAATTCAAATTTCACTTGAATTTGAAATTGAATTTGTGGAGCCAAACTTTGGAGCCAAAATTTCACTAATTATGATTAGTGAATTTTAGTTATGGTTCAGCCCACTAATCCAATATCAATTCCAAGATTCTCCACTAAGTGTGCTTAGGTGTCATGAGGCATGTAAAGCATGAAGGACATGCACAAAGTGTGACTATATGATGTGGCAATGAGGTGTGGTAAGCAAATGCTCACCTCCCCCTCTAAAATTTAATTGGATTGGGCTTCTAGCAATTCAATTAAATTTATTTCCAACCACACACATCAAATATTCACTTAGTGCATATGGAATTACAAAACTACCCCTAATACAAAAACTAGTCTAGGTGCCCTAAAATACAAGGGCTGAAAAATCCTATATTTCTAGGGTACCCTACCTACATTATGGAGCCCTAAATACAAGGACCAAAATTAATGAAACCTTAATCTAATATGTACAAAGATAAGTGGCTTCATACTTAGCCCATGGACCCAAAATCTACCCTAAGGCTCATGAGAACCCTAGGGCCTTCTCTTGCATCTTTGGCCCAATCTTCTTGGAGTCTTCTATCCAATGCCCTTGGGGGGTAGGATTGCATCAAGTAGGCCCAAGAGGTGCAATAGGAGACCAACCCACCTCAAAAACTACATTTAGTCACTTGGGTAAAATCAACAATAATCAGCATTACTCCCTGAGTGCCTAAACCATTATCAATACCTATACCTATAACAGAATCATTTTATAATAGAATTACATTCCACTACCCCACCCATTTGGTTATTCTATTTTAGCTATATATCCAGCAGCAGCACTTAGTGCTCAGTCACATATTATAAATAATGTATTGCAACAAGAGTGAGGACATAAAGAAAAGTTTCTTACCAATTCATTGTTTCTTTCACTATTTTCTACACAATCTTTAGCTTCTGCCACTTTAATTCCCTTTTTCAGTAGCATATCATTCCAACTTTTGTTGTTTTGGAAGTAAGCTTATGCAACAACTCAAACGTTATGCCACTTTCCTTTTTTTTAACTCTATTTTTCTTGCTATTAGAGCAGTTTCTTGATAGGAAAGAGGTACCATACTTAGGCTTTCATCTTATTGGGAAAGATGATTGTCAAGTGGAACAACTTCCATAACATCCTTTTGAGAATCCATTGCATCATTTGAAAATAATGTATACCTAGCTAGTATTAGATACAACATGCATGTTAATCATAGACTTAACCCTATTACCTAAATCATATACATGTTTAGGTTTGGATTGGTGGGTTTTGTTAGATTGCACAACCATTGAATCTTCTTTTTAGAGTTTTTGTAAATCTTGCTAAGAGGTGGAAGTTGTATCTTGCTTTTGACATTTATTTTTTATAATCAAAATTGATGTTGGACCTTCCTTGTTTGTTTTCATTGGGTCCACTATTATGTGCATTGATTTTGCATTTAAATTGGTCGTATCTTAATTGCATGAAATTTATCTTTCTACCATAATTATTCATAATTGATCTTTCTTTCTCATTATATATCTCCATCCTTGGCCTATTTGGACATGTTCCCATGTTTACATTTTACAATAAACCAATCTTTACAGGTTTGGTGGTATGTGCAAAAGTGGTTGGGGTTTAGTCTTGTATAGCCTTCTCAAGTACGGCAACACTACACGCAACAACACATGGGTTTATTTAAGGGCATATGTATTAGCAAGTTTTGGTTTATGTTCTGGTATTGCACTTGTTGGTGTTTGTGGCTGCAAAGGAATAAAGTTATGTTTCATAGGACTGAGCCCGACGTGATGTCAGTGGTATGATGTTTTCCAATTGGTGCAATAATATGTTGGAGTGTCTTAGGGAAGTAGTTTGATAGTATGATTGTCATTGTTTGTTGTGTTTTGTTATCCGTTGCTGCAATATTTTGTATAATAATAGTACCAATAAGATCATCCACAACCCATCATTCATCACTTTGAGATAAGGAGACCTGACACCACACTCTAATCCAAAACCTTAAGGCTCAGGTTTATGGGTCTTCTCCTCACTTATATGGTACTCAACCTTTCCACTTCTACGTGATGTGGAGCTTCACCTCACACTTGTAACACAACAAACCAATATTCTTTCCAAAATGTTTAAAAACAAGTGCATCTTGCCATGGAGTGCAAATGCCTTGAACAACTGAATCATCAACGTGCACCATTGGCTTTAGTGGATTACCATCCTCATTCAATTATGCAAAAATTCTCTTTGAAGAGGTCATCCTTTGGTTTACAAAATGACTTGTCCCTATTTCCCATCACTATATCTTAGAAGCAAATTCTAGTTTGTTTCTACTTGTCAACTTGTTGCTACTACCACTATCTAGTGCTTTATTTCCTGAGTCATCATCTGTCATAAAATCAAATTCACCAAAAAAAAAACATCTCTCAAAAATGCCACAAAAAAAAACATATTGTTAAAGTTTCATTTTGCCATATAGTTGAAACTATAATAAGATTGCTAGTATCAATACATGCAATCTCTAACTTAATGTAATAACACACTTTAAACTAAGTATATTTTGCATAAAGGAGGTAATTACACAATCCACTGGATCAACCTCTTTATTTGATAGCCTGTATTTGATAGCTTGTAGTATTTTTCTTTATCAACAAATCACACTTATTATGCATGAATTTTTAAATAAACAATTTAATGAAATTCATATTGTATATAATACGAATATGTTTCTTTTATGAATTATATATTCATTAAAATAAGAATATGATACTATTATTATTTAGAATTTGTTACAACTTCGTACAAAAATATTTTATAAATTTCAAACTAGAAAAAATAATCAATGGCATTTTCAATTATCTCAATTTCTAAAAATAGAAACTAGGAAACTAAATAAACATGTTTTCTAAAACTTTAATATATATATATAACCAGCATACGTCGAGATTATTCCTATTTGGACAAGGTAATGATAGATATCCCAAAAACATTAACACCAGCCAATTATAAATATATCCAGTACTGCCTTGCAAAATTGGTATACACGAAAACAACATCGACATGCAAGGCCCAGATAATATTATTTGCACTCTAAAATTTATTACATAACTTTTTATCTTCTTGTTTTGTCAAATTTTATGTGTGCAACTAATATTACTGAAAACTATAGTCTTTGTTTCTATACCAATTTTAATGCTCTTGAGCAATTCAGGCACTTGACGCTTCGTTTGAGCATGCTAGGCACATTCGTTCTCCTCATGAAAACACACAGTACCTTGCTAGAATATTTCTGAATAACAAGAAAACTAATTATCGGCAATATAGTATCAAATTTTTGCACATTAGCAACTGGTATTTAATAAAAATAAAGTGCGTGGTTTAGTGAATTGTAATTACTGTTAAGAAACGTGATATACTGTGATAAAGAAGGAGATGCTGTATCCATAACGTAGGGATATCGAGATATGCAGAAAAAGATTCAAGACTTAGTTATGGAAGATCAAAAATGCGTCTCAGTCTTATTACGTAAGTACTGCAATATATGTACATGAAGAATCCTTAGGTCAGCTATAACTAATCATTCTAACTAACCTAAAGGAATTAACTACTTTTCATTAGATGCTGTTAAGATCCCCCCCTCAAGCTGGGAATGGATATTTAACATTCCCAGCTTGTTACAAAGAGTCTGAAAAACAGCAGGAGGTAGAGCTTTTGTGAAAATATCCGCGAGTTGCAAGGAAGATGATACTGGGAGTAATTTGAGATGATCCGAGGTGACCTTTTGACGTACTACATGGCAATCGATCTCGATATGCTTCGTTCGTTCGTGAAAGACGGGATTGGTGGCAATCCGAATCGCTGAATGATTATCACAGTAGATGGTAGCTGGTTCAACAAATGTCATTCGGAAATCTTGAAGGAGGTAAGTTAACCACTGAAGTTCACAGGTGGTTGAAGCAAGGGCTCGATATTCAGCCTCCGACGAGCTCCGTGAAACTGTGGACTGCTTCTTAGATTGCCATGAGATAAGAGAAGAACCAAAATATACGACGAAACCAGTGGTTGATCTCCGGGAATCTTGGCATCCGGCCCAGTCCGAGTCACTGAAAGCTCGGAGCTGAGGGGTCCCGGTGGCGGAGAGGAAGATGCCGGAGCCTGGTGTGCCTTTGAGGTATCGTAGTACCCGGTAAGCTGCTTGGAGATGAGCATTCGTGGGGCTAGACATGTATTGACTAAGCTGTTGCACTGCGTACGCGATGTCGGGACGAGTGTTAGTGAGATATATTAGCTGGCCAATGAGTCTCCGGTAAGAGGAAGAAGCCTCTGCCGATAGCGGAGTTCCTGTCGTAGCTTGAAGCTTAGTAGAGTAATCCATCGGAGTTGTGTTTGGTCGACAACCCAGCATTCCCAAATCAGACAATATGTCCAAGGTATACTTTCTTTGGGACAAATGAATTCCTTCAGAAGAACGCGCGATTTCCAGGCCAAGGAAGTATTTCAAATTTCCGAGATCCTTGATCTTAAAAGCTTGATCAAGTAATGTGATCACATCCTGTATTTCGGAGTTGCTATTTCCTGTTAAAATAATATCGTCTACATATACCAAGAGCATTGTGGTGACTGAACCATTAAAACGGAGAAAAAGTGAATGGTCTGAGTGAGACTGTTGGAACCCATGCACTGTTAGGAGACCTGATAGCTTCATGAACCATTGGCGGCTTGCCTGTTTGAGCCCATAGAGTGAACGCTGCAAACGACATACCAAATTCGTGTTTGGAACTGTTAAACCAGGTGGAACTTGCATATAGACTTCTTCTTCTAGCTCGCCATGCAGAAAGGCGTTGTTAACATCTAATTGTCTCAGGTGCCAATGGTTCAAGGCAGCAACAACAAGGAGGAGACGAACGGTGGTTAGCTTCGCCACTGGAGAGAACGTGTCAAGATAATCAAGCCCTTCCATTTGCGTGTAGCCTTTCGCTACGAGACGTGCTTTGTACCTCTCTATGGAGCCATCCGCTTTATGCTTAACCTTATATACTCATCTGCACCCAATGGCGGTCTTATGAGGAGGAAGAGGAGTAAGTTTCCAAGTCTCGTTCGATTACAGAGCTTGCAATTCAGCTTTCATCGCTTTAATCCAGCAGTCATGCTGAGAAGCTTCGGCATATGAGGAAGGTTCAACTGTGGATGTAATGGATATGACGAAGTGCTTGTGTGTGGGTGACAATCGTGAATAAGAAAGAACCGAGCTCAGGGGGTAACGAACCTTCGTTGAAGGATTGGTATCGTGTGAAGAGAGCTCACGGTGGTAGTCTTGTAGGTACGTTGGTGCTTGTTTGGTTCGTGTTGAGCGTCTGGGTTGTGAGGAAGTAGGTTCCACTGCGTGTGTAATGTTTACGGGTTCATGTACTGGAGGTAGTGTTGGTGTGATTTCTATGATTGAGTCATGTTGGGTAATGAAGAAGGGTTCTGGGAGAGGTGTGCTAAGTTTCATGTCTGAGTGTTGTGAGTTAATGATTTGCGGAAAATGATTTTCATAGAACACAACATTTCGTGATGTAATGATGCTATGTGAATGTAGATCATAAATCAAATATCCTTTTGTGTTTGGTTTGAATCTGATAAAAATGCATGGGTGTGCTCTAGGATCTAATTTCTTTCGGTTTGCTTTGAGTGTGCTAGCATAGCATAGGCAACCGAAAATGAGAAGATGAGATATGTCTGGTATATGTCCATGGAGCTTTTCATAGGGAGATATGTTATGTAGAAAGGGAGTAGGGATGCAGTTCACTAAGTATGCTGCGTGTAATAATGCATAACACCAGGAACTGGAAGGCAAGTTAGCCTGAAACAAGAGTGCACATGTTACATTAAGCAAGTGTTGGTGCTTGCGTTCAGCAATGCCATTCTGTTCAGGCGTTTCTACACATGTTGCTTGATGCATGATTCCTTTCGATGCATAGAAGCTGGGCATGAGAAACTCAGACCCATTATCACTTCTTATCGTTTTGACTTTCCTGTTATATTGAGTTTCAATGGATGCAATGAAGCTTATGATGATGTCTCGTGTTTCGGCTTTAGTGTGCATAAGATGTATCCATGTAAATCTTGAATGATCATCAGCAATAGTTAAGAAATACTTATGCCCATGCATAGACGTTTTCGAACATGGACCCCATATATCCATATGAAGTAAATCAAAAATATGTGATGCATGCGAAATGCTTGAGGAAAAGGGAAGCTTCTTGTGTTTCGTATAGTGACATGTATTACACACAAAGTCTTTATTATTTCTCAGAATAGGATAATAAGATCTTATACATTGTAGCCTTTCTGTTGATAGATGGCCCATTCGAAAATGCCAAAGATCTACTGGTATAATATTGCATTTAGGATGAACAATGGTTGAGCAAATGGCTTTGTCGTTTTGGTCTGGTATAAGGTGATAGAGGCCATGTCTCTCTTCAACTATACCAATCTTCATACGATTGTTCGTGTCCTGTAGCATACATGAAGTGGAAGAAAAAATCAACGCACAATCAGTGGAAGATATGAGTTTAGAAATAGAAATGAGATTAAAAGTAAATGTGGGTATGTATCAAACGTCGAACAAGGTTATGGTTTTTGAAAGATGCACAATGCCTGAATGTGTAGCGTGAACATGATGGCCGTTAGGTAGCTTCACTGTAACTGGGTTAATCGGCTCATATGAATGAAGATTGTTTAGGGAACAGGTTACGTGGTCTGTAGCTCCTGAATCTAGTATCCAGGAGCTCATGATAGGTCGAGACATACCTGGGTTGGAAAGCTTATCAGTGGTGCAAGATGATATTGAAGCAACCTGTTTGGTTTGCTCCGATGCCGCGTTTCCGGTTGATGGCCGCTGGATTAAAGCAAGTAGGGCCTTATATTGCTCTGGGGAGAATTGAACGAGATCCTGGGATTCATGCTGCTGAGTTTGATCATCCAGGGTTTTGTTATCCATCGTCACCATGTTATTGACTGTGGATCTTCCATTAAAGGGTTTATATCCCGGCGGGTATCCGTGCTTCCAGTAACACACATCAATGGTGTGTCCTATCTTTCCACAGTGTGTACAAGTCTTTCTTCCGCCATTACTCTTGTTTCTTGTTTCGTGATTAAGAGGCATACCATGCTTCTTATAGCACACATTTTCAGTGTGACCCATTCGACCACAGTAATCACAGATGGACTTTGCAGCATTAATGGAGATTTCTTTAGATTCGAAATTAAAATTGGGAGAAGAAAAATTACCTAGCAGTTGTCGTTCTTGTTGTGCCACATACGAAAAGATCTTTGATATGGCTGGTATGGGATCCATGAGCAACACGTGGGATCAGATGTTGGTATATTGTTCATTCAAGCCACGCAAGAATTGCATAGCTCGGTCTTCAAGCTTTCTTTGTGCAATAATGGCGAAAGCGGAGCAAGAACACCTGATGTTACAGGTGCAGGCTGGATCGGGTCTGAAGTTTTCAATCTCATCCCAAATTACGCGCAACCTAGTAAAGTATTCTGTCACCGAGAGGGCTCCTTGCTTTAATGTCGATGCTTCTTGCTGTAAATCGGAGATTCTTAGAAGATCTCCCAGCGAGTATCTCGACTTCAGGTCTCTCCAGATGTCTTCGGCTTTGTCCATCCAGAGCACGCTTTGTCTTATAGAAGCAGCAACGGAGTGCACTATCCAGGATACCACCATATTATTGCATCGTCGCCAAGCTCCGTACGTTCTGTCCGTTTTAAGTGGTTCCGGCGCGCTTCCGTCCACGAATTCTAGCTTGTTTTTGGCACTAAGTGCAGTGATCATGGAGCGACTCCATGAATGGTAGTTGGTTGAATCCAGCACTGGGGAGACAAGAGCAGCAGCTGGATTTTCGCTTGTATGAAGATACAAATAGCTCTCGACATTGTTGAATGCAGTTTCGTTCATGATGAACAGCAAACGCTTGGAAGAAAGAAGGATAGGAAGATAGTGAGTGCGCAGCAGAGCTCCTCATTTGAAGAGCTCTGATACCATGTTAAGAAACGTGATATACTGTGATAAAGAAGGAGATGTTGTATCCATAACGTAGGGATATCGAGATATGCAGAAAAAGATTCAAGACTTAGTTCTGGAAGATCAAAAATGCGTCTCAGTCTTATTATTACGTAAGTACTGCAATATATGTACATGAAGAATCCTTAGGTCAGCTGTAACTAATCATTCTAACTAACCTAACGGAATTAACTACTTTTCATTAGATGCTGTTAAGAATTACCTGATGGTGGTGGTGATGGTGGTTTGAATAATCTGAGATGGCGGTCAATGGGAATACCCGTCCTCTCAAATTTCGTGTCATAGGCAAAGTTGACAAAATAAATGCCTTAAAATTAACTACACTGTCAGGAGTACTTTGTTCTCGTTGGGATGTAGGATTTGTTGCAGCTTTTCCTCTTTTGGAAGAAACCTTCTGCAACTTCTCAAAAAATTAAACACACCAATTAAAAGAATCTCATAATCTCAATCTTGGATTCATAAATTATTTATCACAATAAAGTGAGAAAAACAACATATTCACACTTGCAAGGTGAGATAACTACCACGTCACACTTTCAGTACTTATTTGAGTAAAAAGCTTCAATGCATCAAATTTCAAGACATTTTAGTTTTAGTTTTGGAGACTTTTGCGACAGAAAGCTACAATTTAGGAATTTGAGTAAAACGCTTTCCTTTCGATGTTGAGAAGACTACTCTTCTGGCGCACATTGTTTTCGGGGACGACCACAACGTGGTGGTTCATAACATCTCTGTCATGCAACATCCATTTTTCCGTCTTTAGTTGTTTCCAAGAATAATAATATTTAAAAAAAAAAAAAGAAAATAAAATTTATATGTCAACAGCTTGATGATATGGGTTTTACCTCTCTTAGTGACAACAGCAGGTTTCCTAGATCATAATTACACGTACCCTGTTAACAATAGTGTAGAGCTTAACATATTTTATAACTTATAATGGTGATTATACATTATCATCATGATCGTCTTAAATAAAAAGAAAATAAATGTTTTTTACACTCCCACTTTGATTTTGCGGAGCAGAAAGAACATTGTGTGTAGCTGTTCTTGTCGGATTCGTGTTGAGTACTCTTTGGATTGCTTCAGAAGGTTGTGTCCTATGCACACATTGAACAACGTAAATAAGAATGCCAAGTATACAAGGCCCTTAACTTGGGAAAAGAGTTTTATAAACTTCCAACATATATAATTTTAGGAGTGTATACAAAACTTACTATATATTAAATACTTCATCAACACTTTCACTTTTCATTATTTATCTATTTATAATGTCATATCTTGTATTATTTTTATAGTTCTATTTCTTCTTTTTCTTTCCCTAGTGCTCTTTTCAAATAAAAATTTAGCAAGTTATATTATTTATTTAATATTTTTCACAATGTAATTAATTTTCTTTGATCTCTTTTCATTATATTATGCTTATGTACTCTCCTTTTCTAAGGATTATTATAAATATATACTTAATTTTTCCCTCTTATTTTCACTGTATTTTTTATTACTTTTTATCACATCAGTGGTCATATTTTTTAATTTCTCACTATATTTTATTCTTTATTTTTATTTCTTTTGCTCCAATTAATAACAAATTAGTATGGAAATTCAGTATCTCCTTCGTTTATATCTCTCATGCTTGTAAATTTTGTTAACAATATTATTATATAAGAATAACTTCTCAAATATAAAAAGTTCTTTGCTTTTTACATTTTCTTCTTGGTCGATACCTTATAAGAAAATCAACCGGAACACTTTCCAATATTCACTGATATATATGCTCCTTTTACATGAGGTAAAGTGCAGGAGAAATCATAGATAACTTGCAGTAAATTACCTAGTCGATAAAGATCTAGAAAGTTTTCCTTTGTTGCCTTAATTATATATATATATATATATATATATATATATATATTTGTTGCAATTCATATGTAAAGAATAAATTATCTGGTTATATTTAATTGCAATAAGTCTTATATAATTTGATTGTATTTTATTAATGACTTGGTTTTAATATTGTTTGCTATTGAGTTATTAATAGATGTGTTAACATTGTAAAGATTTTTTATATTTTCATTCAGTCACAACTAATATTTATAATAAGTTTGTCAAGTTTAAAACTAACTAATATTACGAATAAAAAGTTCGGCTGATACTTATTTCTAATTAATTAATAGTGTGAAAACTCTTACATTAATAGTGTGAAAGTCATCATAGAGATCCGATGAATTGAAATTTGGGAGAAAATTCTTGCATGATAAGCACAAATGTCGAGTAAAGCACAATCTTACAGTTAAAGCACAAACTAAGGTACTTCGCTCCTTTTCCATTCATGCTCTGGCATTAACCAAAGATTAGGCTTCATATCTTGTTGTCTTTATTGTGGTTTTTTTAATTTATTTAATTTTGTTATTGATCAGTTCTTTATTGTGGTCTTTCTTTTTTGTTGTCTTAATTTTTTTATTAAGTTCTTTATTGTGGTATTTTTTTTTGTTGAGTAATTTATGGTGGTCTGTTGTTTTTGTTGTGGTCTTTATCGAATTGATTTAGCCATATTCTTGAAAGAACGCTATCATGAAGTAATACTATGATTTTTTTTTCTTTTTGGATTGAATGAATATTACATGCATGAGTAGCAAATGATGGATAGAATCTTAGGTGGCAACTTCGTTGAGATCTATGGGGCTATTGTAATGTGCTAGCTAGCATACCTTAATTTTATTAAAAAATTAAAAAAAAGTAATGCTCTGAATTTTTATTATGATTGCTTTTATATTATTAACTTATGTTTTATTATATCATACAGTATTTCACTAATGCTAGACCATTGGAACCAGAGAGATTTAAGGCGTTTCCCATCCAGTGGGCAAAGTAATATTTGAAAGTTAAAAATGAAACATAGGATGTTTAGGAAATTTTGTAATTATAGTTTATATTTACTTTACATTTTTTACAATTCATGTCTCAACATTAAATATGCTTTTAATTCATAGTAATTAGTAAATTTCTCATGGAATTTCTGGTAAAAACTATTTCAAAACAGAATGAAAATTATATGTTGTGTGGTCTCATTTAAAATTTGTAGGTTAATTTTGGATTTATTGAAAGCACAAACAACATATTAAAAAAAAGTTTTAAAAACATCGATTTTTTTAAAACTGATGTTGTTAGTGCCAATTAGTTTTTTAAAAAGCCGATGTTGATATGTAGATTTAGCACTTTCTTTTTTCATAATTCTCATCATATCACATTGACTATTTAAATAACCGATGTTGTATTTATTAATTGACATCGGTTTTGAAAAACTGATGTTAACGATATTACTTTCAACATCGGTTAATAACCGATGTTGAAAGTCTTAAATAACCAATGTAAAAACCTTATTTTCTAGTAGTGATGGTAGGAAGACCTGCATAGGTAGATTATTGTTTTGCATGAGAGGATATTGATTGTAGTAGTTCATCGGGGTGGTGATATCTTGGGCTCGAACCGATGAACCTGTTCCTTCTGAGATGAATCCCACATAATTTATCAAATCAAATTTTAAACAATTAAATTGTAGAGATTTCCCATTGTGGTAAGGTTATTTGCAAATGTAAGTGTCTTGTTGGCTTGGGTATATATACATATATTAAGACACATAATCATTAGATATATGAGATACCTGTTGAATGTACTGCATCAATATAGAATAGCCGGTTTTCAACTAATAATATGTATGATTTTAAATTGTGGTTCACAATCACAATTATGGTGCATGGTTAAATCAGCAACTGCATTGTGACTGCATTAATCCCATTGCTACTACCACTATTTAGTGCTTTATTTCCAGAGTCATCATTTGTCATAAAATCAAATTCACCAAAAAAAAACTCTAAAAACCCAGAAAAAAAACATATTGTTTAAGTTTCATTTTGCAATATAGTTGAAACTATGTATGTGTTATATTTTGCCATATAGTTGAAATTATATATGTGCATCTGAATAAGATTGTTAGTATCAATATAAGCAATCTCTAACTTAATGTAATAACACACTTTAAACTAAGTATATTTTGCATAAGGGATGTAATCACACACACACACACACACATACACACACACACACACATATTAAACTAAGTCATTCAAAATTGTTGCTAATAATCTTTTTCTCTCCTAGATATTATATATATATGAGAGAGAGAGAGAGCGAGTGATGAAAACCAAGCATACATCAAGATTTTTCCTATTTGGACTAGGTAATTAAGGTTTCACTATTGGACAAAGTGTTTTCTATGTCGGTTAAAAGACACATTCGACGTCAGTTATTAACCATCATCCTAGGTAACGTCGTAAAAAGTATTCACTTTCTACAATGGTTCCGCAAAAAAATCATTTTAGAAAAAGGTACCCTTCCAAGACGATTCTTAGCTAAAAATCGTCTTAGAATGATACCTTTCTAAAACGGTTTTTAGTTAAAAACCGTTTTAGAATGGTAAATTATATAAGACGTTTTTCTAAAGAATCGTCTTAAAATGTATTTTTTTCTATAAAAATTAAAATATATTGAGGATTCTAAGACGATTTTTTTCAAAAAAAACCATCTTAGCATGTAGACACTCTAAGATGGTTTTTCATATAACTGTCTTAGAATGTGTTTTTTTTTTTAATTCAACTTTAAGGTCTTGTTTTTTTCTTTGAATATTAAGGTGCAATTAGTTTTATTTGTCCATGGTGTATCCCACTTCTTAGCATTGCTAATAATCTTCATTAATTCTCCAATTATAGATACAAATATGAAAATGGACCATCCTAATCTAAAATACATTTGGAATTTATATTCCATGCACCATAATCAATTAAAACTATATTTCTTCACTTATTTTAGAATGAGAAGAAGAATCCACTAATTAGGTGAACCAAGTAGGTGTAAATATACAGAGGTTATCCTTAGGTGGCTACATAGGTTAAAAGGATTTGTAAAATCAAGCACTAAAAAATGTGCACCAGCAAAAGGTAAACCGAAGGAAGACAAGATAGGCTAACAAAAATTAAAAGCTTTTTATAATATGACAACAAAGTATAGTTCTTTTATCCTTTTCCATTCATATCCCCTTGTAATAATGTTTAAAAAAGCAAGCATGTACCTCAATTTGTATTGGCTTATGGTACCAAGTGTTAGACATCAAGTCTTTCTTTGCATCTTGAATAATATAATACGGTGATAATGATTAGTTACTATACTTAAGTGCTAAGTGGGAATTAGATAGCCATAATGGATATTAATATGTGTCATGTTGTTCCCATTTTTCTAAATAAAAAAGTCATGGGTCAATTGCTTTCCTGATTCACAGACCAAAACGGTGGAAGCCCAAAACAAATTTAGTTATCCATGTTTAGCATACAAGAATAAACAAAGTAGATACTAACACATGGCCATAGAAGACTTAGGGTCAAAAGCCAATAATCAAAGTGAGAATAGGCACCAAGTGAATTTAAGATTGAACATGCCTATATAATAGCAAAGTTGTAAAATAAATAGACCGTATAATAAAAAAAATTCTAAGGCACATATAAAACACTAAAATCACATAAAAAGCACTAAAATAATTTAAATATGAGATTAAAAAATCACTCTAAATTTTTCAGTTGGACTTTAATCAATGAAAGATAGATCAAAAGTTTAGACTTCTC
Organism: Glycine soja; assembly: GCF_004193775.1. Lineage (NCBI taxonomy): Eukaryota > Viridiplantae > Streptophyta > Magnoliopsida > Fabales > Fabaceae > Glycine > Glycine soja. The sequence goes on from NC_041005.1 coordinate 10,170,993, forward strand.
AAATAGTAGTTGATATAAAAAATTCCAGAATGTATCTAGATGGGATCCAATGATACTGTGTACTTGACTAACATTAATCAATACTAGTAAAGCAATAACAAATATTCCAAGCACATGGCAACGATCTACTTAAATAAGCTTAACTCACACCAATTAGCACTAGTAAAGCAAGTTAAAAAAAAAAAAAAAGAAGCAAAAATTACTATATAGTGATATGAAATGCTATGGATCCACACTCCTCAAGAACACATCATTTTGACCACTCACTATTACAAAATACACTTTCAACATCGGTTATTTATGGCATTCTACATCGGTTTTAAAACCGGTGTTGAAAGTACTGATGTTGAATGTGTTATTGTTAACATCAGTTTTGAAAAACCGATGTTAACATAAAACGATAACATCGGTTATCTAAATACCCAATGTTCTACACAAAGAACTACAATAAAAAAAGTGTATGCATGATGAACGTTGACATCGGTTTTCTAGTAAAACCGATGTTAATGTTATATATTCACATAGGTTTTCTAGAAAACCGATGTCAACGTTCATTATGCATACACTTATTTTGTTGTAGTTTTTTGTATATAACATCGGTTATTTATAAATAACCGATGTTAACGTTTGTATATTAACATCGGTTATTTTGCAAATAACCGATGTTGTTTACTATATTAACATCGGTTTTTGTTAATAAACGATATTGTTTTCAAGTTTTTTTATATAAAATTTATGTTTTTACAATAAACCCAAAATTGTACCTCTAAAATGTAATTTCAGACCCAATTCACAGCAAATAACCATTTTATTCTGCCTTGAAGCAGTTTTAATCATAATAAACATTGAATAATTGATTTATCATAAACAACGATCAACAAATGAATTCAATGTTCAAATTACATAGGAAATGTCAAAAATGTTAAACCAAACTAAATTAAGCTAAACTTAATGTCCTTAAATCCTATGTATGATCTCTAATTCGGAGATAATATTGTGCCCACTAGATCCGCAACGCCTTTAATCTCTCTGGCTCCAATGGTCAAGGATCGTTAAAATACTGCATGATGAAATAAATGATAATAAGTTAATAATGAAATACAAATTTTAAAAAATCGATTTTGTTTGAAATAAACGTACCGCTTCCCAATTATTCCTAAAACTTCCTAAAATGATGGTGGACATCCAGTGCATGACATAGTAGCCGCACTCAGTATTCCTTTTTGTCTATTACACTAAATACATAATGAAATTTGGATATTAATTAAGCAATTAGTGTACAAACACATATATAAGTGGAAGTTTTATGTAAATGATGTACCTTGACGACAATCCACCTAGCAGGAGCCTTTGATTTAGGCTGTGGAGCATCATCAAGACCTTTTAAAGCACTGTTCCATGCGAGTAACAATTAAAAAGTGGTGTTGTTGAGGTATTTGAATGCAAATGCATTGAAAAGAATACTAACCTGTTAATAATCCCCTTAAGGTAGTTGTCTGGCCTGTTATGCAATGAACAAAACCAGACAACTAGGTGTTTGTTGGGCACAATGACCACCATCTGCCAGTGTCCGCTGCAGTGGGGATGAATATGGGTTAGTATATTAGTAAACATTAATTAAATTCAATTATTTTGTGTGACTTACCCATTCAGGTAGTCTTTAAGATATACATCGCGTTTTGAACTCTGCATCCAACTTTTTATGTAACTTTCAGTCTCAAACTGCGATTGCACAGACCTCTGAATGGACTGTGGCTAGAGGAATCCATAGATATCAGAATTCCTCGCTCGCATACCTATTTCAGTCAGATGCCTGTTTATATTAAGTCAAAGTTAAATATTTATGAATTGAAAGCAATAACTTAGGTAATTAAAAGTAATCTAAAATAACTTACAGAATCCACATCTGTAACATTGATATGCTGAGACATTGACCACCGTGTGCGATTTCGGAGAGGTCTTCGTGCTTTATGTAGAGAGGGAAGTCTGGATTAAAGATCCCGAACATGGTGGCATCCCATGTAACCTGGTAAGGCCTCAAGAAAAGCTCTGGGATGGTCAATGTCATCAGATAAAGTGGATCATCGACCTATGGATCGGGCTTTTGAGGTGGTTTTGCCGGAGACACAGTTGTCTGTTCATGAAACAAAGTTAAATGGCCTAATTTGAGGCACGTTGAATGAATTAATTCAAAAAGAAGAAACATATAGTAAGAGAAAAGTACCTACTATGATAAAGACTTGACAAGATGTGTCGACCAAGCAATGAAGGTGTGAATTGCCTGCCCCACTAAGGAAACCTCATCAGTGGGTACAGGAACTGGAGCATCTGCATCTGTAACCTCCTCCACACCCACCTTTACTTGGCCAGGCAACAAAGGAGTGTTATGAACAACAGTGGATCCCTCATAAACTCTCCCTAAGGCAACCAGGCGGGCAGGATCTGCTTCGATGTACAAGTCGCACCTATCTGAGTCACCCGTCTTAGGATCGTTTCCTGAGGGATCAACACAACTCCTCTTTGTGCTTACTTGAGGACCTGAGGGACCAGCCAAAGGCTCGGGAGGCAGTGCAAGTCCATGAGATTGCTTCTGGGACTGAATCTAGGACTGCATCTGGCTGAACGATGCCATGAGCTGCCGCGTCACTTTTTCTGTGATGGTCTCCTCTAGCTGGTCCCTGATTTGTTGGGTCAGCTGCTGTAATTCTTCAGGAGGCAAGGGGAAGAGCTGTGGAGCCGATCCAAAGTATTGCTTGATGGTGACACCAACTCCAGCAGCACGAACACGTCCAGGGTGCTCTGGACGTCCAATAGCAGCGGTGAGAACATCCTGACGTCCGTGGGGGACGAAGGATCCTTGTGTCGCCTGCTCCTCAAAGGAATCCTGCATAGAAAACACACAGTTGTACATGGCATTCACAAAATATTGAAATATAAATCTAATGGTTAGTTGAAAATGACTTACGATCTTCTCAGTGATTTCCTTTGCGGCCTCAGTCGTCATCTCCCCCGTTTTCTTCGTGCGGGCCATCTTCCACTTCACATGGCATCTGACCGGGGATGGAGGGTCGATGACGCCATCAATGCTTCTTGACTGTGCAACTTCCTCCAGCTTCTTCTTGGTCTTCTCAGCCAGGAGCTTCTGCTCCAAATATTCATAACCCCCACGAGACAAAACGTGGGGGGCAGTGTTCTGTTTTTGGATGGCTTGTGCCTTTTTGCGCACATCCTGCAAAAATAAAACAATAATCTTTCAAATTGCTAGAATGAAGTATAACAAGTTAATGTTTTTTGAAAAAACAACTTAAATGGAAAGGAACATACCTCCCAAGAAGGGTCTCTGCGAGTCTGGCAAAACTGGACCCATTTTTCCTTGCTTATGTCGTATTTCTCACAAACAGTGTCATCCACACCGTCTTGATCAGCTGCAAGGGCCCCTTTCCTCATGAGGTCTGATTTAAACTGCCTCCATCTCTCGCCGACAGTCTGAAGCAACTTCTTTTTCATCCTACTGTCAGAAGCCTCTAGGATTTCAAATTCCGCCTGAGAATAACAAATAAGCTTATTTTTTTGTTACAATAATGTAATTTTTGGCTATTAATTAAACAACATCAAATAAGAAAAGAAAAATACCTGAATATCCTCCCAAATCAAGTCCTTTTGAGCAGTAGGGACCTCCTTCCAGTTCTCGTACGTGACGTCCACCTTATCACGCACCACAATCCTCAAATATGTTCTTAATTTCTTCTTGTGGGGACCGTCGGCTTTTTCGGTAGTAGGATCAACGTGGACCATTGGTCTGTCAGCACCAGGTGGTCTAGTAGACAAGGATCATTGACGTGAGGCTTTGCGTGTTCGCTTCACGGCAGACGGTGAAGCTGATGCGTCTGAAGGAGGAGGAGGAGGAGGAGGAGGAGGAGGCGAGGCAGGTGGAGAAGCCATGATCCTGTATACATCATGAAAATGTAGATTTCGATTATAGACAAATATTGACATCAATAGTTCTTTAAATAAAATGTGATCAACATTTATAATTTCATAAACTAATTTTGTATGACTATTCTAGATAAACAAATAAAATCTTATATATAATAAATCATAGGTTAAATTTCCACTCATTTTCTTAGAATGAGATAAACATAAGCTTTTTTAAACCCAAAGACATTCTCCCTTAAATTAGAGTAACATTTTCTCACCCCTAAAATTTTACAAGGCAAAAAGGAGACAAAGAACTTATATATTTATTATTGCAAAATGTGTACATTGACATGAGGACCATAATCGCTTTCAGAAAATCGACATATGATATCTTTATGAGATTTTACAAGTTTTTTTTTTTTTTGCTGAATTGCTTTGAAGTACCTTTTTTTTGGTACATGCTTTGAAGTACTTTTGAACTTGTTCATAAAATAAATAGTAAAGATTAATATATATTTTTCATTTTGTGGTTGATATATCTTGATAGTGATACTGTTATGGAGATGATTAAATTTTGGTCTGGGTCTCAGTTATCATGTTGGATGAAGGATTTTGGGTTCTCTTTGTAGGACTGGTATATATTGGCAATAAAATTCTTAAAATGTATGCAGCTTTCTAAGGGTGATATATAATGATTCATATAAGAGTTAGCTAATCAACTCACATAGTAGCAAGGATTGTTGATATATAACAGAGGATTGTTGGTATTTGGCCACTAATGGAAATCTAGGACATTTTCTTGAGAGAAGGTTATTGTTTTTTAGTTGAATATAGTTGGATTTTGTTATCATGGCTGGAGAAAACAATTCATATCTATCAGGTTGAGGTACCCCTTGTACCTATATAAGCATATAATCTTTGTTGGCTGACAAAAAAAAACTGGATCAAATTAACATTCTTCATTTTTAAGTTTATTATGTTGTATATTTAATTTTATGCTGGAAATTGAAAATAAATATTATTTTAATTTTTCCTAACTTGCTCTTCGTTTTCAATGTTGAGTAGCCTAAAATGACTAAGGATGATAGTGAAGAAGACAAGCAGAGGGAAGAAAAGTTCACCTTGAAAAAAAAAAGAAGTTGAAGGGAAGGAAAAAGAAGGCTAATGCATAAGAATCTGAGAACATGTATGAGAAGATGCAGGTATTTTTTTCACCTGCATTGAACAGAGGATCTTAATCTCTTTTGGGAAATCAATATGTTATACACAAATTAGGTTTAGATTCCTGGAATAATTCTAATTCTATACCCTAGGTTTTATTGGTGGTAAATGTATGCCTTCAACAGAGGATCTTCATCTTCATCATTGAGCATAAATTTTAGTTGAAGTAATCAAAAGTTCAAAATGAGTCGGGGTTTTATATGCTTACAGTTTCCCTTACAATCCTCCTTATATAGTCAATCTGTGTTTGATATCTGTAGTTTTAATTTTGCAATTAATTCTAGTTTATAAGATTTATAAGTCAAAAATAACCTAAAAAATATATAAGAAAATTAAGATTAAGAATTAAAAGGGGAAGTCTTTGAATGACTAAAAAGGAAAACAATAGAGAAGCAAAGAGAGAGGAAGAAAAGAAGCGAGAAACTAGTGAGAATAAGGAAGTGAAGGAGAAATTCAAGAACAAGGAAAGGAGCTATGATCATCTAAGAGGAAGAAAATAGGAGTTAATAAGTTAGGTTGCCAAGTTTCATACTCAACCTCATTGAAAAGAGGTGATAATTAACAACCTTAAAAACCCTTTTTTTTGTTTGATACCACCGTAATTAGGGCCTTAGGCTCCGGTAGTACCCCAAGGTATCTCCACAACCTTTGGTCCTTTAAACTGGCCATGAGATTAATCTTTGGTCGGGAATTAGTCACAATTAAAGTTCCTTGCTCCTCCCCAAGAGTATATTCTGCAGGGATCAAACTTAGGTTCTCTCCCACAAACTCAGTGTGTGTTGCCAACTAAGGTACACTCATTGGGTAATTAAAACCCCTTTGGTTAGGAATTAGGAGTGATTCATTGGTTTTTCTTTTGATTCCATTGAGCTATATATATTTGAACTTTTGCATGTTATTCCATCACGGATTTTGTATTCTCTGAGTTTTGAAGAATGTTATTTTGTATTAGTTCCCAAATAGAAAAGTACTCTTGAAACTAGTTTCTCTATCTGTGGTTTGACAGTCTAGTGATTCATACTTTGGTGTAAGGAGCAGCTCGAAATAGTTCAACCAAATTGAACTATACATGCATAATAATTAATATCCATTCTCCATTAGATATACTGAGCAAGTATGCAAGTCAATGAAATCAGTTGTATCTTGTCTTGCCAAATATATCAACTTTAATCCAGTGCAAGGAACTTCCTGTTTGCTAATTTTTGTATCTCTTTTGAAAGTCTCCTTACATCACTCATAAATATTGTATCTTGTCTATATGTATCTGTTTTGGCTTGAAATAGTTGTTCTTGGATCATGTTTCCATATGATAAATGGACCTATAATCCAGTGAGGTCGAGGGAGGAGCATCCACACAGGCAAGAGGGAAGACCTTGTGTACAAGTTGTTGTTAGGATGAGAAGATATACTTTTGTAACTGCATACTATTTTATTTTTCAGTTTTTAAAATAGAATTTAGTAAATAAGTTGGTTTCCTATATTTTAGGAGTAAGTCAGTTTTAATGGATTAGCCTAGTCAATAAGTGGTTCCTATCTTTAAGGAGCAAGTTAGTTTTAATATTCTGTTTTGCTAATATCTTGTTATCTAATTAGTTTATCTTTTGCTATTTATCGTATCGCTGCTGAGAACAATTTGAATTAGAATAGAATAATTCTATTTCCTCCACATACGTATTGCCTCTCTTCTCTCCTCTGTTTTTTATAATTTCCTCCTCAAAACCAATATATTTTTTTATTGATAAAGAAATCTAAAATCTTTTACTTTCCTTGAGAGGGGAAAGGTGGAAAACTTACAGCAATGGTATCACAACCTCTTTACGGACTTCATTTCTATTTACAAAAGAAAGATTGTTTTTGTATTATGAGTTTGTTGATTTTCAGGATGGGAAATTTATGTCGATATTAATTATTCTTATCCTGTTATCAACGACTATAGTGGAAACGCTCCCCTCTACTGAGAGACATGATATGCTCAAAAGGGATTCCGACGTCTCATTATCATTTTATCAATTTTGATCGCCACCTTTGTACATTTTTTTAATGTTGAGTCGCACATATTTTTCTTAACTTATTTACGAGTATTCTTGTTTGCAATGTTAAAATCAGCACATCTATTTTCTAAGTTAGAAATTCTTAACAAAAGTAATTTTTCTCCTTTGGTTGACACAAAAGGGACGGCAGCCCGAATTTCATGATAAATACAGAATATGAAAAAATCTTGTTGCATTGAAAAACATAAGAATAAGGATCTAATTGTAAAATCCATCTCTTTTTTTTTTGGTTTTACGGGATTCGACATGGCCAAAAAGGAAAACTTATTTCACCATTTTCTTAATTTATTTGACAGACACACTCACGCGGATGCGCGGGCACACACATTATCACTAGTTAAATTGAGATTTATAGTCTAAATCAATTTTATCTTACAATAACTCAACATCTGTAATTTTATTGAAATCACATTTGAATGCAAGCAAAATATTAGTTCTGAACATTTTCTCGAAGATGGTTGTGTACCAAGTGAAGAAAAGGGATTTGGAATATAAATAAATGTAAGTTCATATTAAATCTTTAGCTACTTGTGTCAATCCACGTTGAAATCACATTTAAGAGAATAATATTTTTTATTTCAAGTTATACTCTTAAGGTAACCTGACTAAAGCTAGCATATTTTTATGAAACTTCTTTCCTAATTTGCTATCTAAAAAGTGTTACATGAACACAATATGAGCTGGATTAAGCCTTTATACTAGTGGTCATTTTGCGCATTATTTTGTTTTAAATAAAGGACAGGATTCAGAGACTCCACATCCCAAACTCTCATTGTAAAAGTTTTGCGCAGCTTGAGCTCCCATAGTCATAAGTTTAATATTCATATATCTTTCACCATTTTCTCAATTTATTTTACACACACACTCACGCGGACGCGTGCACACGCACAATGTCACTAGTCAAATTGAGATTTGTAGTCAAAATCAGTTTTATCTTACAATAACTCAATATCTGTAATTTGATTGAAATCCCTTTTGAGAGCAAGCAAAATATTAGTTATGAACATTTTCTGGAAGATGGTTGTGTACCAATTGAAGAAAAGGGATTTGGAGAGATTCACACACACACATAAAATAAATGTAAGTTCATATTGAATATGTAGCTACTTATGTCAATCCACGTTTAATTCACATTTAAGAAAATTATAATTTTTGTTTCAATTATACTCTTATAGGTAACGTGATTAAAGCTAGCTTATTTTTATGCAAATTCTTTCCTAATTTGCTATCAAAAAAGTGTTGCATGAACAAAATATGAGTTGAATTAAGCCTTTATACTAGTGTTCATTTTGCGCATTATTGTGTTTTGAATAAAGGACATGATTCAAGGACTTCACACCCCAAACTCTCATTGTATAAGTTTTGCGCAGCTTGAGCTCCCATAGTCATAAGTTTAATTTTCCTCTATCTTTCGTAAGCTTCTTCTGTATCTGTAGATTTGAGTTATTTTTGTTTGTTCTTCTGACCTCTTCTTACTTTCGCATATATATCTTTTTATTGATAAAGACATCTAAAATCTTTTACTTTCCTTGAGAGGGGAAAGGTGGAAAACTTACAGCAATGGTATCACTACTTCTTGACCAACTTCAATTCGATTTACAAAAGCAACATTATTTTTATTTTATGTGTTTGTTGATTTTCAGGGTTGCAAATTTATGTCCATATCAACTATTCTTGTTATCAACGACTATAGTGAAAATGCTTGCCCCCTATTGAGAAACATTATATGCTCGAAAGGGATTCCGACGTCTCATTATCATTTTATCAATTTTGATCGCCACATTTGTACATTTTTTTAAGGTTGAGTCGCACATATTTTTCTTAACGTATGTACGAGTATTCATGTTTGCAATGTTAAAATCGGCACATCTATTTTCTAGGTTAGAAATTCCTAAGGCAAGTAATTTTTTCCCTTTGGTTGACACAAAAGGGACGGCAGCTCGAATTTATGATAAATATACCATATGAAGAAATCTTGTTGCACTGAAAAACATTTGAATAAGGATCTAATTGTCAAATCCATCTTTTTTTTTGTGTTTTATGGGATACGGCATGCTCGAAAAGGAAGACATTATTTCACCATTTTCTCAATAGATTTTACACACACTCACGCGAACGTGTGCGCAAGCACAATATCACTAGTTAAATTGAGATTTGTAGTCAAAATCAGTTTTATCTTAAAATAACTCAATATCTGTAATTTTATTGAAATCCGTTTTGACAGCAAGCAAAAAATTAGTTCTGAACATTTTCTCGAAGATGGTTGTGTACCAAGTGAAGAAAGGGGATTTGGAGAGATTCACACACACACCCATAAAATAAATGTAAGTTCATATTTAATCTTTAGGTACTTGTGTCAATCCACGTTGAAATCTCATTTTAGAGAATAATATATTTTTTTTCAAGTTATACTATTAAAGCTAACCTGACTAATGCTAGCATATTTTTGTGAAACTTCTTTCCTAATTTGCTATCTAAAAAGTGTTACATGAACACAATAGGAGTTGGATTAAGCCTTTATACTAGTGGTCATTTTGCGCATTATTTTGTTTTAAATAAAGGACAGGATTCAAGGACTCCACACCCTAAACTCTCATTGTTAAAGTTTTGTGCAGCTTGAGCTCCCATAATCATAAGTTTAATATTGCAATATCTTTCGTAAGCTCCTTCTGTATCTCTTGATTGGAGTTATATTTGTTTATTCTTCTGACCACTTCTTACTTTTGCATATATATTTTTTTATTGATAAAGGCATCTAAAATCTTTTACTTTCCTTGAGAGGGGAAAGGTGGAAAACAAGATTCATTTCTATTTACAAAAACAAGATTATTTTTGTATTCTGAGTTTGTTGATTTTCAGGATGGGAAATTTATGTCGATATTAATTATTCTTATATTGTTATCAACGACTATAGTGAAAATGCTACCCCCTATTGAGAGACATGATATGCTCGAAAGGGATTCCGACGTCTCATTATCATTTTATCAATTTTGATCGCCACATTTGTACATTTTTTTAATGTTGAGTCGCACATATTTTTCTTTAACGTATGTACGAGTATTCATGTTTGCAATGTTAAAATCGGCACATCTATTTTCTAGGTTAGAAATTCCTAAGACAAGTAATTTTTTCCCTTTGGTTGACACAAAAGGGACGGCAGCTCGAATTTATGATAAATATAGCATATGAAGAAATCTTGTTGCACTGAAAAACTGAATAAGGATCTAATTGTCAAATCCATCTTTTTTTTTTTTGTGTTTTATGGGATACGGCATGCTCGAAAAGGAAGACATTATTTCACCATTTTCTCAATATATTTTACACACACTCACGCGAACGTGTGCGCAAGCACAATATCACTAGTTAAATTGAGATTTGTAGTCAAAATCCGTTTTATCTTAAAATAACCCAATATCTTTAATTTTATTGAAATCCCTTTTGACAGCAAGCAAAAAATTAGTTCTGAACATTTTCTCGAAGATGGTTGTGTACCAAGTGAAGAAAGGGGATTTGGAGAGATTCAAACACACACCCATAAAATAAATGTAAGTTCATATTTAATCTTTAGCTACTTGTGTCAATCCACGTTGAATTCCCATTTAAGAGAATCATATTTTTTGTTTCAACTTATACTCTTATAGGTAACGTGACTATAGCTAGCTTATTTTTATGCAACTTCTTTCCTAGTTTGCTATCTAAAAAGTGTTACATGAACAAAATATGAGTTGGATTAAGGTGGTCATTTTGCGCATTATTTTGCTTTTAATAAAGGACAGGATTCAAGGACTTCACACCCCAAACTCTCATTGTATAAGTTTTGCGCAGCTTCAGCTCTCATAGTCATAAGTTTAATTTTTCTATATCTTTCGTAAGCTCCTTCTGTATCTCTTGATTGGAGTTAGATTTGTTTGTTTTTGAAATCACCTCTTACTTTCACATATATATTTTTTTTATTGATAAAGACATAAAATCCTTTACTTTCATTGAGAGGGGAAAGGTGGAAAACTTACAGCAATTGTTGTCACAACCTCTTTACCAACTTCAATTCTATTGACAAAAACAAGATTATTTTTTTTCCTGATTTTGTTGATTTTCAGGGTGGGAAACTAATGTCCATATTAATTATTCTTATTTTGTTATCAACAACTATAGTGAAAACGTTCCCCCCTCTTGAGAAGCATGATATGCTCAAAAGGGATTCCGACGTCTCATTATCATTTTATCAATTTTGATTGCCACATTTGTACATTTTTTAATGCTGAGTCTCACATATTGTTCTTAACTTATCTACGAGTATTCTTGTTTGCAATATTAAAATCGGAATATCTATTTTCTAAGCTAGAAATTCTTAACACAAGTAATTTTTTCCCCATTGTTTAACACGAAAGGGATGGCAGCCCGAATTTCATGATAAATACCGCATAGGAAAAATTCTTGTTTCATTGAAAAACATATGAATAAGGATCTAATTGTCAAATCTATCTTTTTTTCTTTTAAGGGATACAACATTTCTGGAAAGGAAAACTTTATTCCACTATTTTCTCAATTTATTTGACAGACACATTTGACAGTAGGCAAAATATTAGTTCTGAACATTTTCTTGAAGATGGTTGTGTACCAAGTGAAGAAAGGGGATTTGGAAAGATTCACATACACACCCATAAAATAAATGTAAGTTCATATTAAATCTTTTGCAACTTGTGTCAATCCACGTTGAATTCCCATTTAAGAGAATAATATTTTTATTTCAACTTATACTCTTACAGCTAACGTGACTAAAGCTAGCTTATTTTTATGCAATTTCTTTCCTAATTTGCTATCTAAAAAGCGTTACATGAAGAAAATATGTGGTGAATTAAGCCTTTATACTAGTGGTCATTTTGCGCATTATTTTGTTTTGAATTCAAGGACTTCACACACCAAACTCTCATTGTATAAGTTTTGCGCAGCTTGAGCTCCCATAGTCATAAGTTTAATTTTCCTATATCTTTCGTAAGCTCCTTCTGTATCTGTTAATTGGAGTTATATTTGTTTGTTCTTCTCACTCTGAAAATTTTATCTTGTTTACGAGTATTCTTGTTTACAATATTAAAATCGGCACATCTATTTTCTAGGTTTGAAATTCTTAACACAAGTAATTTTTCCCCTTTGGTTGACGCGAAAGGGACGGCAGCCCGAATTTCAAGATAAATACAGCATATGAAGAAATCTTGTTTCATTGAAAAACATATGAATAAGGATCTAATTGTCAAATCCATCCTTTTATTGGTTTTATGGGATACGACGTGCCCGAAAAGGAAAATAATATTTCACCATTTTCTCAATTTATTTTACAGACACACTCACGCGGACGCGTGCACACGCCCAATATCACTAGTTAAATTGAGATTTGTAGTCAGAATCAGTTTCATCTTACAATAACTCAATATCTGTAATTTTATAGAAATCCCATTTGACAACAAGCAAAATATTAGTTCTGAACATTTTCTTGAAGATGGTTATGTACCAAGTGAAGAAAGCGGATTTGGAGAGATTCACACACACACCCAAAAAATAAATTAAAGTTCATATTAAATCTTTAGGTACGTGTGTTAATCCATGTTGAATTCCCATTTAAGAGAAAAATATTTTTTGTTTCAACTTATACTCTTACAGGTTACGTGACTCAAGCTAGCATATTTTTATGCAACTTCTTTCCTAATTTGCCACCTAAAAAGTGTTACATGAACAAAATTTGAGTTGAATTAAGCCTTTATACTAGTGGTCATTTTGCGTATTTTTTTATTTTAAATAAAGGACAGGATTCAAGTACTTCACACCCCAAACTCTCATTCTATAAGTTTTGCGCAGCTTGAGCTCCCATAGTCATAAGTTTAATTTTCCTATATCTTTCGTAAGCTCCTTCTATATCTGTTGATTGAAGTTATATTTGTTTGTTCTTCTCACCACTTCTTACTTTCGCATATATATTTTTTTATTGATGAAGACAACTAAAATCTTTTACTTTCATTGAGAGGGGGAAGGTGGAAAACTTACAGCAATGGTAGCACAACCTCTTTATACCAACTTCAATTCTATTTACTAAAGCAAGATTGTTTTTGTTTTCTGAGTATGTTGATTTTCAGGGTGGGATACTTATGTCCATGTTAGTTATTTTTATCTTGTTATCAACGACTATAGTGAAAACGCTCCCCCCCTATTGAGAGACATGATATGCTCAAAAGGGATTCCGACATCTCATTATCATTTTATCAATTTTGGTCGCCACATTTGTACATTTTTTTAATGTTGAGTCGCACATATTTTTCTTAACTTATTTACGAGTATTGTTGTTTGCAATGTTAAAATTGGGACATCTATTTTTGAGGTTAGAAATTCTCAACACAAGTAATATTTCTCCTTTGGTTGAAACGAAAGTTTCGGAATCCCGAATTTCATGATAAATACAGCATATGAAAAAATCTTGTTGAATTGAAATACATATGAATAAGGATTCAATTGTAAAATCCACATCTATTTTTTATTTTGTAGGATACGACATGCCCGAAAAGGAAAACATTATTTCACCAGTTTTTCAATTTATTTTACACACACTCACGCGGACGCGTGCACACGCACAACGTCACCAGTTAAATTGAGATTTGTAGTCCAAATCAGTTTTATCTTACAATAAATCAATATCTGTAATTTGATTGAAATCGCTATTGACAGCAAGCAAAATATTAGTTCTGAACATTTTCTCAAAGATGGTTGTGTACCATGTGAATACTATTTAAGAGAATACTATTTTTTGTTTCAACTTATACTATTACAGGTAACGTGACCAAAGCTAGCTTATTTTTATGAAACTTCTTTGCTAATTTTCTATCAAAATAGTCTTACATGAACAAAATATGAGTTGGATTAAGCCTTTATGCTACTAGTCATTTTGCGCATTATTTTGTTTTAAATACAGGACAGGATTCAAGGACTTTACACCCCAAACTCTCATTGTATAAATTTTGCGCAGCTTGAGCTCTCATAGTCATAAGTTCAATTTTCCTATAACTTTCGTAAGCTCCTTCTATATCCGTTGATTGGAGTTATATTTGTTTGTTCTTCTGCCACTTCTTACTTTCACATATATATTTTTTTTATTGATAAAGACAACTAAAATCTTTTACTTTCATTGAGAGGGGGAAGGTGGAAAACTTACAGCAATGGTAGCAAAACCTCTTTACCAACTTCAATTCTATTTACAAAAGCAAGATTATTTTTATTTTCAGAGTTTGTTGATTTTCAGGGTTGGAAATTTATGTCCATATTAATTATTCTTTTCTTGCTATCAACCACTATAGTGAAAACGCTCCCCCCTATTGAGAGACATGATATGCTCAAAATGGATTCCGATGTCTCATTATCATTTTACCAATTTTGATCGCCACATTTGTACATTTTTTTTAATTTTGAGTCGCAAATATTTTTCTTAACTTATTTATGAGAAATTCACACACACACACACCCATAAAATTAATATAAGCTCATTTAAAATTTTAACTACTTGTCTCAATCCACGATGAAATGCCATTTAATAAAATAATATTTTTTATTACAAGTTATACTCTTATAGGTAAGATGACTAAAGCTAGCATATTTTTATGCAATTTCTTTCCTAATTTCCTATCTAAATAGTCTTACATGAACAAAATATGAGTTGGATTAAGCCTTTATACTACTAGTCGTTTTGCGCATTATTTTGTTTTAAATACAGGACAGGATTCAAGGACTTTACACCCCAAACTCTCATTGTATAAATTTTGCGCAGCTTGAGCTCTCATAGTCATAAGTTCAATTTTCCTATATCTTTTGTAAGCTGCTTCTCTATCTGTTGATTGGAGTTATATTTATTTGTTCTTCTGACCACTTCTTACTTTCGCATATATATTTTTTATTGATAAAGACATTTAAAATGTTTTACTTTCATTGAGAGGGGAAAGGTGGAAGACTTACAGCAATGGTATCACAACCTCTTTACCAACTTCAATTCTATTGACAAAGGCAAGATTATTTTTATTTTCTGAGTTTGTTGATTTTCAGGGTTGGAAATTTATGTCCATATTAATTATTCTTATCTTCTTATCAGCGACTATAGTGAAACTGCTCCCCCCTATTGAGAGACATGATATGCTCAAAAGTGATTCCGACATCTCATTATTATTTTATTAATTTTGATCACCACATTTGTACATTTTTTTAATGTTGAGTCGCACATAGTTTTCTTAACTTATTTATTATAAATTCACACACACACCCATAAAATTAATGTAAGCTCATATTAAATTTTTAACTACTTGTCTCAATCCACATTGAAATCTCATTTAACAGAATAACATTTTTTTATTACAAGTTATACCCTTATTGGTAACGTGACTAAAGTTAGCATATTTTTATGCACTTTCTTTCCTAATATCCTATCTAATTAGTCTTACATGAACAAAATATGAGTTGGATTAAGCCTTTATACTAGTGGTCATTTTTCGCATTATTTTGTTTTAAATACAGGACAGGATTCAAGGACTTCATACCCCAAACTCTCAACGTATAAGTTTTGTACAGCTTGAGCTCCCATAGTCATAAGTTTAATTTTCCTATATTGTTCGTATATCTCTTAATTGGTGTGAAGTCCTTGAACAAGATATGAGTTGGATTTGTGATCATTTTTCACATTATTGTGTTTTAAATACATGACATGATTCAAGGACTTCACACCCCAAACTCTCATTGTATAAGTTTTGTGCAGCTTTAACTCCCATAGTCACAAGCTTTATTTTCCTATATTGTTTGTATATCTCTTGATTGGAGGTATATTTGTTTGTTCTTCTGATCACTTCGTACTTTCATATATATTTTTTATTGATAAAGACATCTAAAATGTTTTACTTTCATTGAGAGGGGAAAGGTGGAAAAGTTACAGTCATGGTATAACAACCACTTTACCAACTTCAATTCTATTTACAAAAGCAAGATTATTTTTATTTTCTGAGTTTGTTGATTTTCAGGGTTGGAAATTTATGTCCATATTAATTATTCTTATCTTGTTATCAGAAACTATTGTGAAAATTGTTGGTAAATATTTGTTTTTTAATTTAAATTTATAAATATATATTAATTCCATTTTATAAAATAAAATAGTTGTTTTAGATTTTCTTAAGATTTTGTTTTAATGAGTCAACTAGTTTGTTAGATTTGTTTTTACAACTGTAGGTTAGTTTCCAACGGTCATATTTCCAACGGTCATATTTTGTTTGTTGCTTAAGGTGATCTGTGTCTATATATTCTCTTTCCTCCTTTCTAAAAACATGATAGAGCTATAGTCTCATCCCTTTTCACAAAATTTTCTATTTCTTTTCTTATAAAATAATTTATTTCTTGAGAGTAAGAGCATTGGTGTTCATAAGGTTTGGGGATCCTTTCGCTGCACACGATCGGAACCAACGGGTTGTCGTATCTTGGGAGAGGAGCGCAATTAGAATGTCTTACCGGTGTAGTGGGGGCGTTTTCTCTCTAAGGATAGCATTTACGCGCTTCAACCCAGGCTATTTAATTCTTTTCCTTGATTTAATTTTTCATTGTGCTCATTGTATGATATAATGCATTATTTGTGTTATGTCAAATAAATTTATTTTGCTACTGTTATTTTATTATTTAATTCAAGACTGTGCATCTTCTTCATATTTATTTTCCTTCATTTTTATTTTATTTTTCCAACAGTCTTAGAGAGAAAAATTAGTTATCACTTTCTTCTTGCATAGTCTTTTCTGCAGTAGCATTTTATTTTACCAAAATATCTGTCATGAATATGATTGACTCCCCTTTTAGTAAGTCTGTAAAATTAATGGATGAAGACACAATGTATTATGCTTTATTAAAATTGTTTTATTATATTATTTCATTTCCTTAAATTTTACATTAGTGAGAGATTTTTGAAAAATATTTTCTTATAATTTGAAATTTAAAATATATTTTCTTCATTAATGATGGTTTTGAAGAGAAAATGCTTTTAGAATTAGTTTAAGTGAAAAACTAAAAGCATACTTCTAATTTCATTCCTATATGATTAGAAAACTATCTTTTACTTGGTCAAATGATCCTGTGAACACAAGTCTTTAAAATCAAGACATTTGTTGTTTGGTTTTTAATTTTTATTGTTTAACGTTATTATTACTACGGCAAGTATTTTGTTGCTACATGTTGACTGATTGTTTCTTTATATATAACTCATTGATAAAAGATAAGCCTGTGAAAATATAACACACAAAAACAATAAAATAAACACTTTGGTGAAGTTTTATATTTTGTTTGTTGTATTCTTAATAGAGTACCTTATAAAAAAATTTAAAAAAAATCTTTATGAGCTATGGAGAAAAAGAGAATCAAATCTGAAATATCTTAAAGTGTGGGGGTGTCTAGTAAAGGTTAATATCCCTATTAATAAGAAAAGGAAAATTGAAAAAAAAATATTAATTATATTTTGTTGGATATTTTTTACATAATACTACTTATAGATTCTTAGTTATTAATTCAGAAGTATCTGAAATTTCTAATGGTACTATTATGGAGTCTAGAGATGTGACTTTCTTTGAAAATATTTTTTCTTGAAAAATAAATTGTTAAATCTTTGTATGGTTTGAAACAAGCTCCAAAGCATTGACACAAAAATTTGATTAAGTTATTCTTTTGTATGAATTTCAAATTAATGATAGTGATAAATGTGTGTATGTGAAACAATTTAAGAATAATGAACGTGTCATTTTATGTTTGTATCTGGATAACCTATTGATATTTGGTAGTAAATGAATTTCATAAATGATGTGAAGTTTTTCTTGTCTAGAAATTTTGATATGAAAGACCTTGGTTGTGCAGATGTGATTTTGGGTATTAAGTTTATAGAGAAAAATGATGGTATGATTTTTTATCCAATCTTATTATGTTGAAAAGCTATATATTAAAGAAGTTTAATCATTTTGATGTGAAACATGTTTCTGCTCCTTACGACTCATCTATTGAGTTAAAAAAAAAAGTTTGAATAAACTAATTTTTTTTTACATGAATATTCTCAAATTATTGGTTCTATGTTACATTTGACAAACTTCTCTAGGCTTGACATTGCATATGCAGTTGGTAGATTGAAAAGTAATTGAGGAATTTAGTGATACAAACTTGAAGTTCTGATTGTGATGAAATAAAATTGACAAGTGGTTATGTTTTTGCTTTAGCTGGTTGTGCAGTATCATGAAAATCTATCAGACAAATTATTATTTCACATGAAAGCAAAATTTATTGCTTTAAATACTACTACTAGTGAGGCTGAATTTCTTAAAAATGTATTATGTGATTTGTCATTGTTAAATAAGCGTATACCTCCAATTCCAATGCATTGTGATAGTCAAATTGCTATATCTATAAAGTGACAAGCAAAATTTTAATGAAAAAAGAAGACACTTAAGAGTGAGACATAAGTCTATTAGAAATTTGATTTCTCATGGTGTCATTTCTCTTGACTTTGTCAGGTTAGAAAATAATATTGCGGATCTGCTTACAAAAAGGTTGACATGTCAACAAGTATTTGAGTCGTCGAGGGGAATGAGATTAAAGCCCATTATTTAGTTACAACAATGGACACCCGTCTCCGTGTGATTGGTGATCCCATGAATGGAGTTCAACGGGTAACAACGAAATTGTTTGTTGACTAAAGTACACCAAAATGAAATTTGGCGGAGCTATTCCGTTTCTCATTCCTATGACGAGGTGTATTATAAATTGTGGCAATATTAAGGTTGAGGTATTTATATATGTGTATTTTTGGTATAAAAAAATACCTCTTAATGAATCCGATGATAATTATTGTAGGGGTGGGGGTCACAACCCACTCTTTGAGGATTCACCTAGTGAGTGTGGTGGTGGGGTCGCCACTGTGAGATATGGGCTAATCTCTAAGTGACACTCACGAAACAAGATACAAGCACAAGGCCGTGTAACGCGCTACGACTAATTAGAACCTAATTGAACGCCAATATTGTAGGGGTTGTGTACTAAAGTCCTGTTAAAGAATATGTAGTTCAAGACAATCAAGTCACTACATTTTTCTCGGATGGAAGTTCATAAACACTAGGTATAAGGCTCAAACCCGGAAGGTTCCTTATACCGAAATACAATATCACATGCTCTTTCTCTTATGTTTTTATACAAATTATCTTTTAGAAAATATATTTTAAAATTTTAAATTATGTGGGGGAATGTTGGTAAATATTTGTGTTTTAATTTAAAAAATTATAAATATATATTAATTCCATTTTATAAAATAAAATATTTATTTTAGATTTTCTTAAGATTTTGTTTTCATGAGTCAACTAGTTTGTTAGATTTGTTTTGACAACTGTAGGTTAGTTTTCAACAGTCGTATTTTGTTTGTTGCTTAAGGTGATCTGTGTCTATATATTCTCTTTCCTCCTTTCTAAAAACATGACAGAGCTACAGTCTCATCCCTTTTCACAAAATTTTCTATTTCTTTTCTTATAAAATAATTTATTTCTTGAGAGTAAGAGCATTGGTTTTCATAAGGTTTGGGGATCCTTTCGCTGCACACAATCGAACCAACGGGTTGTTGTATCTTGGGAGAGGAGCGCATTCAGAATGTCTTACCCGTGCAGTGGGGGCGTTTTCTCTCTAAGGATAGCGTTTACGCGCTTCAACCCAGGCTATTTAATTCTTTCCCTTGATTTAATTTTTCATTGTGCTCATTGTATGATATAATGCATTATTTATGTGATGTCAATTAAATTTATTTTGCTACTGTTTTTTTGTTATTTAATTCAAGACTGTGCATCTTCTTCGTATTTATTTTCCTTCATTTTTATTTTATTTTTCCAACAAAAATGCTCCCCCCTATTGAGAGTGATGATATGCTCAAAAGGGATTCTGAGGTCTCATTATCATTTTATCAATTTTGATTGCCACATTTGTACATTTTTTTAATGTTGAGTCGCACACATTTTTCTTAACTTATTTATGAGAAATTCACACACACACCCATAAAATTAATATAAGCTCATGTTAAATTTTTAACTTCTTGTCTCAATCCACATTGAAATCCCATTGAACAGAATAATATTTTTTATTACAAGTTATACCCTTATTGGTAACGTGACAAAAGCTAGCATATTTTTATGCACTTTCTATCCTAATTTCCTATCTAAATAGTCTTACATGAACAAAATATGAGTTGGATTAAGCCTTTATACTAGTGGTCATTATTCGCATTATTTTGTTTTAAATACAGGATAGGATTCAAGGACTTCACACCCCAAACTCTCAACGTATAAGTTTTGTGCAGCTTGAGCTCCCATAGTCATAAGTTTAATTTTCCTGTATTGTTCGTATATCTCATGATTGGTGTGAAGTCCTTGAACAAAATATGAGTTGGATTAGTGGTCGTTTTTCCCATTGTTGTGTTTAAATACAGGACAGGATTCCAGGACATCACACACCAAACTCACATTGTATAAGTTTTGTGCAGCTTGAACTCCTATAGTCACATGCTTAATTTTCCTATATTGTTCGTACATCTCTTGATTGGAGGTATATTTGTTTATTCTTCTGATCACTTCGTACTTTCATATATATTTTTTAATTATAAAGACATCTAAAATGTTTTACTTTCATTGAGAGGGGAAAGGTGGAAAACTTACAGTAATGGTATAACAACCACTTTACCAACTTCAATTCTCTTTACAAAGGCAAGAATATTTTTATTTTCATTGTTTGTTGATTTTCAGGGATGGTAATTTGTGTCCATATTAATTATTCTTATCTTGTTATCAATGACTATAGTGAAAACGCTCCCCTCTATTGAGAGTGGTGATATGCTCAAAAGGGATTCCGACGTCTCATTATCATTTTATCAATTTTGATCGCCACATTTGTACATTTTTTTAATGTTGAGTCGCACATATTTTTCTTAACTTATTTATGAGAAATTCACACACACCCATAAAATTAATATAATCTCATATTAAATTTTTAACTACTTGTCTCAATCCACGTTGAAATTAATATAAGCTAGCATATTATTTTGCACTTTCTTTCCTAATTTCCTATCTAAATAGTCTTACAAGAACAAAATATGAGTTGGATTAAGCCTTTATACTAGTGGTCATTTTTCGCATTATTTTGTTTTAAATACAGGACAGGATTCAAGGACTTCACACCCCAAACTCTCAACATATAAGTTTTGTGCAGCTTGAGCTCCCATAGTCATAAGTTCAATTTTCCTATATTGTTCGTATATCTCTTGATTGGTGTGAAGTCCTTGAACCAAATATGAGTTGGATTAGTGGTCATTTTTCGCATTATTGTGTTTTAAATACATGACAGGATTCAAGGACTTCACACCCCAAACTCTCATTGTATAAGTTTGGTGTAGCTTGAACTCCCATAGTCACAAGCTTAATTTTCCTATATTGTTCGTATATCTCTTGATTGGAGCTATATTTGTTTGTTCTTCTGACCACTTCTTCCTTTCGCATATATATTTTTTATTGATAAAGACATCTAAAATGTTTTGCTTTCATTTAGAGGGTAAAGGTGGAAAACTTACAGCATTGGTATCACAACCTCTTTACCAACTTCAATTCTATTGACAAAGGCAAGATTATTTTTATTTTCTGAGTTTGTTGATTTTCAGGGTTGAAAATTTATGTCCATTTTAATTATTCTTATCTTCTTATCAACGACTATAGTGAAAATGCTCCCCCCTATTGAGAGACATGATATGCTCAAAAGGGATTGCGACTTCTCATTATCATTTTATCAATTTTGATCGCCACATTTGAACATTTTTAAAATGTTGAGTCGCACACATTTTTCTTAACTTATTTATTAGAAATTCACACACACACCCATAAAATTAATATAAGCTCATATTAAATTTTTTACTACTTGTCTCAATCCACGTTGCAATCCCATTTAACAGAATAATATTTTTTATTACAAGTTATACCCATATTAGTAACGTGACTAAAGCTAGCATATTTTTATGCACTCTCTTTCCTAATTTCCTATCTAAACAGTCTTACATGAAAAAAATATGAGTATGATTAAGCCTTTATACTAGTGGTGATTTTTCGCATTATTTTGTTTTAAATACAGGACAGGATTCAAGGACTTCCAACCCCAAACTCTCAACGTATAAGTTTTGTGCGGCCTGAGCTCCCACAGTCATAAGATTAATTTTCCTATATTGTTCGTATATATCTTGATTGGTGTGAAGTCCTTGAACAAAATATGAGTTGGATTAGTGGTCATTTTTCGCATTATTGTGTTTTTAATACACGACAGGATTCAAGGACTTCCCACCCCAAACTCTCATTGTATAAGTTTTGTGTAGCTTGAAATCCCATAGTCATAAACTTAATTTTCCTATGTTGTTCGTATATCTCTTGATTGGAGGTATATATGTTTGTTCTTCTGATCACTTCGTACTTTCATAGATATTTTTTTATTGATAAAGACATCTAAAATGTTTTCACTTTCATTGAAAGGGGAAAGGTGGAAAACTTACAGTAATGGTATAACAACAACTTTACCAACTTCAATTCTATTTACAAAAGCAAGATTATTATTTTTATTTTCTGAGTTTGTTGATTTCCAGGGTTGGAAATTTATGTCCATATTAAATATTCTTATCTTCTTATCAACGACTATAGTGAAAACGCTCCCCCCTATTGAGAGTGATGATATGCTCAAAAGGGTTTCCGACATCTCATTATCATTTTATCAATTTTGATCGCCACATTTGTACATTTTTTAATGTTGAGTCGCACATATTTTTCTTAACTTATTTATTAGAAATTCACCCACACACCCATAAAATTAATGTAAGCTCATATTAAATTTTTAACTACTTGTCTCAATCCACGTTGAAATCCCATTAAACAAAATAATATTTTTTATTACAAGTTATACCCTTATAGGTAACGTGACTAAAGCTAGCATATTTTTATGCACTTTCTTTCCTAATTTCCTATCATAATAGTCTTACATGAACAAAATATGAGTTGGATTAAGCCTTTATACTAGTGGTCATTGTTCGCATTATTTTGTTTTAAATACAGGACAGGATTCAAGGACTTCACACCCCATAGTCATAAGTTTAATTTTCCTATATTGTTCGTATATCTCTTGATTGGTGTGTAGTCCTTGAACAAAATATGAGTTGGATTAGTGGTCGTTTTTCCCAATATTGTTTTTTAAATACAGGTCAGGATTGCAGGACTTCACACCCCAAACTCAGATTGTATAAGTTTGGTGTAGCTTGAACTCCCATAGTCACACTATTAGAAAATATATTTTCAACATCGGCTATTTAGAACATTCTACGTCGGTTCTAAAACCGATGTTGAAAGTGACGATGTTGAATGTATGAATGTTAACATCAGTTTTGGAGAACCGATGTTAACATACATATGACAACATCGGTTCTCTAAATACCCGATGTTAAACACAATGAACAACAGCAAAAAAGGTGTACGCATGATGAACGTTGACATCGGTTTTCCAGTAAAACCGATGTTAAAATGTTAGTTTAACATCGGTTTTCTAAAAAAACCGATGTTAATGTATGCCTTTAACATCGGTTTTGCTAGAAAATCGATGTCAACGTTGAACGATGCATACACTTATTTGGTGTAGTTCTTTGTGTATAACATCGGTTATGTCCATAACCGATGTTAATATTGAAATATTCACATCGGTTATTTATAATTAACCGATGTTAATGTACAATAGTTGACATCGGTTATTTACAAATAACCGATGTTAAAATACAAACGCTGACATCGGTTATACACAAATAACCGATGTTAATATACAAACGTTAACATCGGTTCTCAATAATAACCGATGTTAAAGTTCATATCGACATCGGTTTTTGTAAATAACCGATGTTGGTTATGATATTAACATCGGTTTTTGTTAATAACCGATGTTGTTTTCAAGTATTTTTTTATATATACTTTCTGTTTTTACAGTAAACACAAAATTGTACCTGTCAAATGCAATTTTAGGAGGCCCAATTCACAGCAAATAAACATTTTATTCTGCTTTCAAGCAGTTTTAATGATAAGAAACACCAAATAATTGATTTATTACAAAGAACAATCATCAAATGAATTCAATGTTCATGTTACATAGAAAATGTAAAAAATGTAAAAAAATGTCCCTAAGTCCTAGGCCTGATCTCTAACTCGGAGATAAAATTGTGCCCACTGGATCTG
The DNA here is from genome assembly GCF_004193775.1 of Glycine soja. Classification (NCBI taxonomy): domain Eukaryota; kingdom Viridiplantae; phylum Streptophyta; class Magnoliopsida; order Fabales; family Fabaceae; genus Glycine; species Glycine soja. The sequence goes on from NC_041005.1 coordinate 10,195,495, forward strand.
TAATGCTTTTAATCTCTCTGGCTCCAATGGTCTAGGATCGTTAAAATATTGCATGATGAAATGAATCATAATAAGTTAATAATGTAATACAAATTACAAATAAATTGATTTTCTTTGAAATAAACTTACTGCTTCCCAATTATTTCTAAAAGTTCCTAAAATGATGGTGGACATCCAGTGCATCACATAGTAGCCGCACTCAGTACTTCCTTTTTGTCTATTACACTAAATACATAATGAAATTTGGATATTATTTAAACAACTAGTGTACAGACACATAAAAAAATATATATAAGTGGAAGTTTTATGTAAATGACGTACCTTGACGACAATCCACCTAGCAGAAGCCTTTGATTTAGGCTGTGGAGCATCATCAAGACCCTTGATAGCACTGTTCCATATGAGTAACAATTAAAAACTGGTGTTGTACGTTGAGGTATTACAATGCAAATGTATTGAAAAGAACGCTAACCTATTAATAATCCCCTTAAGGTAGTTGCCTGGCCTGTTATGCAATGAACAAAACCAGACAACTAAGTGTTCTTTGGGCAGGATGACCACCATCTACCAATGTCCGCTGCAGTGGAACCTAAAATGGGTTAGTACATTAGTAAACATTAATTAAATTTTGTTATTTTGTGACTTACCCATTTAGGTAGGCTCCAAGATACACATCGCATTGTGAACTCTGCATCCAACTCTTTATGTAACTTTCAGATTCAAACTGCGATTGCCCAGACCTTTGAATGGACTGTGGCTCGAGGAATCCATAGATATCAGAATTCCCCACTCGCATACATGTTTTAGTGAGATGCCAGTTTATGTTAAGTAAAAGTTAAATATTTATGAATTGAAAGCCATAACTTAGGTAATTAAAAGCCTTTTATATAAAGACTTACAGAATCCACAACTGTAACACTGATATGCTGAGACATTGACCACCGTGTGCGATTTCGGAGAGGTCTTCGTGCTTTATGTACAGGGGGAAATCTGGATTAACGACCCCGAACACGGTGGCATCCCATCTAATCTGATAAGGCCTCAAGAAAAGCTCTTGGATGGTCAATGTCATCAGATACAGCGGATCATTGACCTCCAGATAGGGCTTCGGAGGTGGTTTTGGCGGAGACACAGCTACCTGTTCATGAAACAAAGTTAAATTGCCAAATTTGAGACACGCTTAATGAATTAATTTAAAAAGAAGAAACATATAGTAAGGACAATAAGTACCTGTTGTGATAAAGACTTGACCGGATGTGTCGGCCAAGCAAGAAAGGTGTGAAGTGTCTGCCCCACTAAGGAAACCTCATCAGTGGGTACAGGAACTGGAGCATCTGCATCTGTAACCTCCTCCACACTCACCTTTACTTGGCCAGGCAACAAAGGAGTGTTATGAACAAGAGCGGATCCCTCATAAACTCTCCCCATGGCAACCAGGCGAGCAGGATCTACTTCTATGTACAAGCCGCACCTGTCAGAGTCACCCGTCTCAGGATCGTTTCCTGAGGGATCAACACAACTCCCCTTTGTGCTCACTCGAGGACCAACCAGAGGCTCAGGAAGCACTGCAAGTTCCTGAGATTGCATCTGCGATTGAAGCTGGCTGAAGGATGCCATGACCTGCCTCGTCACTTTCTCTGTGATGGACTCCTCTAGCTGATCCCTGATCTGCTGGGTCAGCTGCTGTAATTCATCAGGAGGCAGGGAGGAAGCGCTGCGAGACGTCCGTGGAGCCGATCCAAAGTATTGCTTGATGGTGACACCGGCTCTAGCAGCACGGACAAGTCCAGGGTGCTCTGGACGTCCAATAGCAGCGGCTAGAACATCCTGATGTCCATGGGGGATGAACGATCCCTGTGTGGCCTGCTTCTCAAACGAATCCTGCACAGAAAACACACAGTGGTACATGGCATTCTCAAAATATTCAAACATAATCGTAATGGTTAGTTGAAAATGACTTACAATCTTCTCAGCGATTTCCTTTGCGACCTCAGTCGTCATCTCCCCTGTCTTGTTCGTGCGGGCCATCTTCCACTTCACGTGGCATCTGACCGGGGATGGAGGGTCGATGACGCCATCAACGCTTCCTGACTGTGCAGCTTCCTGCAACTTCTTCTTTGTCTTCTCAGCCAGGAGCTTTTGTTTCAAATAATCATAACCCCCACGAGACAAAACGTGGGGGGTAGTATTCTGCTTCTGGATGGCCTGTGCCTTGATGCGCACATCCTGAAAAAATTAAACAATAATGTTTGAAATGGGTAGAATGAAGTATAACAACATTCTGTTTAATATGAAAAACAACTTAAATGGCAAGGAACATACCTCCCAAGAAGGGTCTCTACGAGTCTGGCAAAACTGGGCCCACTTTTTCTTGCTGATGTCGTATTTGTCACAGACAGTGTCCTCGACACCGTTCTGATCGGCTGCAAGGGCCCATTTCTTCATGAGGTCTGATTTAAACTGCCTCCATCTCTCCCCCACGGTCTGTAGTAACTTCCTTTTCGTCCTACGGTCAGAAGCCTCTCTGGGACATCAAATTCCTCATGACAACATCAAACAAAGTTTATTTGTTACAATAATGTATTTTTTGGCTATTAATTACACAAAATCAAATAAGAAAAGAGAAATACCTAAATATCCTCCCAAATCAGGTCCTTCTGAGCAGTAGGAACCTCCTTCTAGTTCTCGTAGGTGATGTCCACCTTATCACGTGCCACAATCCCCAAATATGTTCTTAATTTCTTCCTGTGGGGACCGTCGGCCTTCCTGGTAGCAGGATCAGCATGCACCACTGGTCTCTCAACACCAGGTGGTCTAGTGGACAACGATCATAGACGTGAGGCTTTGCGTGTCCGCTTCACGGCAGACGTCGAAGCCAATGCGTCCGAAGTAGGAGGAGGAGGAAGAGGAGAAGGAGGAGGAGGAGGAGGAGGAGGAGGACGAGGAGGAGTGGGAGTGGAGGCAGGTGGAGAACCCATGATCTTTTATACAATAACATACAAAATAGGATTAATGAAAAGATCGAGGATCAGTCATAAATTATTTTTGGAAGGCAAAACTATAATATTATTAAACAAAACCCCACCACATAAGGAGACAAGACAAATTAACCAAAGGACTCTGAAAGATTGGTAGTTGTGCTTTTTAATTGTGATTTGGGGCAACCATGTTATAAAAAGTATATTACATGTAATCAATAGTCAATGTATGTTTGATGGAATATAAATACTATATCTTCAGAAATACACATGTACATGGCATCCTTAGGACTTCATCCATGTTTTCTTTGATATTGATTTTCTTTTTTGTAGAAAAGAAAGAGGGGAACGAGCAACAATTTGAAGGTTGTACATTCAAGAACTAAAGAATTCAAAATAGCTAGTAATAAGAGGGATTTGTTTTGGGATTTTCTGAGCACCAACAGCGGCTACGCAAAAAGCTTGCACTTGAGGAGGGAAAGATATTTACAGCTAATGAACAACTTTCTTAACTATTTGTCCTTCAGATTTTACTGTTCTTTTCTCTAATATGTAAATATAAATAATATAAGGCTATGGCTTATGGACATGGTCATTTTTACCCCTAACAATCTTAGAAGTAAATATAGACCATGTTTTTACGCGATACCTTTATACCATTTATATTTACATATTAGCAAAAACAAACAGTAAAATCTTAAGGACAAATAGTTAAGATAGTTGTTCATTAGCTGCAAATATCCTTCCCTCCTCAAGTGCAAGCTTCTTGCGTAGGCGCTCTTGCTGCTCAGAAAATCCCAAAAACAAATCCCTCTTATTACTAGCTATTTTGAATTCTTTAGTTCCTGAATGTACAACCTTCAAATTGTTGCTCGTTCCCCTCTTTGAGAATGAGGAGGATCTTCATAAGACTTCATCTAGCTGATGTTTGTCGCCAGTTTCATCATCCACCACCCTTTTCTTTTGTGCCTTCTCACGTTTGTTGTTGTTAAACCCATATTTATGCCTTCTTCCCTTCATGTCTTGTTTTATCACAACTTTAGCTGAATCTCCCATCTTCAGCATAGTTGAATCTCCTGTCTTATTCTCCAATGACACACTTTGATGGCCTGTATCTCTTTTCTTCGTATGTTCTAGTGCTTCAGCTTCAGAATGCCTAGAGCAATCAGAATTTTCCAGTCATCACCAAAGGCTTCTGCATCAGCGTTGACACTCTCCACCCTCTTTGGTTTATGCTTCTGTGTTTTCTTCCGTGCTTCCTCCTTATAATTCTCAGATTTATTGGAGGTCTCACTAGAAGGATCAGCACCAATGCATGCCTATTTCTTCTCTACTAGCTCAATATCTTTCCTTTCACCTTTGCTTTTGTAAACTACACTGTAATTTACAAAACAAAAGTTGAAAGGAAAGATATTGACCTGGTAGACGAGGAAGAAGCACAAATTGGTGTTGATCGTTCTAGTGCAACCTCGAATAAAGCTGAGATTTATAATGAGGAGGCACGAAAGAAAACACAGAAGCATAAACCAAAGAGGGTGGAGAGTGTCAATGATGATGCAGAAGCCTTTGGTGATCACTGGAAAATTCTGATTGCTTTATGCATTCTGAAGCTGAAGCACTAGAACATACAAAGAAAAGAGATACAGGCCATCAAAGTGTGTCATTGGAGAATAAGACAGGAGATTCAACTATGCTGAAGATGGGAGATTCAACTAAAGTTGTGATAAAACAAGACATGAAGGGAAGAAAGCATAAATATGGGTTTAACAACAATAAACGTGAGAAGACAGAGAATAAAAGGGTGGTGGATGATGAAACTGGCGACAAACATCAGCTGGATGAAGTCCTAAGGAGGCAAATTGAAACAAAAAATTGATGCCTCAATCAGAGAAAAATGTAGTTGTCACTTACTTGCTTTGGTGACCTCTGTCTCTGCAGAAAATTACATTAGACGATGTTAATCAATTCTCTTTCATCATGATCATTTCGATTAGCATGAACGTCGTCAGCTTCTTCTTCTCCGACAATGTTACGAGTGATTTGAGCGGTCAAAGGACTAACATAGGTGTCCATGTATGAATCATCATCTTCTACATTAACACCAACTGTTTTGCCCTGCAGAACCACGCACCACCTTTCATCACAAGGGTCTTGCACGTAAAATACTTGTCTAGCTTGTTTTGCCATGATGAAAGGGTCATTGTGGTAACCAAGTTTCTTTAGATCTACTAGCGTAAATCCTATATCATCGGTGCGCACACGGTGTTGCTGTAAACCCATTTACATTTGAAAACACATACTGTAAATTTCACATAATTAAGCTCCCAAATTTCATCAATGAACCCAAAGTAAGGGATGGAAGCTACACAGGGATTGGCGTCATTGACACTTGCAAAGTGTTGAGATTCAGCCCTTAGGGTGACCCTGCTGTTCTGCATTGTACTTTTGTCATCTTGTGCTTTTGTGTAAAATGAATACCTGTTTATGTCGTATCCTTGCCAGGTTATAACATTTCTTTTAGGCCCATCTGCTAGCTTTCTTAATGTTTCTGAAGCATTCTCATCTGCAAAGATTGTATCTTTAAACCAATCACAGAAAGTCTTGTTATGCTTTTTCAACACCCAATTCTTTGACATTTTCGGATTATTCTGTTTGACTAAAGCTTCATGCTTAACAATGTATGGCAAAACTTCATTACTGTTGTTCAAGACATACAAGTGAGCTTGTAACAAATATTCTACACTTGGAGTGATCACCTGCAGTCCTCTTGAACCCTTACCACCCACTCTGTCATCATGCCGAGACTCAGGAAGCCGAACAGGTTTAGCCTTCTCTAAGTATTCTGAACAAAATTCAACATCTTCATGAGCACGTGACAATCGTGAGACTTTAACCTTACAAGCTTAAGCTCCTTCAACTGCATAAGGCTCTTAATATTTGAAGAGTATCCTTATGGAACCTTCACCCGACGAAGACACTGACAAAAACTTATCTTCTTTTTCTTGGACAAAGTATGGCAGGCTGGGGGCAAGTAAATTTTCTTCCCATCAGACCTTGGATGCAACTGTGATCGTATACCCATATAAGCTAGATCTTGACGGGTATTCAAGTCATCCTTCATCTTGCCTTGAATGTTAAGGAGCGTCCCAATCACACTGTCACAAACATTTTTCTCCACATGCATAACATCAATACAATGTCTAACGTCAAGATCACACCAGTACGGAAGATCAAAGAAAATGGACCTCTTCTTCCATATGCAACTCTGACTTTTATCCTTCTTTTGGGTCTTCCCAAATACAGTATTCAGGTGTTGAACCCGCTGATATACCTGCTCACCAGTCAACGGTATTGGCACAATATCATGCTATTGACTTCCATTAAAATCTTTTTTCAGTCGTCTGTAACTTGTTAGAAAGCGACGATGCCTACTGTAGACTATTTTTCTCCCATGTTTAAGTTGTATGTAACTTGTATTTTCTTCACAGATGGGGCATGCATGATGACCTTTAACACTGTAACCGCTGAGATCCCATATGCTGGAAAGTCATTAATGGTACAAAAAAGCATTGCACGCATTTCAAAGGTCTCCTTGCGAAAGCATCAAACACTACAACCCCCTCGTCCCACAACTTTCTCAGATCTTCAACCAACGGACTTAGATAAACATCAATGTCATTTCCTGGCTGTCTTGGGCCCGATATCATCATAGACAACATCATGTATTTTCGCTTCATGCACAACCAAGGAGGCAAATTGTAAATTACTAGCAAAACTGGCCATGAACTGTGTTGAGTGCTTAAGGTGCCATATGGATTCATTCCATCACTGGCTAGTCCAAGTCTAAGATTTCTTGGCTCATTCCCGAAATCCGGATACAAACCATCAATCTTCTTCCACTGGGAGCAATCAGCCGGATGACAGACCATTCCATCAGAAATCCTTCCATTTGCATGCCATGTAAGGTCTTTTGCATCGTCCCCGTAAGCAAAAAGACGCTTAAACCTTGGAATGATTGGAAGATACCACAAAACCTTTGCTAGGGGCCCTTGTTGGAGTTTTCATCAGAACTATTTTCTTCTTCATCCTTCACTTTGCACCGTGAAGTCTCACAGATAGGGCATTTGGACATTTCTTGGAATTCATGCTTGTACAGTATGCAATCATTGGGGCAAGCATGAATCTTCTGATACTCCATACCCATCGGACACAATATTTTTTTCTCCTTATAGTAACTTTTACGCAATGTGTTGTCCTCTAGAAGCAGATTGTGCACTACCTCAAGCAGTGAGGTGAAACTTTTGTCACTCCACCCATACCTGGCCTTCACATTAACCAGACTTAACACAGCAGACAACATGGTTAAGGAATTCTTGCACCCTGCATACAAAGGCTTCTTAGAATCACTCTGCAATTCTTCATACACAGGGGCGTGTGCTTGCTGGAAAGACTCTTGTCCAAGGTCACGAATCATGTCCTCTAACCGATCTCCCATTTCTACATCAAACAGTTCAGATTGGGACCCACTCTGCATGTTTGTCACTTCACCATGCCATATCCACGTTGTGTAATTCTTCTTAATCCCATCGCACAATAGATGGTCCCGTATGTCATCGAGTAATTGTCATCTTCCATTCAAACAGTTGATGCAAGGACAATAATATTTTCCTTCTTCATTCGGTCAACCTCTTTCTGAAGCAAATTGCAAGAACTGTTCGACGCCATCCTCATATTCTGGGCTCATGCGACTTTCATTCATCCAACTTTGATCCATCTAAGCAATTCCATGCATGAAAATCTCACTTTTTTATTTATAGGTGTGGCCCTATCCCATTTAGGAAAACTGTCTTTTATGTTAGCTTCAAACGTCAGGGTTACCATTATTTACAAAAATTTGACTAAATTTCGGCAGCATTTCGCATTGGTCTCCAAGTACACGACATGACATCGATCAAATGAATTTCCCGATAATCAAGTATGCACTCGAAGAACAACTTGAAATGCATTGAATTGAAATTTAATCAAATTAATGAAAATAATAATAACCTTTGCGAATGAATCAAACATAAAAATACCAGTCTCCCCAAACTGTCCAAACGGACAATTCAAGACTAAATACAATGACTAATGCAAACTGTCCGCAACAGTCATTGCATTCAGTCTCAAACGGGAATCTAAGGTTCACTCACCACGAACAACAATTGTTTATATAGCAAATTACACTGATCACATACAAGAACATACAAAAGGTCAAATTCAATTACAGACAAATATAGATATCAACAGTTGTTTATGCAACTAATTTCAAATGCTGGGTTTCAAGGGTGCTTATGCTTTAATATTGTAGTTGGGTATATGTGTGTGTATGTGTATCATGAGGGTCTGTGTGTATCATGAGGGTTGAGACAAGGAGACCCTTTGGCTCCATTACTCTTTGACTTAGTGGCTGAAGGACTGACAGGGCTAATGAGGGTCTGTGTGTGTGTGTTTCTGTGTGTGTGTGTGTGTGTATGGTTGTGTGTGTGTGTGGCTATGTGTTTCTGTGTGTGTGTGTGTGTGTGTGTGTGTGCATGTGTTTCTATCTCTGTGTGTGTGTGTATTTCTGTGTGTGTGTGTGTGTGTGTGTTTGGCTATGTGGGTGTGTGTGTATGTGTGTGTGTGTTTCCGTGTGTGTGTGTGTGTGTGTGTGTGTGTGTGTGTGTGTGTTTGTGTGTGTGTGTCTTTCTCTGTGTGTGTGTGTGGCTGTGTGTGTGTGGGTGTGTGGATGTGTGTGTGTCTGTGTGTGTGTGTGTTTCTGTGTGTGTGTGTGTGTGTGTGTGTATGTGTGTGTGTGTGTGGCTATGTGTGTGTGTGTGTGGGTGTGTGTGTGTGTGTGTGTGTGTGTGTGTGTATGTGTGTGGCTGTGTGTGTTTGTGGCTGTGTGGTTGTGTATGTGTGTGTGTGTGTTTCTGTGTGTGTGTGCGTGTCTGTGTGTGTATGTGTGTGTGTTTCTGTGTGTGTGTTGAAGAACCTGCCCCAAGACACAGCAGACACTTGTGCATACAGCCCTTACCCCTAACTATGTTTTGAAGAGTTTGATTGCTTTGTGGTGTGAAAGCAACGGTATTGAGCTACCAAAGAGGCAACAGAACTGTAGAACAAAGAAATATGGTGGCAGCTGTCTTTCAAAGGATGTTGCTACTGCTCTAATAAAGTTACTTTGTGAAGGTACTCCTACAGGTAAGAAGGATGCTGCTACTGCTATCTTCAACCTATCTATTTATCAGGGAAATAAAGCAAGAGTTGTAAAAGCTGGTATAGTAGCCCCACTGATACAATTTTTGAATGATGCTGGGGGTGGAATGGTAGATGAAGCACTAGCTATTATGGCAATCCTTGCAAGCCACCATGAAGGCAGGGTAGCGATCGGTCAGGCCAAGCCAATTCATATTCTTGTTGAGGTTATACGAACCGACTCTCCACGCAATCAAGAGAATGCTGCTGCTGCTGTCTTGTGGTCACTATGCACCGGAGATCCACTGCAATTAAAACTAGCGAAAGAACGTGGTGCAGAAGCAGCACTGCAGAAGTTGTCAGGAAATGGAACTGATAGAGCTAAGATAAAAGCTGGAAGCATATTGGAACTCTTGCAGCGAATGGAATGGGTTGATAATCTGTAGAGTTCATAGTCTCAGTGTTGCTTCGTTATATAGCTCATAGATGGTCTGAAAAATTAGAGGACCTATGGCAGCTCAAAATCCCTTTAAAACCAACAACATTTGCTTGGTGATTGACCAAAGATACAATCCCAACTAAAGGGAATTTGCGGAGAAGACAGCTGGAGAAAGGCTTTGCCCAGCCCTACAACTATTGGTCTAGTAATTTATCAACAACATTTTTTGATTAGGGTAGCAGTGCAGGGTTATTGTATTCTATTTAGATTGGCACCTGATTCGTAGGACCTATGGTTCTGCTAGTCTGCTGGTTTCTACCTTGTATATTTAGTACCTCTGGTACTCACAGTTATTAATACAAATTATAAATTTGCTGATAAAAAAAAAAGATAATACAGGAAAGAGAGAAGGGCAGTGGCAGTCACAACATATATATAGAGAAGGGCAGCAGATAAAATTACAAAAACATTCAACACTAACAATGAACAAGTTCTGAGAGTTTAAATCACAATAAATACTTCAAAGATATCAGTCCAATGAAAGAAAGGTCATGTAGAGAGGCATGAACATATCAGTCCAATGAAAGAAAGGTCATGTAGACAGGCATAGCATAAGTTACAAATATACCAGTAATGCATACAACAACAATTTCAAATTAGTTTTCGAATCAAAGATATAATCAAAGTGCTTCCACAACAACGCCAATTAGCAGTAGTAAATGATAACCCTAAAAAAAACCATACAGAAATGAGCCACAGTGTATTTAAAGCCTTTTATCAACAATATGACTCTCACTTCATGGTGATACATTGACTCTCAAAAGACATTATACTGAGAGTGTATTTAAAGCCTTTTTCAGTCATTCTATCAAACAGCTCATGGACAATTTTTTAAGAATACATATCATACTTCTATCTAGTCAAACTAAAGCAATAACTAATTAATTTAATTAAACAGGGACCAATTTAGATGTGAATCATTAAAGGTAGATGATGGCATTCAAAGAATGATAGCGTCGGTTCAAATTTTAAGAAGAAAAAAAAACAATTATACTATATTTCAATTATAGACAATAACAGTGCCCATCTTAATACCACCACATGGATAGCAACAGAACTAGTAAAATTGCAACCTGCCTGTCCACCCATTAACCTAATTACCCAGTCACTGTAAAGTTTGAAATGCTTCCTTGTCCAGGTTTTTTTTTCAGCTTGCTTATATAGCTCATGCTTCCATTTATATTATGTTTTCTATTGGTCTTTCCTTTTTAACCTTTTGATTTCATTTAAGTTTGAGAATGTGTTCTACTTTTAAAAAGTTTGATATGTTAAAATATGTTCTACTTCTAAAGGCTTTACTAAGAGGATTTGAATTAGCTTCTGGTCTAAACATTAATTTTGGCAAAAGTCAGTTTGGGATTATAGGTGGTGGAGTCAATTGGGCTCTGGAAGTAGCTACCATTCTGCATTGCAGACAACTGGATTATCTTTTTTTTTTGGAAGGCAAAAATATGTATATTAATATTAAACAGAACAGTACCAGAGGTACTGAAAATAAAAGATACAAGACACAAAAGTGTCACCTTCCAAAAAGCAAAACAAACCCAACAATAACCCAGCACAAGGACCCCAATACATATAATCAGAAATTTAACCAAAGGCCATCATAAGATTGGTAGACCAATGGTTAAATGATGTATTGAAACCTTTCTCTCCACATTTTAGCCAGGACCAAGGTAGAATTAAGGCATCATCCAGCACCTTTTGAGGTTCAAAAGGAATGCCATGAAACAGCAAGGAATTCCTAAGCAATCAACAGACCTTTCTATTTCTATTTTTTACACATTTAAAACTCAAACATATAAAATAAAAAATATATAACAAACTAACAAAGATAAAGACAAAAAAAAAGGAAATATAAACTCACCTTAGTTGGTGCTGCTGCCCATCATTTCACTCTCACAACAAATAGGAATCATGTACCTGCATGAAAGAAATAATCACACAACACACAATGATCAGAATAAGCAAATGCATATAATTAAGCATGATACAATATCAATATTGATGGTAGTAACAATGACTTGTCAAAAATTTGGATGAAATTCAATATGTAAATCAAAGCTTTGTCCCTGAAACCCTCTGTGTAAATCAAAGCTATGTCCCTGAAACCCTCTATGTAAATTTGACAGCCTCGTCTCTCCCTTCCTGAAAACCCACTAAAAACTGCCTAACCCCCCTGCTGTTACTCCATAGTTTATTCTGCAATAACTGCTTAAGGCAGTTACATATGGTCCTAAATCACTACAGATTCAGTTACGATTAACCCTTTGTGCCTAACTAGGGTTTCGAAACATCACAACAGAGACAGACCATTGAACAATGAATTTTCATCATTAACATACAACAGAGACATACCTTCGATGGAAGCGCAGACACGAACTCCACAAACGCGAACTCGACAATGTGGTTGCAGTCACGGAAGCGCAGCCCAGTTTGCGACAAACACGAACTAAGGCAGAAGGAGAAACAACAATAACGCCCTGGGAGTACCCTTTCCAGGACTCTTTCCTTTCCTACTTTTCTTCGACCTGCGAAAGTGAGCAAATGTTAAAACGACGAATGCCTAATGTTAAAATGAAAGGACGTACCTCAATGGATAAGTGGCAAAGGCGATCTCCACAAACACGATCTCCACAATGTGGTTGCAGTCACGGAAGCGCAGGCCAGTTTGACACAAAGACGATCTCAGGCAGAAGGAGAAAGAAGAAGAACGATAAGGTTCAAGCGCGCGGGTTGTGCAATTTCATAAGTTAAATATATAATGATAACAACATCGGTTTTTTAAAAAATAACCGATGTTAACATCAACTACGTAACATTGGTTATAATAAAACCGATGTTAACATCAACTACGTAACATTGGTTATAATAAAACCGATGTTAACATCTACTCGATAACATCGGTTTTTACAAAACCGATGTTAACAACGGCATACTAACACCGGTTTTTCCAAAACCGATGTTAACTAAGTCTACTTATTTACAAAAATGCCATCGCGCTTTTGTTAACATCGGTTATGTGAATAACCGATGTTAAAGGTCCGATGTTATATGTAAAAATTGTAGTAGTGTAACAAGCTTAATTTTCCTATATTGTTCGTATATCTCTTGATTGGAGATATATTTGTATGTTCTTCTGATCACTTCGTACTTTCATATATATTTTTTATTGATTAAGACATCTAAAATGTTTTACTTTCATTGAGAGGGGAAAGGTGGAAAACTTACAGTAATGGTATAACAACCACTTTACCAACATCAATTCTATTTACAAAAGCAAGATTATTTTTATTTTCTGAGTTTGTTGATTTTCAGGGTTGGAAATTTATGTCCATATTAATTATTCTTATCTTCTTATTAACGACTATAGTGAAAATGTTCCCCCCTATTGAGAGACATGATATGCTCAAAAGGGATTCCGACATCTCATTATCATTTTATCAATTTTGATCGCCACATTTGTACATTTTTTTAATGTTGAGTCGCACATATTTTTCTTAACTTATTTATTAGAAATTCACACACACACCCATAAAATTAATATAAGCTCATATTAAATTTTTCACTACTTGTCTCAATCCACGTTAAAATCCCATTTAACAGAATAATATTTTTTATTACAAGTTATACCCTTCTTGGTAACGTGACTAAAGCTAGCATATTTTTATGCACTTTCTTTCCTAATTTCCTATCTAAATAGTCTTACATGAACAAAATATGAGTTGGATTAAGCCTTTATACTAGTGGTCATTTTTCACATTATTTTGTTTTAAATACAGGACAGGATTCAAGGACTTCACACCCCAAACTCTCAACGTATAAGTTTTGTGCAGCTTGAAGTCCGATAGTCATAAGTTTAATTTTCCTACATTGTTCGTATATCTCTTGATTGGTGTGAAGTCCTTGAACAAAATATGTGTTGGATTAGTGGTCGTTTTTTGCATTATTGTGTTTTAAATACAGGACAGGATTCCAGGACTTCACACCCCAAACTCACATAGTATAAGTTTTGTGCAACTTGAACTCCCATAGTCACAAGCTTAATTTTCCTATATTGTTCTTATATCTCTTGATTGGAGGTATATATGTTTATTCTTCTGATCACTTCGTACATTCATATATATTTTTTATTGATAAAGACATCTAAAATGTTTTACTATCATTGAGAGGGGAAAGGTGGGAAACTTACAGGAATGGTATCACAACCTCTTTACCAACTTCAATTCTATTTACAAAGGCAAGATTATTTTTATTTTCTGAGTTTGTTGATTTTCATGGTTGGAAATTTATGTCCATATTAATTATTCTTATCTTCTTATCAACGACTATAGTGAGAATTCTCCCCCTTATTGAGAGACATGATATGCTCAAAAGGGATTCTGACGTCTCTTTATCATTTTATCAATTTTGATCGCCACATTTGTACATTTTTTTAATGTTGAGTCGCACATATTTTTCTTAACTTATTTATGAGAAATTCACACACACACGCATAAAATTAATATCAGCTCATGTTAAATTTTTTACTACTTGTCTCAATCCACGTTGAAATCCCATTTAACAGAATAATATTTTTTATTACAAGTTATACCCTTATTGGTAACGTGACTAAAGCTAGCATATTTTTATGCACTTTCTTTCCTAATTTCCTATCCAAATAGTCTTACATGAACAAAATATGAGTTGGATTAAGCCTTTATACTTGTGGTCATTTTTATCATTATTTTGTTTTAAATACAGGACAGGATTCAAGGACTTCACACCCCAAACTCTCAACGTATAAGTTTTGTGCAGCTTGAGCTCCGATAGTCATAAGTTTAATTTTCCTTTACTGTTCGTATATCTCTTGATTGGTGTGAAGTCCTTGAACAAAATATGAGTTGGATTAGTGGTCGTTTTTTGCATTATTGTGTTTTAATTACACGACAGGATTCCAGGACTTCACACCCCAAAATCACATTGATTAAGTTTTGTGCATCTTGAACTCCAATAGTCACAAGCTAAATTTTCCTATATTGTTCTTATATCTCTTGATTGGAGGTATATATGTTTGTTCTTCTGATCACTTCGTACATTCATATATATTTTTTATTGATAAAGACATCTAAAATGTTTTACTTTCATTGAGAGGGGAAAGGGGGAAAACTTACAGGAATGGTATCACAACCTCTTTACCAACTTCAATTCTATTTACAAAGGCAAGATTATTTTTATTTTCTGAGTTTGTTGATTTTCATGGTTGGAAATTTATGTCCATATTAATTATTCTTATCTTGTTATCAACGACTATAGTGAAAATGCTCCCCCCTATTGAGAGACATGTTAGGCTCAAAAGGGATTCCGACTTCTCATTATCATTTTATCAATTTTGATCGCCACATTTGTACATTTTTTTAATGTTGAGTCGCACATTTTTTTCTTAACTTATTTATGAGAAATTCACACACACACCCAATGAAATTAATATAAGCTCATATTAAATTTTTAAATACTTGTCTCCATCCACATTGAAATCCCATTTAACAGAATAATATTTTTTAATACAAGTTATACCGTTATAGGTAACGTGACTAAAGCTAGCATATTTTTATGCACTTTCTTTCCTAATTTCCTATCTAAATAGTCTTACATGAACAAAATATGAGTGGGATTACGCCTTTATACTAGTGGTCGTTTTTCGCATTATTTTGTTTTAAATACAGGACAGGATTAAGGGACTTCACAACCCAAACTCTCAATGTATAAGTTTTGTGCAGCTTGTGCACCCACAGTCATAAGTTTAATTTTCCTATATTGTTCGTATATCTTATGATTGGTGTGAAGTGCTTGAACAAAATATGAGTTGGATTAGTGGTCGTTTCCGCATTATTGTGTTTTAAATACAGGACAG
Source organism: Glycine soja (assembly GCF_004193775.1). Lineage (NCBI taxonomy): Eukaryota > Viridiplantae > Streptophyta > Magnoliopsida > Fabales > Fabaceae > Glycine > Glycine soja. The sequence continues at coordinate 10,211,078 of NC_041005.1, forward strand.
GATTCCAAGACATCACACCCCAAACTCTCATTGTATAAGTTTTGTGCAGCTTGAACTCCCATAGTCATAAGCTTAATTTTCCTATATTGTTCGTATATCTCTTGATTGGAGTTATATTTGTTTGTTCTTCTGATCATTTTGTACCTTCATATATATTTTTTATTGATAAAGACATCTAAAATGTTTTACTTTCATTGTGAGGGGAAAGCTGCAAAACTTACGGTATTGGTAACACAACCTCTTTACCAACTTCAATTTCATTTACAAAAGCAAGAGTATTTTTATTTTCTGAGTTTGTTGATTTTCAGGGTTGGAAATTTATGTCCATATTAATTATTCTTATCTTGATATCAACGACTATAGTGAAAACTCTCTCACCTATTGAGAGACATGATATGCTCAAAATGGATTCCGACGTCTTATTATCATTTTACCAATTTTGATCGCCACATTTATACATTTTTTTAATGTCGAGTCGCTCATATTTTTCTTAACTTATTTATGAGAAATTAACACACACACCTATAAAATTAATATAAGCTCATATTAAACTTTCAACTACTTGTCTCAATCCACGTTGAAATCCCATTTAACAGAATAATATTTTTTAATACAAGTTATACCGTTATAGGTAACGTGACTAAAGCTAGCATATTTTTATGCACTTTCTTTCCTAATTTCCTATCTAAATAGTCTTACATGAACAAAATATGAGTTGGATTAAGCCTTTATACTAGTGGTTGTTTTTCGGATTATTTTGTTATAAATACAGGACAGGATTCAAGGACATCACAACCCAAACTCTAAACATATAAGTTTTGTGCAGCTTGAGCTCCCAGTGTCATAAGTTTAATTTTCCTATAATTTTCGTATATCTCTTGATTGGAGTGAAGTCCTTGAACAAAATATGAGTTGGATTAGTGGTCGTTTTTTGCATTATTGTGTTGTAAATACAGGACAGGATTCAAGGACTTCACACCCCAAACTCTCAACGTATAAGTTTGGTATTGCTTGAGCTCCCATAGTCATAAGGTTAATTTTCCTATATTGTTCGTATATCTCTTGATTGGAGTTATATTTGTTTGTTCTTCTGATCACTTCGTACCTTTATATATATTTTTTATGGATAAAGACATCTAAAATGTTTTACTTTCATTGAGAGGGGAAAGCTGCAAAACTTACAGTATTGGTATCACAACCTCTTTACCAACTTCAATTCTATTTACAAAAGCAAGAGTATTTTTATTTTCCGAGTTTGTTGATTTTCAGTGTTGGAAATTTATGTCCATATTAATTATTCTTATCTTGTTATCAACGACTAGTGAAAACGCTCCCCCTGTATTAAGAGACATGATATGCTCAAAAGGTATTCCGATGTCTCATTATCCCTTTATCAATTTTGATCGCCACATTTTTACATTTTTTTAATGTTGAGTCGCACATATTTTTCTTAAATTATTTATGAGAAATTCACACACACACACACACATAAAATTAATATAAGTTCATATTAAACTTTTAACTTCTTGTCTCCATCAACGTTGAAATCCCATTTAACAGAATAATATTTTTTAAAACAAGTTATACCGTTATAGGTAACGTAATTAAAGCTAGCATATTTTTTATGTACTTTCTTTCCTAATTTCCTATCTAAATAGTCTTACATAAAAAAAATATGAGTGGGATTAAGCCTTTATACTAGTGGTCGTTATTCGCATTATTTTGTTTTAAATACAGGACAGGATTCAAGGACTTCACAACCCAAACTCTCAACATATAAGTTTTGCGCAGCTTGTGCACCCACAGTCATAAGTTTAATTATCCTATGTTGTTCGTATTGCTAATGATTGGTGTGAAGTGCTTGAAAAAAAAATGAGTTGGATTTGTGGTCGTTTTTCGCATTATTGTGTTTTAAATACAGGACAGGATTCCAAGACATCACACCCCAATCTCTCATTGTATAAGTTTTGTGCAGCTTGAACTGCCATAGACATAAGCTTAATTTTCCTATATTGTTCGTATATCTCTTGATTGGAGTTATATTTGTTTGTTCTTCTGATCACTTCGTACCTTCATATATATTTTTTATTGATAAAGACATCTAAAATGTTTTACTTTCATTGAGAGGGGAAAGCTGCAAAACTTACAGTATTGGTAACACAACCTCTTTACCAACTTCAATTCTATTTACAAAAGCAAGAGTATTTTTATTTTCTGAGTGTGTTGATTTTCAGGGTTGGAAATGTATGTCCATATTAATTCTTCTTATCTTGTTATCAACAACTATAGTTACAACGCTCCCACCTATTGAGAGACATGATATGCCAAAAAGGGATTCCGACGTCTCATTATCATTTTATCAATTTTGATCGCCACATTTGTACATTTTTTTAATGTTGAGTCGCACATATTTTCTTAACTTATTTATGAGAAATTCACACACACACCCATAAAATTAATATAAGCTCATATTAAACTTTTAACTACTTGTCTCAGTCCACGTTGAAATCCCAATTAACAGAATAATATTTTTCAATACAAGTTATACCGTTATAGGTAACGTGACTAAAGCTAGCATATTTTTAGTCACTTTCTTTCCTAATTTGCTATCTAAAAAGTGTTACATGAACACAATAGGAGTTGGATTAAGCCTTTATACTAGTGGTCATTTTGCGCATTATTTTGTTTTAAATAAAGGACAGGATTCAAGGACTCCACACCCCAAACTCTCATTGTAAAAGTTTTGTGCAGCTTGAGCTCCCATAATCATAAGTTTAATATTGCAATATCTTTCGTAAGCTCCTTCTGTATCTCTTGATTGGAGTTATATTTGTTTGTTCTTCTGACCACTTCTTACTTTTGCATATATATTTTTTTATTGATAAAGGCATCTAAAATCTTTTACTTTCCTTGAGAGGGGAAAGGTGGAAAACTTACAGCAATGGTATCACAGCCTCTTTACCAAGTTCATTTCTATTTACAAAAACAAGATTATTTTTGTATTCTGAGTTTGTTGATTTTCAGGATGGGAAATTTATGCCGATATTAATTATTCTTATATTGTTATCAACGACAATAGTGAAAATGCTACCCCCTATTGAGAGACATGATATGCTGAAGAGGGATTCCGACGTCTCATTATCATTTTATCAATTTTGATCGCCAAATTTGTACATTTTTTTAATGTTGAGTCGCACATATTTTTCTTAACTTATTTACGAGTATTCTTGTTTACAATGTTAAAATCGGCACATCTATTTTCTAGGTTTGAAATTCTTAACACAAGTAATTTTTCCCCTTTGGTTGACGCAAAAGGGACGGCAGCCCGAATTTCAAGATAAATACAGCATATGAAGAAATCTTGTTTCATTGAAAAACATATGAATAAGGATCTAATTGTCAAATCCATCCTTTTATTGGTTTTATGGGATATGACATGCCCGAAAAGGAAAATAATATTTCACCATTTTCTCAATTTATTTTACACACACACTCACGCAGACGCGTGCACACGCACAATGTCACTAGTCAAATTGAGATTTGTAGTCAAAATCAGTTTTATCTTACAATAACTCAATATCTGTAATTTGATTGAAATCCCTTTTGAGAGCAAGCAAAATATTAGTTATGAACATTTTCTGGAAGATGGTTGTGTACCAATTGAAGAAAAGGGATTTGGAGAGATTCACACACACACATAAAATAAATGTAAGTTCATATTGAATATGTAGCTACTTATGTCAATCCACGTTGAATTCACATTTAAGAAAATTATAATTTTTGTTTCAATTATACTCTTATAGGTAACGTGATTAAAGCTAGCTTATTTTTATGCAACTTCTTTCCTAATTTGCTATCAAAAAAGTGTTGCATGAACAAAATATGAGTTGAATTAAGCCTTTATACTAGTGTTCATTTTGCGCATTATTGTGTTTTGAATAAAGGACATGATTCAAGGACTTCACACCCCAAACTCTCATTGTATAAGTTTTGCGCAGCTTGAGCTCCCATAGTCATAAGTTTAATTTTCCTCTATCTTTCGTAAGCTTCTTCTGTATCTGTAGATTTGAGTTATTTTTGTTTGTTCTTCTGACCTCTTCTTACTTTCGCATATATATCTTTTTATTGATAAAGACATCTAAAATCTTTTACTTTCCTTGAGAGGGGAAAAGTGGAAAACTTACAGCAATGGTATCACTACCTCTTGACCAACTTCAATTCGATTTACAAAAGCAACATTATTTTTATTTTCTGAGTTTGTTGATTTTCAGGGTTGCAAATTTATGTCCATATTAACTATTCTTGTTATCAACGACTATAGTGAAAATGCTTGCCCCCTATTGAGAGACATTATATGCTCGAAAGGGATTCCGACGTCTCATTATCATTTTATCAATTTTGATCGCCACATTTGTACATTTTTTTAATGTTGAGTCGCACATATTTTTCTTAACGTATGTACGAGTATTCATGTTTGCAATGTTAAAATCGGCACATCTATTTTCTAGGTTAGAAATTCCTAAGACAAGTAATTTTTTCCCTTTGGTTGACACAAAAGGGACGGCAGCTCGAATTTATGATAAATATAGCATATGAAGAAATCTTGTTGCACTGAAAAACATTTGAATAAGGATCTAATTGTCAAATCCATCATTTTTTTTTGTGTTTTATGGGATACGGCATGCTCGAAAAGGAAGACATTATTTCACCATTTTCTCAATATATTTTACACACACTCACGCGAACGTGTGCGCAAGCACAATATCACTAGTTAAATTGAGATTTGTAGTCAAAATCAGTTTTATCTTAAAATAACTCAATATCTGTAATTTTATTGAAATCCCTTTTGACAGCAAGCAAAAAATTAGTTCTGAACATTTTCTCGAAGATGGTTGTGTACCAAGTGAAGAAAGGGGATTTGGAGAGATTCAAACACACACCCATTAAATAAATGTAAGTTCATATTTAATCTTTAGCTACTTGTGTCAATCCACATTGAATTCCCATTTAAGAGAATCATATTTTTTGTTTCAACTTATACTCTTATAGGTAACATGACTAAAGCTAGCTTATTTTTATGCAACTTCTTTCCTAGTTTGCTATCTAAAAAGTGTTACATGAACAAAATATGAGTTGGATTAAGGTGGTCATTTTGCGCATTATTTTGTTTTTAATAAAGGATAGGATTCAAGGACTTCACACCCCAAACTCTCATTGTATATGTTTTGCGCAGCTTGAGCTCTCATAGTTATAAGTTTAATTTTTCTATATCTTTCGTAAGCTCCTTCTGTATCTCTTGATTGGAGTTAGATTTGTTTGTTCTTCAAATCACCTCTTACTTTCACGTATATATTTTTTTTATTGATAAAGACATATAAAATCCTTTACTTTCATTGAGAGGGGAAAGGTGGAAAACTTACAGCAATTGTTGTCACAACCTCTTTACCAACTTCAATTCTATTGACAAAAACAAGATTATTTTTTTTTCCTGATTTTGTTGATTTTCAGGGTGGGAAACTAATGTCCATATTAATTATTCTTATCTTGTTATCAACAACTATAGTGAAAGCGTTCCCCCCTCTTGAGAAGCATGATATGCTCAAAAGGGATTCCGAGGTCTCATTATCATTTTATCAATTTTGATTGCCACATTTGTACATTTTTTTAATGCTGAGTCTCACATATTGTTCTTACTTATCTACGAGTATTCTTGTTTGCAATATTAAAATCGGAACATCTATTTTCTAAGCTAGAAATTCTTAACACAAGTAATTTTTTCCCCATTGTTTAACACGAAAGGGATGGCAGCCCGAATTTCATGATAAATACCGCATAGGAAAAATTCTTGTTGCATTGAAAAACATATGAATAAGGATCTAATTGTCAAATCTATCATTTTTTCTTTTAAGGGATACAACATTCCTGAAAAGGACAACTTTATTCCACTATTTTCTCAATTTATTTGACAGACACACTCACGCGGACGCATGCACACGCACAATGTCACTAGTTATTGAGATTTGTAGTCAAAATCAATTTTATCTTACAATAACTCAACATCTGTAATTTTATTGAAATCGCATTTGACAGTAGGCAAAATATTAGTTCTGAACATTTTGTTGAAGATGGTGTGTACCAAGTGAAGAAAGGGGATTTGGAAAGATTCACATACACACCCATAAAATAAATGTAAGTTCATATTAAATCTTTTGCAACTTGTGTCAATCCACGTTGAATTCCCATTTAAGAGAATAATATTTTTATTTCAACTTATACTCTTACAGCTAACGTGACTAAAGCTAGCTTATTTTTATGCAATTTCTTTCCTAATTTGCTATCTAAAAAGCGTTACATGAACAAAATATGAGTTGAATTAAGCCTTTATACTAGTGGTCATTTTGCGCATTATTTTGTTTTCAATTCAAGGACTTCACACACCAAACTCTCATTGTATAAGTTTTGGGCAGCTTAAGCTCCCATAGTCATAAGTTTAATTTTCCTATATCTTTCGTAAGCTCCTTCTGTATCTGTTGATAGGATTATATTTGTTTGTTCTTCTCACCACTTCTTACTTTCGCATATATATTTTTTTATTGATAAAGACAACTAAAATCTTTTACTTTCATTGAGAGGGGGAAGGTGGAAAACTTACAGCAATGGTAGCACAACCTCTTTACCAACTTCAATTCTATTTACTAAAGCAAGATTGTTTTTGTTTTCTGAGTATGTTGATTTTCAGGGTGGAAAATTTATGTCCATGTTAGTTATTCTTATCTTGTTATCAATGTCTATAGTGAAAACGCTCCCCCCCTATTGAGAGACATGATATGCTCAAAAGGGATTCCGACCTCTAATTATCATTTTATCAATTTTGATCGCCACATTTGTACATTTTTTTAATGTTGAGTCGCACATATTTTTCTTAACTTATTTACGAGTATTCTTGTTTGCAATGTTAAAATTGGGACATCTATTTTCTAGGTTAGAAATTGTCAAGACAAGTAATATTTCTTCTTTGGTTGAAACGAAAGGTTCGGAAGCCCGAATTTCATGAAAAATACAGCATATGAAAAAATCTTGTTGAATTGAAAAACATATGAATAAGGATTTAATTGTAAAATCCATCTCTATTTTTGGTTTTGTAGGATACGACATGCCCGAAAAGCAAAACATTATTTCACCATTTTCTCAATTTATTTTACACACACTCACGCGGATGCGTGCACACGCACAACGTCACAAGTTAAATTGAGATTTGTAGTCCAAATCAGTTTTATCTTACAACAAATCAATATCTGTAATTTGATTGAAATCCCTATTGACAGCAAGCAAAATATTATTTCTGAACATTTTCTCAAAGATGGTTGTGTACCATGTGAAGAAAGAGGATTTGGAGAGATTCACACACGTACAAACCCATAAAATAAATGTAAGTTCATATTAAATCTTTAGCTATTTGTGTCAATCCCCATTGAATTCGCGTTTAAGAGAATACTATTTTTTGTTTCAACTTATACTATTACAGGTAACGTTACCAAAGCTAGCTTATTTTTATGAAATTTCTTTGCTAATTTTCTATCAAAATAGTCTTACATTAACAAAATATGAGTTGGATTGAGCCTTTATACTACTAGTCATTTTGCGCATTATTTTGATTTAAATACAGGACAGGTTTCAAGGACTTCACACCCCAAACTCTCATTGTATAAATTTTGCGCAGCTTCAGCTCTCATAGTCATAGTTCAATTTTCCTATAGCTTTCGTAAGCTCCTTCTATATCCGTAGATTGGAATTATATTTGTTTGTTCTTCTGACCACTTCTTACTTTCACATATATATTTTTTTATTGATAAAGACAACTAAAATCTTTTACTTTCATTGAGAGGGGGAAGGTGGAAAACTTACAGCAATGGTAGCAAAACCTCTTTACCAACTTCAATTCTATTTACAAAAGCAAGATTATTTTTATTTTCAGAGTTTGTTGATTTTCAGGATGGGAAATTTATGTCGATATTAATTATTCTTTTCTTGCTATCAACGACTATAGTGAAAACGCTCCCCCCTATTGAGAGACATGATATGCTCAAAAGGGATTCCGACGTCTCATTATCATTTTATCAATTTTGATCGCCACATTTGTACATTTTTCTAATGCTGAGTCGCACATATTTTTCTTAACTTATTTATCAGAAATTCACACACACACACACCCATAAAATTAATATAAGCTCATTTAAAATTTTAACTACTTGTCTCAATCCACGATGAAATGCCATTTAATAGAATAATATTTTTTTATTACAAGTTATACTCTTATAGGTAACGTGGCTAAAGCTAGTATATTTTTATGCAATTTCTTTCCTAATTTCCTATCTAAATAGTCTTACATGAACAAAATATGAGTTGGATTAAGCCTTTATACTAGTCGTCGTTTTTCGCATTATTTGGTTTTAAATACAGGACAGGATTCAAGGACTTCACATCCCAAGCTCTCAACGTATAAGTTTTGTGCCGCCTGAGCTCCCATAGTGATAAGTTTAATTTTCCTATATTGTTCGTATAACTCTTGATAGGTGTGAAATCCTTGAACAAAATATGAGTTGGATTAGTGGTCATTTTTCGCATTATTGTGTTTTAAATACACGACAGGATTCAAGGACTTCACACCCCAAATTCTCATTGTATAAGTTTTGTGCAGCTTGAACTCCCATAGTCACAAGCTTAATTTTCCTATATTGTTCGTATATCTCTTGATTGGTGTGAAGTCCTTGAACAAAATATGAGTTGGATTAGTGTTCGTTTTTCACATTATTGTGTTTTAAATACAGGACAGGTTTCAAGGACTTCCCACCCCAAACTCTCATTATATAAATTTTGCACAGCTTGAGCTCTCATAGTCATAAGTTCAATTTTCCTATATCTTTCGTAAGCTGCTTCTCTATCTGTTGATTGGAGTTATATTTGTTTGTTCTTCTGACCACTTCTTACTTTCGCATATATATTTTTTATTGATAAAGACATCTAAAATGTTTTACTTTCATTGAGAGGGGAAAGGTGGAAAACTTACAGCAATGGTATCACAACCTCTTTACCAACTTCAATTCTATTGACAAAGGCCAGATTATTTTTGTATTCTGAGTTTGTTGATTTTCAGGATGGGAAATTTATGTCGATATTAATTATTCTTATATTGTTATCAACGACTATAGTGAAAATGCTACCCCCTATTGAGAGACATGATATGCTGAAAAGGGATTCCGACGTCTCATTATCATTTTGTCAATTTTGATCGCCAAATTTGTACATTTTTTTAATGTTGAGTCGCACATATTTTTCTTAACTTATTTACGAGTATTCTTGTTTACAATATTAAAATCGGCACATCTATTTTCTAGGTTTGAAATTCTTAACACAATTAATTTTTCCCCTTTCGTTGACGTGAAAGGGACGGCAGCCCGAATTTCAAGATAAATACAGCATACGAAGAAATCTTGTTTCATTGAAAAACATATGAATAAGGATCTAATTGTCAAATCCATCCTTTTATTGGTTTTATGGGATACGACATGCCCGAAAAGGAAAATAATATTTCACCATTTTCTCAATTTATTTTAGAGACACACTCACGCGGACGCGTGCACACGCCCAATATCACTAGTTAAATTGAGATTTGTAGTCAGAATCAGTTTTATCTTACAATAACTCAATATCTGTAATTTTATAGAAATCCCATTTTACAACAAGCAAAATATTAGTTCTGAACATTTTCTCGTAGATGGTTATGTACCAAGTGAAGAAAGCGGATTTGGAGAGATTCACACACACACCCATAAAATAAATTAAAGTTCATATTAAATCTTTAGCTACGTGTGTTAATCCATGTTGAATTCCCATTTAAGAGAAAAATATTTTTTGTTTCAACTTATACTCTTACAGGTTACGTGACTAAAGCTAGCATATTTTTATGCAACTTCTTTCCTAATTCGCTATCTAAAAAGTGTTACATGAACAAAATTTGAGTTGAATTAAGCCTTTATACTAGTGGTCATTTTGCGTATTTTTTTATTTTAAATAAAGGACAGGATTCAAGTACTTCACACCCCAAACTCTCATTGTATAAGTTTTGCGCAGCTTGAGCTCCCATAGTCATAGGTTTAATTTTCGTATATCTTTCGTAAGCTCCTTCTGTATCTGTTGATTGGAGTTATATTTGTTTGTTCTTTTGACCACTTCTTACTTTTGCATATATATTTTTTATTGATAAAGACAACTAAAATCTTTTACTTTCGTTGAGAGGGGAAAGGTGGAAAACTTACAGCAATGGTAGCTCAACCTCTTTACCAACTTCAATTCAATTTACTAAAGCAAGATTATTTTTGTTTTCTGAGTATGTTGATTTTCAGAGTGGGAAGATTATGTCCGTGTTAGTTATTCTTACCTTGTTATCAATGACTATTGTGAAAATGCCCCCCTTATTGAGAGACATGAAATGCTCGAAATGGATTCCGACTTCTCATTATCATTTTATCAATTTTGATCGCCACATTTGTACAATTTTTTAATGTTGAGTCGCACATATTTTTTTTAACTTATTTACGAATATTGTTGTTTGCAATGTTAAAATTGGCACATCTATTTTCAAGGTTAGAAATTCTTAACACAAGTAATTTTTCCCCTTTGGTTGACACAAAAGGCTCAACAGCCCGAATTTCATGATAAATACAACATATGAAAAAATATTGTTGCATTGAAAAACATATGAATAAGGATCTAATTGTAAAATCCATCTCTTTTTTTGGTTTTATGGGATACGACATGCCCGAAAAGCAAAACATTATTTCACCGTTTTGTCAATTTATTTTACACACACACTCACGCGGACGCGTGCACACACACAATGTCACTAGTTAAATTGAGATTTGAAGTTAAAATCAGTTTTATCTTAGAATAACTCAATATCTGTAATTTGATTGAAATCCCTTTTGACAGCAAGCAAAATATTAGTTATGAACATTTTCTGGAAGATGGTTGTGTACCAATTGAAGAAAAGGGATTTGGAGAGATTCACACACACACATAAAATAAATGTAAGTTCATATTGAATATGTAGCTACTTGTGTCAATCCACGTTGAATTCCCATTTAAGAGAATCATATTTTTTGTTTCAACTTATACTCTTATAGGTAACGTGACTAAAGCTAGCTTATTTTTATGCAACTTCTTTCCTAATTTGCTATCAATAAAGTGTTACATGAACAAAATATGAGTTGGATTAAGGTGGTCATTTTTTGCATTATTTTGTTTTTAATAAAGGACAGGATTCAAGGACTTCACACACCAAACTCTCATTGTATAAGTTTTGCACAGCTTGAGCTCTCATAGTCATAAGTTGAATTTTTCTATATCTTTCGTAAGCTCCTTCTGTATCTCTTGATTGGAGTTAGATTTGTTTGTTCTTCAAATCACCTCTTACTTTCACATATATATCTTTTTATTGATAAAGACATATAAAATCCTTTACTTTCATTGAGATGGGAGAGGTGGAAAACTTACAGCAATTGTTGTCACAACCTCTTTACCAACTTCAATTCTATTGACAAAAACAAGATTATTTTTTTTTCCTGATTTTTTTTATTTTCAGGGTGGGAAATTATTGTCCATATTAATTATTCTTATCTTGTTATCAACAACTATAGTGAAAATGTTCCCCCCCCTTGAGAAGCATGATATACTCAAAAGGGATTCCGACGTCTCATTATAATTTTATCAATTTTGATTGCCACAGTTGTACATTTTTTTAATGCTGAGTATCACATATTGTTCTTAACTTATCTACGAGTATTCTTGTTTGCAATATTAAAATCGGAACATCTATTTTCTAAGCTAGAAATTCTTAACACAAGTAATTTTTTCCCCATTGTTTAACACGAAGGGGATGGCAGCCCGAATTTCATGATAAATACCGCATAGGAAAAATTCTTGTTGCATTGAAAAACATATGAATAAGGATCTAATTGTCAAATCTATCTTTTTTTCTTTTAAGGGATACGACATTCCTGAAAAGGAAAACTTTATTCCACCATTTTCTCAATTTATTTGATAGACACACTTACACGGACGCATGCACACGCACAATGTCACTAGTTATTGAGATTTGTAGTCAAAATCAATTTTATCTTACAATAACTCAACATCTGTAATTTTATTGAAATCACATTTGACAGCAGGCAAAATATTAGTTCTGAACATTTTCTTGAAGATGGTTGTGTACCAAGTGAAGAAAGGGGATTTGGAGAGATTCACATACACACCCATAAAATAAATGTAAGTTCATATTAAATCTTTAGCAACTTGTGTCAATCCACGTTGAATTCCCATTTAAGAGAATAATATTTTTATTTCAACTTATACTCTTACAGCTAACGTGACTAAAGCTAGCTTATTTTTTTGCAATTTCTTTCCTAATTTGCTATCTAAAAAGCGTTACACGAACAAAATATGAGTTGAATTTAGCCTTTATACTAGTGGTCATTTTGCGCATTATTTTGTTTTCAATTCAAGGACTTCACACACCAAACTCTCATTGTATAAGTTTTGCGCAGCTTGAGCTCCCATAGTCATAAGTTTAATTTTCCTATATCTTTTGTAAGCTCCTTCTGTATCTGTTGATTGGAGTTATATTTGTTTGTTCTTCTCACCACTTCTTACTTTCACATATATATTTTTTTTATTGATAAAGACAACTAAAATCTTTTACTTTCATTGAGAGGGGGAAGGTGGAAAACTGACAGCAATGGTAGCACAACCTCTTTACCAACTTCAATTCTATTTACTAAAGCAAGATTGTTTTTGTTTTCTGAGTATGTTGATTTTCAGGGTGGGAAATTTATGTCCATGTTAGTTATTTTTATCTTGTTATCCACGACTATAGTGAAAACCCTCCCCCCCTATTGAGAGACATGATATGCTCAAAAGGGATTCTGACGTCTAATTATCATTTTATCAATTTTGGTCGCCACATTTGTACATTTTTTTAATGTTGAGTTGCACATATTTTTCTTAAGTTATTTACGAGTATTCTTGTTTGCAATGTTAAAATTGGGACATCTATTTTCTAGGTTAGAAATTCTCAACACAAGTAATATTTCTCCTTTGGTTGAAACGAAAGGTTCGGAATCTCGAATTTCATGATAAATACAGCATATGAAAAAATCTTGTTGAATTGAAAAACATATGAATAAGGATTCAAATGTAAAATCCACATCTATTTTTGATTTTGTAGGATACGACATGCCCGAAAAGGAAAACATTATTTCACCATTTTCTCAATTTATTTTACACACACTCACGCGGACGCGTGCACACGCACAACGTCACCAGTTAAATTGAGATTTGTAGTCCAAATCAGTTTTATCTTACAATAAATCAATATCTGTAATTTGATTGAAATCCCTATTGACAGGAAGCAAAATATTAGTTCTGAACATTTTCTCATAGATGGTTGTGTACCATGTGAATACTATTTAAGAGAATACTATTTTTTGTTTCAACTTATACTATTACAGGTAACGTGACCAAAGCTAGCTTATTTTTATACTTTGCTAATTTTCTATCAAAATAGTCTTACATGAACAAAATATGAGTTGGATTAAGCCTTTATACTACTAGTCATTTTGCGCATTATTTTGTTTTAAATACAGGACAGGATTCAAGGACTTCACACCCCAAACTCTCATTGTATAACTTTTTCGAAGCTTGAGCTCTCATAGTCATAAGTTCAATTTCCCTATATCTTTCGTAAGCTCCTTCTATATCCGTTGATTGGAGTTATATTTGTTTGTTCTTCTGCCACTTCTTACTTTCACATATATATTTTTTTATTGATAAAGACAACTAAAATCTTTTACTTTCATTGAGAGGGGGAAGGTGGAAAACTTACAGCAATGGTAGCAAAATCTCTTTACCAACTTCAATTCTATTTACAAAAGCAAGATTATTATTATTTTCAGAGTTTGTCGATTTTCAGGGTTGGAAATTTATGTCCATATTAATTATTCTTTTCTTGCTATCAACGACTATAGTGAAAACGCTCCCCCCTATTGAGAGACATGATATGCTCAAAAGGGATTCCGACGTCTCATTATCATTTTACCAATTTTGATCACCACATTTGTACTTTTTTTAATTTTGAGTCGCACATATTTTTCTTAACTTATTTATGAGAAATTCACACACACAGACACCCATAAAATTAATATAAGCTCATTTAAAATTTTAACTACTTGTCTCAATCCATGATGAAATTCCATTTAATAGAATAATATTTTTTTTATTACAAGTTATACTCTTATAGGTAACATGGCTAATACTAGCATATTTTTATGGAATTTCTTTCCTAATTTCCTATCTAAATTGTCTTACATGAACAAAATATGAGTTGGATTAAGCCTTTATACTAGTGGTCATTTTTCGCATTATTTTGTTTTAAATACAGCACAGGATTCAAGGACTTCCCACCCCAAACTCTCATTGTATAAATTTTGTGCAGCTTGAGCTCTCATAGTCATAAGTTCAATTTTCCTATATCTTTTGTAAGCTGCTTCTCTATCTGTTGATTGGAGTTATATTTGTTTGTTCTTCTGACCATTTCTTATTTTCGCATATATATTTTTTATTGATAAAGACATCTAAAATGTTTTACTTTCATTGAGAGGGGAAAGGTGGAAAACTTACAGCAATGGTATCACAACCTCTTTACCAACTTCAATTCTATTGACAAAGGCAAGATTATTTTTATTTTCTGAGTTTGTTGATTTTCAGGGTTGGAAATTTATGTCCATATTAATTATTCTTTTCTTGCTATCAACGACTATAGTGAAAACGCTCCCCCCTATTGAGAGACATGATATGCTCAAAAGGGATTCCGACGTCTCATTATCATTTTACCAATTTTGATCGCCACATTTGTACTTTTTTTTAATTTTGAGTCGCACATATTTTTCTTAACTTATTTATGAGAAATTCACACACACAGACACCCATAAAATTAATATAAGCTCATTTAAAATTTTAACTACTTGTCTCAATCCACGATGAAATGCCATTTAATAGAATAATATTTTTTTTATTACAAGTTATACTCTTATAGGTAACATGGCTAATGCTAGCATATTTTTATGGAATTTCTTTCCTAATTTCCTATCTAAATTGTCTTACATGAACAAAATATGAGTTGGATTAAGCCTTTATACTAGTGGTCATTTTTCGCATTATTTTGTTTTAAATACAGCACAGGATTCAAGGACTTCCCACCCCAAACTCTCATTGTATAAATTTTGCGCAGCTTGAGCTCTCATAGTCATAAGTTCAATTTTCCTATATCTTTTGTAAGCTGCTTCTCTATCTGTTGATTGGAGTTATATTTGTTTGTTCTTCTGACCATTTCTTACTTTCGCTTATATATTTTTTAATGATAAAGACATCTAAAATGTTTTACTTTCATTGAGAGGGGAAAGGTGGAAAACTTACAGCAATGGTATCACAACCTCTTTACCAACTTCAATTCTATTGACAAAGGCAAGATTATTTTTATTTTCTGAGTTTGTTGATTTTCAGGGTTGGAAATTTATGTCCATATTAATTATTGTTATCTTCTTATCAGCGACTATAGTGAAACTGCTCCCCCTATTGAGAGACATGATATGCTCAAAAGTGATTCCGACATCTCATTATTATTTTATCAATTTAGATTACCACATTTGTACATTTTTTTAATGTTGAGTCGCACATATTTTTCTTAACTTATTTATTATAAATTCACACACACACCCATAAAATTAATGTAAGCTCATGTTAAATTTTTAACTACGTGTCTCAATCCACGTTGAAATCTCATTTAACAGAATAATATTTTTTATTACAAGTTATACCCTTATTGGTAACGTGACTAAAGCTAGCATATTTTTATGCACTTTCTTTCCTAATATCCTATCTAAATAGTCTTACATGAACAAAATATGAGTTGGATTAAGCCTTTATACTAGTGGTGATTTTTCGCATTATTTTGTTTTAAATACAGGACAGGATTCAAGGACTTCATACCCCAAACTCTCAACGTATAAGTTTTGTGCAGCTTGAGCTCCCATAGTCATAAGTTTAATTTTTCTATATTGCTCGTATATCTCTTAATTGGTGTGAAGTCCTTGAACAAGATATGAGTTGGATTTGTGATCATTTTTCGCATTGTTGTGTTTTAAATACACGACATGATTCAAGGACTTCACACCCCAAACTCTCATTGTATAAGTTTTGTGCAGCTTTAACTCCCATAGTCACAAGCTTTATTTTCCTATATTGTTTGTATATCTCTTGATTGGAGGTATATTTGTTTGTTCTTCTGATCACTTCGTACTTTCATATATATTTTTTATTGATAAAGACATCTAAAATGTTTTACTTTCATTGAGAGGGGAAAGGTGGAAAAGTTACAGTCATGGTATAACAACCACTTTACCAACTTCAATTCTATTTACAAAAGCAAGATTATTTTTATTTTCTGAGTTTGTTGATTTTCAGGGTTGGAAATTTATGTCCATATTAATTATTCTTATCTTGTTATCAAAAACTATTGTGAAAATTGTTGGTAAATATTTGTTTTTTAATTTAAATTTATAAATATATACTAATTCCATTTTATAAAATAAAATATTTGTTTGAGATTTTCTTAAGATTTTGTTTTAATGCGTCAATTAGTTTGTTAGATTTGTTTTGACAACTGTAGGTTAGTTTCCAACGGTCATATTTCCAACGGTCATATTTTGTTTGTTGCTTAAGGTGATCTGTGTCTATATATTCTCTTTCCTCCTTTCTAAAAGCATGACAGAGCTATAGTCTCATCCCTTTTCACAAAATTTTCTATTTCTTTTCTTATAAAATAATTTATTTCTTGAGAGTAAGAGCATTGGTGTTCAAAAGGTTTGGGGATCCTTTCGCTGCACACGATCGGAACCAACGGGTTGTCGTATCTTGGGAGAGAAGCGCAATCAGAATGTCTTACCCATGCAGTGTGGGCGTTTTCTCTCTAAGGATAGCATTTACGTGCTTCCACCCAGGCTATTTAATTCTTTTCCTTGATTTAATTTTTCATTGTGCTCATTGTATGATATAATGCATTATTTATGTGACGTCAATTAAATTTATTTTGCTACTGTTATTTTATTATTTAATTCAAGACTGTGCATCTTCTTCGTATTTATTTTCCTTCATTTTTATTTTATTTTTCCAACAGTCTTAGAGAGAAAAATTAGTTATCACTTTCTTCTTGCATAGTCTTTTTTGCAGTAGCATTTTATTTTACCAAAATATCAGTCATGAATATGATTGACTCCCCTTTTAGTAAGTCTGAAAAATTAATGGATGAAGACACAATGTATTATGCTTTATTAAAAATGTGTTATTATATTATTTCATTTCCTTAAATTTTACATTAGTGAGAGATTGTTGAAAAATATTTTCTTATAATTTGAAATTTAAAATATATTTTCTTCATTAATGATGGTTTTGAAGAGAAAATGCTTTTAGAATTAGTTTATGTGAAAAACTAAAAGCATACTTCTAATTTCATTCCTATATGATTAGAAAACTATCTTTTACTTGGTCAAATGATCCTGTGAACACAAGTCTTTAAAATCAGGACATTTGTTGTTTGGTTTTTAATTTTTATTGTTTAACGTTATTATTACTACGACAAGTATTTTGTTGCTACATGTTGACTGATTGTTTCTTTATATATAACTCATTGATAAAAGATAAGCCTGTGAAAATATAACACACAAAAACATTAAAATAAACACTTTGGTGAAGTTTTATATTTTGTTTGTCGTATTCTTAATAGAGTACCTTATAAAAAAAATTTAAAAAAATCTTTATGAGCTATGGAGAAAAAGAGAATCAAATCTGAAATATCTTAAAGTGTGGGGGTGTCTAGTAAAGGTTAATATCCCTATTAATAAGAAAAGGAAAATTGAAAAAAAAAATATTAATTATATTTTGTTGGATATTTTTTACATAATACTACTTATAGATTCTTAGTTATTAATTCAGAAGTATCTGAAATTTCTAATGGTACTATTATGGAGTCTAGAGATGTGACTTTCTTTGAAAATATTTTTTCTTGAAAAATAAATTGTTAAATCTTTGTATGGTTTGAAACAAGCTCCAAAGCATTGACACAAAAATTTGATTAAGTTATTCTTTTGTATGATTTTCAAATTAATGATAGTGATAAATGTGTGTATGTGAAACAATTTAAGAATAATGAACGTGTCATTTTATGTTTGTATCTGAATAACCTATTGATATTTGGTAGTAAATGAATTTCATAAATGATGTGAAGTTTTTCTTGTCTAGAAATTTTGATATGAAAGACCTTGGTTGTGTAGATGTGATTTTGGGTATTAAGCTTATAGAGAAAAATGATGGTATGATTTTTTATCCAATCTTATTATGTTGAAAAGCTATATATTAAAGAAGTTTAATCATTTTGATGTGAAACATGTTTCTGCTCCTTATGACTCAACTATTGAGTTAAAAAAAAAAGTTTGAGTAAACTAATTTTTTTTTACATGAATATTCTCAAATTATTGGTTCTATGTTACATTTGACAAACTTCTCTAGGCTTGACATTGCATATGCAGTTGGTAGATTGAAAAGTAATTGAGGAATTTAGTGATACAAACTTGAAGTTCTGATTGTGATGAAATAAAATTGACAAGTGGTTATGTTTTTGCTTTAGCTGGTTGTGCAGTATCATGAAAATCTATCAGACAAATTATTATTTCACATGAAAGCAAAATTTATTGCTTTAAATACTACTACTAGTGAGGCTGAATTTCTTAAAAATGTATTATGTGATTTGTCATTGTTAAATAAGCGTATACCTCCAATTCCAATGCATTGTGATAGTCAAATTGCTATATCTATAAAGTGACAAGCAAAATTTTAATGAAAAAAGAAGACACTTAAGAGTGAGACATAAGTCTATTAGAAATTTGATTTCTCATGGTGTCATTTCTCTTGACTTTGTCAGGTTAGAAAATAATATTGCGGATCCGCTTACAAAAAGGTTGACATGTCAACAAGTATTTGAGTCGTCGAGGGGAATGAGATTAAAGCTCATTATTTAGTTACAACAATGGACACCCGTCTCCGTGTGATTGGTGATCCCATGAATGGAGTTCAACGGGTAACAACGAAATTGTTTGTTGACTAAAGTACACCAAAATGAAATTTGGTGGAGCTATTCCGTTTCTCATTCCTATGACGAGGTGTATTATAAATTGTGGCAATATTAAGGTTGAGGTATTTATATATGTGTATTTTTGGTAAAAAAAAAAAATACCTCTTAATGAATCCGATGATAATTATTGTAGGGGTGGGGGTCACAACCCACTCTTTGAGGATTCACCTAGTGAGTGTGGTGGTGGGGCCACCACTGTGAGATATGGGCTAATCTCTAAGTGACACTCACGAAACAAGATACAAGCGCAAGGCAGTGTAACACGCTACGATTGATTAGAACCTAATTGAACGCCAATATTGTAGGGGTTGTGTACTAAAGTCCGGTTAAAGAATATGTAGTTCAAGACAATCAAGTCACTACATTTTTCTCGGATGGAAGTTCATAAACACTAGGTATAAGGCTCAAACCCGGAAGGTTCCTTATACCGAAATACAATATCACATGCTCTTTCTCTTATGTTTTTATGCAAATTATCTTTTAGAAAATATATTTTAAAATTTTAAATTATGTGGGGGAATGTTGGTAAATATTTGTGTTTTAATTTAAAATTTATAAATATATATTAATTCCATTTTATAAAATAAAATATTTATTTTAGATTTTCTTAAGATTTTGTTTTAATGAGTCAACTAGTTTGTTAGATTTGTTTTGACAACTGTAGGTTAGTTTCCAACAGTCGTATTTTGTTTGTTGCTTTAGGTTATCTGGGTCAATATATTCTCTTTCCTCCTTTCTAAAAACATGACAGAGCTACAGTCTCATCCCTTTTCACAAAATTTTCTATTTCTTTTCTTATAAAATAATTTATTTCTTGAGAGTAAGAGCATTGGTGTTCATAAGGTTTGGGGATCCTTTCGCTGCACACGATCGGAACCAACAGGTTGTTGTATCTTGGGAGAGGAGCGCATTCAGAATGTCTTACCCGTGCAGTGGGGGTGTTTTCTCTCTAAGGATAGCGTTTACGCGCTTCAACCCAGGCTATTTAATTCTTTCACTTGATTTAATTTTTCATTGTGCTCATTGTATGATATAATGCATTATTTATGTGATGCCAATTAAATTTATTTTGCTACTGTTATTTTGTTATTTAATTCAAGACTGTGCATCTTCTTCGTATTTATTTTCCTTCATTTTTATTTTATTTTTCCAACAAAAATGCTCCCCCCTATTGAGTGTGATGATATGCTCAAAAGGGATTCTGAGGTCTCATTATCATTGTATCAATTTTGATCGCCACATTTATACATTTTTTTAATGTTGAGTCACCCATATTTTTCTTAACTTATTTATGAGAAATTCACACACACACCCATAAAATTAATATAAGCTCATGTTAAATTTTTAACTTCTTGTCTCAATCCACGTTGAAATCCCATTGAACAGAATAATATTTTTTATTACAAGTTATACCCTTATAGGTAACGTGACTAAAGCTAGCATATTTTTTTTGCACTTTCTTTCCTAATTTCCTATCTAAATAGTCTTTCATGAACAAAATATGAGTTGGATTAAGCCTTTATACTAGTGGTCATTTTTCGCATTATTTTGTTTTAAATACAGGACAGGATTCAAGGGCTTCACACCCCAAACTCTCAACGTATAAGTTTTGTGCAGCTTGAGCTCCCATAGTCATAAGTTTAATTTTCCTATATTGTTCGTACATCCCTTGATTGGTGTGAAGTCCTTGAGCATAATATGTGGTGGATTAGTGGTCATTTTTTGCATTATTGTATTTTAAATACAGGACCGGATTCCAGGACTTCACACCCCAAACTCACATTGTATAAGTTTTGTGATGCTTCAAGTCCCATAGTCATAAGCTTAATTTTCCAATATTGTTCGTATATCTCTTGATTGGAGTTATATATGTTTGTTCTTCTGATCACTTCGTACATTCATATATATTTTTTATTGATAAAGACATCTAAAATGTTTTACTTTCATTGAGAGGGGAAAGGTGGAAAACTTACAGTAATGGTATCACAACCTCTTTACCAACTTCAATTCTATTGACAAAGGCAATATTATTTTTATTTTCTGAGTTTGTTGATTTTCAGGGATGGTAATTTATGTCCTTATTAATTATTCTTATCTTGTTATCAACGACTCTAGTGAAAACGCACCCCCCTATTGAGAGTGATGATATGCTCAAAAGGGATTCCGACGTCTCATTATCATTTTATCAATTTTGATCGCCACATTTGTACATTTTTTTAATGTTGAGTCGCACATATTTTTCTTAACTTATTTATGAGAAATTCACATACACACTCATAAAATTAAAATAAGCTCATATTAAATTTTTAACTACTTGTCTCAATCCACGTTGAAATCCCATTTAACAGAATAATATTTTTTATTGGAAGTTATACCCTTATAGGTAACTTGACTATAGCTAGCATATGTTTTTGCAATTTCTTTCCTAATTTCCTATCTAAATAGTCTTACATGAACAAAATATGAGTTGGATTAAGCCTTTATACTAGAGGTCATTTTTCGCATTATTTTGTTTTAAATACAGGACAGGATTCAAGGACTTCACACCCCAAACTCTCAACGTATAAGTTTTGTGCAGCTTGAGCTCCCATAGTCATAAGTTTAATTTTCGTATATTGTTCGTATATTTCTTGATTGGTGTGAAGTCCTTGAACAAAATATGAGTTGGATTAGTGGTCGTTTTTCGAATTATAGGGTTTTAAATACAGGTCATGATTCAAGGACTTCCCACCCCAAACTCTCATTGTATAAGTTTTGTGAAGCTTGAACTGCCATAGTCACAAGCTTAATTATCCTATATTGTTCGTATATCTCTTGATTGGAGGTATATTTCTATGTTCTTCTGATCACTTCGTACTTTCATATATATTTTTTATTGATAAAGACATTTAAAATGTTTTACTCTCATTGAGAGGGGAAAGGTGGAAATCTTACAGTAATGGTATAACAACCATTGTACCAACTTCAATTCTATTTACAAAGACAAGAATATTTTTATTTTCTTAGTTTGTTGATTTTCAGGAATGGTAATCTATGTCCATATTAATTATTCTTATCTTCTTATCAACGACAATAGTGAAAATGCTCCCCCCTATTGAGAGACATGATATGCTCAAAAGGGATTCCGACGTCTCATTATCATTTTATCAATTTTGATCGCCACATTTGTACATTTTTTTAATGTTGAGTCGCACATATTTTTCTTAACTTATTTATTAGAAATTCAAACACACACCCATAAAATTTATATAAGCTCATATTAAATTTTTAACAACTTGTCGTAATCCACGTTGAAATCCCATTTAACAGAATAATATTTTTTATTACAAGTTATACCCTTATTGGTAACGTGACTAAAGCTAGCATATTTTTATGCACTTTCTTTCCTAATTTCCTATCTAAATAGTCTTAGAAGAACAAAATATGAGTTGGATTAAGCCTTTATACTAGTGGTCGTTTTTCGCATTATTTTGTTTTAAATACAGGACAGGATTCAAGGACTTCACACCCCAAACTCTCAACGTATAAATTTTGTACAGCTTGAGCTCCCATAGTCATAAGTTTAATTTTCCTATATTGTTCGTATATTTCTTGATTGGTGTGAAGTCCTTGAACAAAATATGAGTTGGATTAGTGGTCGTTTTTCGAATTATTGTGTTTTAAATACAGGCCAGGATTCAAGGACTTCACACCCCAAACTCTCAACGTATAAATTTTGTACAGCTTGAGCTCCCATAGTCATAAGTTTAATTTTCCTATATTGTTCGTATATTTCTTGATTGGTGTGAAGTCCTTGAACAAAATATGAGTTGGATTAGTGGTCGTTTTTCGAATTATTGTGTTTTAAATACAGGCCAGGATTCAAGGACTTCCCACCCCAAACTCATTGTATAAGTTTTGTGCAGCTTGAACTCCCATAGTCACAAGCTTAATTTTCCAATATTGTTCGTATATCTCTTGATTGGAGTTATATATGTTTGTTCTTCTGATCACTTCGTACATTCATATATATTTTTTATTGATAATGACATCTAAAATGTTTTACTTTCATTGAGAGGGGAAAGGTGGAAAACTTACAGTAATGGTATCACAACCTCTTTTCCAACTTCAATTCTATTGACAAAGGCAATATTATTTTTATTTTCTGAGTTTGTTGATTTTCAGGGATGGTAATTTATGTCCTTATTAATTATTCTTATCTTGTTATCAACGACTCTAGTGAAAACGCACCCCCCTATTGAGAGTGATGATATGCTCAAAAGGGATTCCGACATCTCATTATTATTTTATCAATTTTGATCGCCACATTTGTACATTTTTTTAATGTTGAGTCACACATGTTTTTCTTAACTTATTTATTAGAAATTCACACACACACCCATAAAATTAATATAAGCTCATATTAAATTTTTAACTACTTGTCTCAATCCACGTTGAAATCCCATTTAACAGAATAATATTTTTTATTACAAGTTATACCCTTACAAGTAACGTGACTAAAGCTAGCATATTTTTATGCACAAAATATGAGTTGGATTAAGCCTATCATAATAGTCTTACATGAACAAAATATGAGTTGGATTAAGCCTTTATATTAGTTGTCATTGTTCGCATTATTTTGTTTTAAATACAGGACAAGATTCAAGGACTTCACACCCCAAACTCTCAACGTATAAGTTTTGTATAGCTTGAGCTCCCATAGTCATAAGTTTAATTTTCCTATATTGTTCGTATATCTCTTGATTGGTGTGTAGTCCTTGAACAAAATATGAGTTGGATTAGTGGTCGTTTTTCCCAATATTGTGTTTAAAATACAGGACAGGATTCCAGGACTTCACACCCCAAACTCAGATTGTATAAGTTTGGTGTAGCTTGAACTCCCATAGTCACACTCTTAGAAAATATATTTTCAACATCGGTTATTTAGAACATTCTACATCGGTTCTAAAACCGATGTTGAAAGTGACGATGTTGAATGTTTGAATGTTAACATCGGTTTTGGAGAACCGATGTTAACATACATATAACAACATTGGTTCTCTAAATACCCGATGTTAAACACAATGAACAAAAAAAAAAAAATGAACAACGATAAAAAAATATTAGAACATCGTTACTAAAACGATCAACATCATGTACATTTTTTGTTTATTGTTAACATCGGTTTGAAACCAATTAACATAAAAAAACATCGGTTCTCTAAATACCCGATGTTAAACACAATGAACAACAGCAAAAAAGGTGTACGCATGATGAACGTTGACATCGGTTTTCCAGTAAAACCGATGTTAATATGTTAGTTTAACATCGGTTTTCTAAAAAAACCATGTTTTTTTTTTTTTTTTTTTTTTTTCTAAAAAAACCGATGTTAATGTATGCCCTTAACATTGGTTTTGCTAGAAAACCGATGTCAATGTTGATGATGCATACACTTATTTGGTGTAGTTCTTTGTGTATAACATCGGTTATGTACATAACCGATGTTAATATTGAAATATTCACATCGGTTATTTATAATTAACCGATGTTAATGTACAATAGTTGACATCGGTTATCTACAAATAACCGATGTTAAAATACAAACGCTGACATCGGTTATACACAAATAACCTATGTTAATATACAAACGTTAACATCGGTTTTTGTTAATAACCGATGTTGTTTTCAAGTATTTTTTTTATATATACTTTCTGTTTTTACAATAAACCCAAAATTGTACCTGTCAAATGCAATTTTAGGAGGCCCAATTCACAGCAAATAAACATTTTATTCTGCTTTCAAGCAGTTTTAATGATAATAAACATCAAATAATTGATTTATTACAAAGAACAATCACCAAATGAATTCAATGTTCATGTTACATAGAAAATGTAAGAAATGTAAAAAAATGTCCCTAAATCCTAGGCCTGATCTCTAACTCGGAGATAAAATTGTGCCCACTGGATCCGCAATGCTTTTAATCTCTGTGGCTCCAATGGTCTAGGATCGTTAAAATATTGCACGATGAAATGAATCCTAATAAGTTAATAATGTAATACAAATTATAAATAAATCGATTTTCTTTGAAATAAACTTACCGCTTCCCAATTATTTCTAAAAGTTCCTAAAATGATGGTGGACATCCAGTGCATCACATAGTAGCCGCACTCAGTACTTCCTTTTTGTCTATTACACTAAATACATAATGAAATTTGGATATTAATTAAACAACTAGTGTACAGACACATAAAGAAATATATATAAGTGGAAGTTTTATGTAAATGACATACCTTGACGACAATCCACCTAGCAAAAGCCTTTGATTTAGGCTGTGGAGCATCATCAAGACCCTTGATAGCACTGTTCCATATGAGTAACAACTAAAAACTGGTGTTGTACGTTGAGGTATTACAATGCAAATGTATTGAAAAGAACGCTAACCTATTAATAATCCCCTTAAGGTAGTTGTCTGGCCTGCTATGCAATGAACAAAACCAGACAACTAAGTGTTCTTTGGGCAGGATGACCACCATCTGCCAGTGTCCGCTGCAGTGGAACCTAAAATGGGTTAGTACATTAGTAAACATTAATTAAATTTTGTTATTTTGTGACTTACCCATTTAGGTAGGCTCCAAGATACACATCGTGTTGTGAACTCTGCATCTAACTCTTTATGTAACTTTCAGATTCAAACTGCGATTGCCCAGACCTCTGAATGGACTATGGCTCAAGGAATCCATAGATATCAGAATTCCCCACTTGCATACATGTTTCAGTGAGATGCCTGTTTATGTTAAGTAAAAGTTAAATATTTATGAATTGAAAGCCATAACTTAGGTAATTAAAAGCCTTTTATATAAAGACTCCACAACTGTAACACTGATATGCTGAGACATTGACCACCGTGTGCGATTTCGGAGAGGTCTTCGTGCTTTATGTACAGGGGGAAATCTGGATTAACGGCCCCGAACATGGTGGCATCCCATCTAACCTGATAAGGCCTCAAGAAAAGCTCTGGGATGGTCAATGTTATCAGATACAGCGGATCATCGACCTCCGGATGGGGCTTTGGAGGTGGTTTTGGCGGAGACACAGCTACCTTTTCATGAAACAAAGTTAAATTGCCAAATTTGAGGCACGCTTAATGAATTAATTTAAAAAGAAGAAACATATAGTAAGGACAATAAGTACCTGTTGTGATAAAGACTTGACCAGATGTGTCGGCCAAGCAAAGGTGTGAAGTGCCTGCCCCACTAAGGAAACCTCATCAGTGGGTACAGGAACTGGAGCATCTGCATCTGTAACCTCCTCCACACTCACCTTTACTTGGCCAGACAACAAAGGAGTGTTATGAACAAGAGCGGATCCCTCATAAACTCTCCCCATGGCAACCAGGTGAGCAGGATCTGCTTCTATGTACAAGCCGCACCTGTCAGAGTCACCCATCTCAGGATCGTTTCCTGAGGGATCAACACAACTCCCCTTTGTGCTCACTCGAGGACCAAAGGGACCAGGACCAACCAGAGGCTCAGGAGGCACTGGAAGTTCCTGAGATTGCATCTGCGACTGAAGCTGGCTGAAGGATGCCATGACCTGCCTCGTCACTTTCTCTGTGATGGACTCCTCTAGCTGGTCCCTGATCTGCTGGGTCAGCTGCTGTAATTCATCAAGAGGCAGGGAGGAAGCGCTGCGGGACGTCCGTGGAGCCGATCCAAAGTATTTCTTGATGGTGACACCGGCTCCAGCAGCACGGACACGTCCAGGGTGCTCTGGACGTCCAATAGCAGCGGCTAGAACATCCTGATGTCCATGGGGGACGAACGATCCTTGTGTGGCCTGCTCCTCAAACGAATCCTGCACAGAAAACACATAGTGGTACATGGCATTCTAAAAATATTCAAACATAATCGTAATGGTTAGTTGAAAATGACTTACAATCTTCTCAGCGATTTCCTTTGCGGCCTCAGTCGTCATCTCCCCTGTCTTCTTCGTGCGGGCCATCTTCCACTTCACGTGGCATCTGACCGGGGATGGAGGGTCGATGACGCCATCAACGCTTCCTGACTGTGTAGCTTACTGCAGCTTCTTCTTTGTCTTCTCAGTCAGGAGCTTCTGTTTCAAATAATCATAACCCCCACGAGACAAAACGTGGGGGACAGTATTCTGCTTCTGGATGGCCTGTGCCTTGATGCGCACATCCTGAAAAAATTAAACAATAATGTTTGAAATGGGTAGAATGAAGTATAACAACATCATGTTTAATATGAAAAACAACTTAAATGGCAAGGAACATACCTCCCAAGAAGGGTCTCTGCGAGTCTGGCAAAACTGGGCCCACTTTTCCTTGCTGATGCCGTATTTGTCACAGACAGTGTCCTCGACACCATCCTAATCGGCTGCAAGGGCCCATTTCTTCGTGAGGTCTGATTTAAACTGCCTCCATCTCTCCCCTACGGTCTGTAGTAACTTCCTTTTCGTCCTACTGTCAGAAGCCTCTCTAGGACATCAAATTCCTCCTGACAACATCAAACAAAGTTTATTTGTTACAATAATGTATTTTTTGGCTATTAATTACACAAAATCAAATAAGAAAAGAGAAATACCCGAATATCCTCCCAAATTAGGTCCTTCTGAGCAGTAGGAACCTCCTTCCAGTTCTCGTAGGTGATGTCCACCTTATCACGTGCCACAATCCCCAAATATGTTCTTAATTTCTTCCCGTGGGGACCGTCGGCCTTCCCAGTAGCAGGATCAGCATGCACCACTGGTCTCTCAACACCAGGTGGTCTAGTGGACAATGATCGTAGACGTGAGGTTTTGTGTGTCCACTTCACGGCAGACGTCGAAGCCAATGCGTCCGAAGTAGGAGGAGGAGGAGGAGGAGAAGGAGGAGGAGGAGGAGGAGGAGGAGTAGGAGTGGAGGCAGGTGGAGAACCCATGATCTTTTATTCAATAACATACAAAATAGGATTAATGAAAAGATCGAGGATCAATCATAAGTTATTTTTGGAAGGCAAAACTATAATATTATTAAACAAAACCCCACCATATAAGGAGACAAGACAAATTAACCAAAGGACTCTCTCTGAAAGATTGGTAGTTGTGCTTTTTAATTGTGATTTGGGGCAACCATGTTATAAAAAGTATATTACATGTAATCAACAGTCAATGTATGTTTGATGGAATATAAATACTATATCTTCAGAAATACACATGTACATGGCATCCTTATGACTTCATCCATGTTTTCTTTGATATTGATTTTCTTTTTTGTAGAAAAGAAAGAGGGGAACGAGCAACAATTTGAAGGTTGTACATTTAGGAACTAAAGAATTCAAAATAGCTAGTAATAAGAGGGATTTGTTTTTGGGATTTTTTGAGCACCAACAGCGGCTACGCAAAAAGCTTGCACTTGAGGAGGGAAAGATATTTGCAACTAATGAACAACTTTCTTAACTATTTGTCCTTCAGATTTTACTGTTCTTTTCTCTAATATGTAAATATAAATAATATAAGGCTATGGCTTATGGACATGGTCATTTTTACCCCTAACAATCTTAGAAGTAAATATAGACCATGTTTTTACGCGATACCCTTATACCGTTTATATTTACATATTAGCAAAAACAAACAGTAAAATCTTAAGGACAAATAATTAAGATAGTTGTTCATTAGCTACAAATATCCTTCCCTCCTCAAGTGCAAGCTTCGTGCGTAGGCGCTCTTATTACTAGCTATTTTGAATTCTTTAGTTCCAGAATGTACAACCTTCAAATTGTTGCTCGTTCCCCTCTTTGAGAATGAGGAGGATCTTCATAAGACTTCATCTAGCTGATGTTTGTCGCCAGTTTCATCATCCACCACCCTTTTCTTTTGTGCCTTCTCACGTTTGTTGTTGTTAAACCCATATTTATGCCTTCTTCCCTTCATGTCTTGTTTTATCACAACTTTAGCTGAATCTCCCATCTTCAGAAAAGTTGAATCTCCTGTCTTATTCTCCAATGACACACTTTGATGGCCTATATCTCTTTTCTTCGTATGTTCAAGTGCTTCAGCTTCAGAATGCATAGAGCAATCAGAATTTTCCAGTCATCACCAAAGGCTTCTGCATCAGCGTTGACACTCTCCACCCTCTTTGGTTTATGCTTCTGTGTTTTCTTCCGTGCTTCCTCCTTATAATTCTCAGATTTATTGGAGGTCTCACTAGAAGGATCAGCACCAATCCATGCCTATTCCTCCTCTACTAGCTCAATATCTTTCCTTTCACCTTTGCTTTTGTAAACTGCACTGTAATTTACAAAACAAAAGTTGAAAGGAAAGATATTGACCTGGTAGACGAGGAAGAAGCACAAATTGGTGCTGATCGTTCTAGTGCAACCTCGAATAAAGCTGAGATTTATAACGAGGAGGCACGAAAGAAAACACAGAAGCATAAACCAAAGAGGGTGGAGAGTGTCAATGATGATGCAGAAGCCTTTGGTGATCACTGGAAAATTCCGATTGCTTTATGCATTCTGAAGCTGAAGCACTAGAACATACAAAGAAAAGAGATACAGGCCATCAAAGTGTGTCATTGGAGAATAAGACAGGAGATTCAACTATGCTGAAGATGGGAGATTCAGCTAAAGTTGTGATGAAACAAGACATGAAGGGAAGAAAGCATAAATATGGGTTTAACAACAATAAACGTGAGAAGACAGAGAATAAAAGGGTGGTGGATGATGAAACTGGCGACAAACATCAGCTGGATGAAGTCCTAAGGAGGCAAATTGAAACAAAAAATTGATGCCTCAATCAGAGAAAAATGTAGTTGTCACTTACTTGCTTTGGTGACCTCTGTCTCTGCAGAAAATTACATTAGACGATGTTAATCAATTCTCTTTCATCATGATCATGTCGATTAGCATGAACGTCGTCAGCTTCTTCTTCTCCGAAAACGTTATGAGTGATTTGAGCGGTCAAAGGACTAACATAGGTGTCCATGTATGAATCATCATCTTCTACATTAACACCAACTGTTTTGCCCTGCAGAACCACACACCACGTTTCATCACAAGGGTCTTGCACGTAAAATACTTGTCTAGCTTGTTTTGCCATGATGAAAGGGTCATTGTGGTAACCAAGTTTCTTTAGATCTACTAGCGTAAATCCTATATCATCGGTGTGCACACGGTGTTGCTGTCAACCCATTTACATTTGAAAACACATACTATAAATTTCACATAATTAAGCTCCCAAATTTCATCAATGAACCCAAAGTAAGGGATGGAAGCTACACAGGGATTGGCGTCATTGACACTTGCAAAGTGTTGAGATTCAGCCCTTAGGGTGACCCTGCTGTTCTGCATTGTACTTTTGTCATCTTGTGCTTTTGTGTAAAATGAATACCTGTTTATGTCGTATCCTTGCCAGGTTATAACATTTATTTTAGGCCCATCTGCTAGCTTTCTTAATATTTCTGAAGCATTCTCATATGCAAAGATTGTATCTTTAAACCAATCACAGAAAGTCTTGTTATGCTTTTTCAACACCCAATTCTTTGACATTTTTAGATTATTCTGTTTGACTAAAGCTTCATGCTTAACAATGTATGGCAAAACTTCATTACTGTTGTTCAAGACATACAAGTGAGCTTGTAACAAATATTCTACACTTGGAGTGATCACCTGCAGTCCTCTTGAACCCTTACCACCCACTC
Source organism: Glycine soja (assembly GCF_004193775.1). Classification (NCBI taxonomy): domain Eukaryota; kingdom Viridiplantae; phylum Streptophyta; class Magnoliopsida; order Fabales; family Fabaceae; genus Glycine; species Glycine soja. The sequence goes on from NC_041005.1 coordinate 10,242,052, forward strand.
TGTCATCATGCCGAGACTCAGGAAGCCCAACAGGTTTAGCCTTCTCTAAGTATTCTGAACAAAATTCAATGGCTTCTTCTGCAATGTACCTCTCAACAATAGATGCTTCTGGACGATATAGATTCTTTGTATACCCTTTTAAGATCTTCATGTATCGCTCAACCGGGTACATGCACCGTAGATAAACAGGACCACAACATTTGATTTCTCAGACCAGATGCACAATCAAGTGAATCATGATGTCAAAGAAAGCAGGGGGAAAATACATCTCCAACTGGCACAGTATAATTGCGGCCTCATTTTCCAACTCCGCAAACATGACTGGATCAATGACTTTGCTACATATAGCATGGAAGAAAAAGCACAGGCGAGTTATCGTTAACCTAACTTTGTTTGGCAAGATGTCTCGTATAGCCACGGCTAACAATTGTTGCATGAGCACGTGACAATCGTGAGACTTTAACCTTACAAGCTTAAGCTCCTTCAACTGCACAAGGCTCTTAATATTTGAAGAGTATCCTTGTGGAACCTTCACCCGACGAAGACACTGACAAAAACTTATCTTCTTTTTCTTGGACAAAGTATGGCAGGCTGGGGGCAAGTAAATTTTCTTCCCATCAGACCTTGGATGCAACTGTGATCGTATACCCATATAAGCTAGATCTTGATGGGTATTCAAGTCATCCTTCGTCTTGCCTTGAATGTTAAAGAGTGTCTCAATCACACTGTCACAAACATTTTTCTCCACATGCATAACATCAATACAATGTCTAACGTCAAGATCACACCAGTACGGAAGATCAAAGAAAATGGACCTTTTTTTCCATATGCAACTCTGACTTTTATCCTTCTTTTGGATCTTCCCAAATACAGTATTTAGGTGTTGAACCCGCTGATATACCTGCTCACCACTCAACGGTATTGACGCAATATCACGCTATTGACTTCCATTAAAATCTTTTTTCACTCGTCTGTAAGGATGATTAGGTGTTAGAAAGCGGCGATGCCTACTGTAGACTTTTTTCTCCCATGTTTAAGTTGTATGTAACTTGTATTTTCTTCACAGATGGGGCATGCATGATGACCCTTAACACTGTAACCGCTGAGATTCCCATATGCTGGAAAGTCATTAATGGTACAAAAAAGCATTGCACGCATTTCAAAGGTCTCCTTGCGAAAGCATCAAACACTACAACCCCCTCATCCCACAACTTTCTCAGATCTTCAACCAACGGACTTAGATAAACATCAATGTCATTTCCTGGATGTCTTGGGCCCGATATCATCATAGACAACATCATGTATTTTCGCTTCATGCACAACCAAAGAGGCAAATTGTAAATTACTAGCAGAACTGGCCATGAACTGTGTTGAGTGCTTAAGGTGCCATATGGATTCATTCCATCACTGGCTAGTCCAAGTCTAAGATTTCTTGGCTCATTCTCGAAATTCGGATACAAACCATCAATCTTCTTCCACTGGGAGCAATCAGCCGGATGACGGACCATTCCATCAGAAATCCTTCCATTTGCATGCCATGTAAGGTCTTTTGCATCGTCCCCGTTAGCAAAAAGACGCTTAAACCTTGGAATGATTGGAAGATACCACAAAACCTTTGCTGGGGGCCCTTTGTTGGAGTTTTCATCAGAACTACTTTCTTCTTCATCCTTCACTTTGTACCGTGAAGTCCCACAGATAAGGCATTTGGACATTTCTTGGAATTCATGCTTGTACAGTATGCAACCATTGGGGTAAGCATGAATCTTCTGATACTCCATACCCATCGGACACAATATCTTTTTCGCCTTATAGTAACTTTTACGCAATGTGTTGTCCTCTAGAAGCAGATTGTGCACTACCTCAAGCAGTGAGGTGAAACTTTTGTCACTCCACCCATACTTGGCCTTCACATTAACCAGACTTAACACAGTAGACAACAGGGTTAAGGAATTCTTGCACCCTGCATACAAAGGCTTCTTAGATCACTCTGCAATTCTTCATACACAGGGGCGTGTGCTTACTGGAAAGACTCTTGTCCAAGGTCACGAATCATGTCCTCTAACCGATCTCCCATTTCTACATCAAAAAGTTCAGATTGGGACCCACTCTGCATGTCTGTCACTTCACCATGCCATATCCACGTTGTGTAATTCTTCTTAATCCCATCACACAATAGATGGTCCCGTATGTCATCGAGTAATTGTCGTCTTCCATTCAAACAGTTGATGCAAGGACAATAATATTTTCCTTCTTCATTCGGTCGACCTCTTTCTGAAGCAAATTGCAAGAATTGTTCGACGCCATCCTCATATTCTGGGCTCATGCGACTTTCATTCATCCAACTTCGATCCATCTAAGCAATTCCATGCATGAAAATCTCACTTTTTTATTTATAGGTGTGGCCCTATCCCATTTAGGAAAACTGTCTTTTATGTTAGCTTCAAACGTCAGGGTTACCATTATTTACAAAAATTTGACTAAATTTCGGCAGCATTTCGCATTGGTCTCCAAGTACACGACATGACATCGATCAAATGAATTTCCCGATAATCAAGTATGCACTCGGAGAACAACTTGAAATGCATTGAACCGAAATTTAATCAAATTAATGAAAATAATAATAACCTTCGTGAATGAATCTAACATTAAAATACCAGTCTCCCCAAACTGTCCAAATGGACAATTCAAGGCTAAATACAATGACTAATGCAAACTGTCCGCAAGAGTCATTGCATTCAGTCTCAAATGGGAATCTAAGGTTCACTCACCATGAACAACAATTGTTTATATAGCAAATTACACTGATCACATACAAGAACATACAAAAGGTCAAATTCAATTATAGACAAATATAGATATCAACAGTTATTTATGTAACTAATTTCAAATGCTGGGTTTCAAGGGTGCTTATGCTTTAATATTGTAGTTGGGTATATGTGTGTGTGTGTGTGTGTGTATCATGAGGGTCTGTGTGTATCATGAGGGTTGAGACAAGGAGACCCTTTGGCTCCATTACTCTTTGACATAGTGGCTGAAGGACTGACAGGGCTAATGAGGGTCTGTGTGTGTGTGTGTGCCTGTGTGTGTGTGTGTGTGTGTTTCTGTGTGTGTGTGTGTGTGTATGGTTGTGTGTGTGTGGCTGTGTGTTTCTGTCTGTGTGTGTGTGTGTGTGTGTGTGTGTGCATGTGTTTCTATCTCTGTGTGTGTGTATTTCTGTGTGTGTGTGTGTGTGTGTTTGGCTATGTGGGTGTGTGTGTGTGTGTTTCCGTGTGTGTGTGTGTGTGTGTCTTTCTCTGTGTGTGTGTGTGTGTGTCTTTCTGTGTGTGTGTGTGTGTGGCTGTGTGGCTGTGTGGGTGTGTGGATGTGTGTGTGGGTGTGTGTTTGTGTGTGTGTGTGTATGTGTGTGTGTCTGTGTTTCTGTGTGTGTGTGTGTTTCTCTGTGTGTGTGTGTGTGTGTGGGTGTGTGGCTGTGTGTGTGTGTGTGTGTGTGTTTCTGTGTGTGTGTGTGTGTGTATGTGTGTGGTTGTGTGTGTTTGTGGTTGTGTGGTTGTGTATGTGTGTGTTTCTGTGTGTGTGTGTGTGTGTCTATGTATGTATGTGTGTGTGTTTCTGTGTGTGTGTTGAAGAACCTGCCCCAAGACACAACAGACACTTGTGCATACAGCCCTTACCCCTAACTATGTTTTGAAGAGTTTGATTGCTTTGTGGTGTGAAAGCAACGGTATTGAGCTACCAAAGAGGCAACGAAACTGTAGAACAAAGAAATATGGTGGCAGCTGTCTTTCAAAGGATGCTGCTATTGCTCTAATAAAGTTACTTTGTGAAGGTACTCCTACAGGTAAGAAGGATGCTGCTACTGCTATCTTCAACCTATCTATTTATCAGGGAAATAAAGCAAGAGCTGTAAAAGCTGGTATAGTAGCCCCACTGATACAATTTTTGAAGGATACTGGGGGTGGAATGGTAGATGAAGCACTAGCTATTATGGCAATCCTTGCAAGCCACCAAGAAGGCAGGGTAGCGATCGGTCAGACCAAGCCAATTCATATTCTTGTTGAGGTTATACGAACCAGCTCTCCACGCAATCGAGAGAATGCTGCTGCTGCTGTCTTGTGGTCACTATGCACCGGAGATCCACTGCAATTAAAACTAGCGAAAAAACTTGGTTCAGAAGTAGCACTGCAGGAGTTGTCAGAAAATGGAACTGATAGAGCTAAGATAAAAGCTGGAAGCATATTGGAACTCTTGCAGCGAATGGAATGGGTTGATAATCTGTAGAGTTCATAGTCTCAGTATTGCTTCGTTATATAGCTCATAGATGGTCTGAAAAATTAGAGGACCTATGGCAGCTCAAAATCCCTTTAAAACCAACAACATTTGCTTGGTGATTGACCAAAGATACAATCCCAACTAAAGGGAATTTACGGAGAAGACAGCTGGAGAAAGGCTTTGCCCAGCCCTACAACTATTGGTCTAGTAATTTATAAACAACATTTTTTGATTAGGGTAGCAGTGTAGGGTTATTGTATTCTATTTAGATTGGCACCTAATTCGTAGGACCTATGGTTCTGGTAGTCTGCTGGTTTCTACCTTGTATATTTAGTACCTCTGGTACTCATAGTTATTAATACAAATTATAATTTTGCTGATAAAAAAAAAGATAATACAAGAAAGAGAGAAGGGCTGTGGCAGTCACAACATATATATAGAGAAGGGCAGCAGATAAAATTACAAAAACATTCAACACTAACAATGAACAAGTTCTGAGAGTTTAAATCACAGTAAATACTTCAAAGATATCAGTCCAATGAAAGAAAGGTCATGTAGAGAGGCATGAACATATCAGTCCAATGAAAGAAAGGTCATGTAGACAGGCATAGCATAAGTTACAAATATACCAGTAATGCATACAACAACAATTTCAAATTAGTTTTCGAATCAAAGATATAATCAAAGTGCTTCCACAGCAACGCCAATTAGCAGTAGTAAATGATAACCCTAAAAAAAACCATACAGAAATGAGCCACAGTGTACTCAAAGCCTTTTATCAACAATATGACTCTCACTTCATGGTGATACATTGACTCTCAAAAGACATTATACTGAGAGTGTATTTAAAGCCTTTTTCAGTCATTCTATCAAACAGCTCATGGACAATTTTTTAAGAATACATATCATACTTCTATCCAGTCAAACTAAAGCAATAACTAATTAATTTAATTAAACAGGGACCAATTTAGATGTGAATCATTAAAGGTAGATGATGGCATTCAAAGAATGATAGCGTCGGTTCAAATTTTAAGAAGAAAAAAAAACAATTATACTATATTTCAATTATAGACAATAACACTGCCCATCTTAATACCACCACATGGATAGCAACAGAACTAGTAAAACTGCAACCTGCCTGTCCACCCATTAACCTAATTACCCAGTCACTGTAAAGTTTGAAATGGTTCCTTGTCCAGGTTTTTTTTTCAGCTTGCTTATATAGCTCATGCTTCCATTTATATTATGTTTTCTATTGGTCTTTCCTTTTTAACCTTTTGATTTCATTTAAGTTTGAGAATGTGTTCTACTTTTAAAAAGTTTGATATGTTAAAATCTGTTCTACTTCTAAAGGCTTTACTAAGAGGATTTGAATTAGCTTCTGGTCTAAACATTAATTTTGGCAAAAGTCAGTTTGGGATTATAGGTGGTGGAGTCAATTGGGCTCTGGAAGCAGCTACTATCCTGCATTGCAGACAACTGGATTATCTTTTTTTTTTTGGAAGGCAAAAATATGTATATTAATATTAAACAGAACAGTACCAGAGGTACTGAAAATAAAAGATACAAGACACAAAAGTGCCACCTTCCAAAAAGCAAAACAAACCCAACAATAACCCAGCACAAGGACCCCAATACATATAATCAGAAATTTAACCAAAGGTCATCATAAGATTGGTAGACCAATGGTTAAATGATGTATTGAAACCTTTCTCTCCACATTTTAGCCAGGACCAAGGTAGAATTAAGGCATCATCCAACACCTTTTGAGGTTCAAAAGGAATGCCATGAAACAGCAAGGAATTCCTAAGCAATCAGTAGACCTTTCTATTTCTATTTTTTACACATTTAAAACTCAAACATATAAAATAAAAAATATATAACAAACTAACAAAGATAAAGACAAAAAAAAGGAAATATAAACTCACCTTAGTTGGTGCTGCTGCCCATCATTTCACTCTCACAACAAATAGGAATCATGTACCTGCATGAAAGAAATAATCACACAACACACAATGATCAGAATAAGCAAATGCATATAATTAAGCATGATACAATATCAATATTGATGGAAGTAACAATGACTTGTCAAAAATTTGGATGAAATTCAATATGTAAATCAAAGCTTTGTCCCTAAAACCCTCTGTGTAAATCAAAGCTATGTCCCTGAAACCCTCTATGTAAATTTGACAGCCTCGTCTCTCCCTTCCTGAAAACCCACTAAAAACTGCCTAACCCCCCTGTTGTTACTCCATAATTAATTCTTCAATAACTGCTTAAGGCAGTTACATATGGTCCTAAATAACTACAGATTCAGTTACGATTAACCCTTTGTGCCTAACTAGGGTTTCGAAACATCACAACAGAGACAGACCATTGAACAATGGATTTTCATCATTAACATACAACAGAGACATACCTTCGATGGAAGCGCAGACACGAACTCCACAAACGCGAACTGGACAATGTGGTTGCAGTCATGGAAGCGCAGCCCAGTTTGCGACAAACACGAACTCAGGCAGAAGGAGAAACAACAATAACGCCCTGGGAGTACCCTTTCCGGGACTCTTTCCTTTCCTACTTTTCTTCGACCTGCGAAAGTGAGCAAATGTTAAAACGACGAACGCCTAATGTTAAAATGAAAGGACGTACCTCAATGGATAAGTGGCAAAGGCGATCTCCACAAACACGATATCCATAATGTGGTTGCAGTCACGGAAGCGCAGGCCAGTTTGACACAAAGACGATCTCAGGCAGAAGGAGAAAGAAGAAGAACGATAGGGTTCAAGCGCGCGGGTTGTGCAATTTCATAAGTTTAATATATAATGATAACAACATCGGTTTTTTAAAATAACCGATGTTAACATCAACTACGTAACATTGGTTATAATAAAACCGATGTTAACATCTACTCGATAACATCGGTTTTTACAAAACCGATGTTAACAACGGCATACTAACACCGGTTTTTCCAAAACCGATGTTAACCAAGTCTACTTATTTACAAAAATGTCACCGCGCTTTTGTTAACATCGGTTATGTGAATAACCGATGTTAAAGGTCCGATGTTAAATGTAAAAATTGTAGTAGTGTAACAAGCTTAATTTTCCTATATTGTTCGTATATCTCTTGATTGGAGGTATATTTGTATGTTCTTCAGATCACTTCGTACATTCGTATATATTTTTTATTGATAAAGACATCTAAAATGTTTTATTTTCATTGAAAGGGGAAAGGCGGAAAAATTACAGCAATGATATCACAACCTCTTTACCAAGTTCAATTCTATTGACAAAGGCAAGATTATTTTTATTTACTGAGTTTGTTGATTTTCAGGGTTGGAAATTTATGTCCATTTTAATTATTCTTATCTTCTTATCAACGACGACTATAGTGAAAATGCTCCCCCCTATTGAGAGACATGATATGCTCAAAAGGAATTCCGACGTCACATTATCATTTTATCAATTTTGATCGCCACATTTGTACATTTTTTTAATGTTGAGTCGCACATATTTTTCTTTACTTATTTATTAGAAATTCACACACACACCCATGAAATTAATATAAGGTCATATTAAATTTTTAACTACTTGTCTCAATCCACGTTGAAATCCCATTTAACAGAATAATATTTTTTATTACAAGTTATATCCTTATTTGTAACGTGACTAAAGCTAGCATATTTTTATGCACTTTATTTCCTAATTTCCTATCTAAATAGTCTTACATGAACAAAATTTGAGTTGGATTAAGCCTTTATACTTGTGGTCATTATTCGCATTATTTTGTTTTAAATACAGGACAGGATTGAAGGACTTCACACCCCAAACTCTCAATGTTTACGTTTTGTGCAGCTTGAGCTCCGATAGTCATAAGTTTAATTTTCCTATATTGTTCGTATATCTCTTGATTGGGGTGAAGTCCTTGAACAAAATATGGGTTGGATTAGTGGTCGTTTTTCGCATTATTGTGTTTTAAATACAGGACAGGATTCCAGGACTTCACACCCCAAACTCACATTGTATAAGTTTTGTGCAACTTGAACTCCCATTGTCACAAGCTTAATTTTCCTATATTGTTCTTATATCACTTGATTGGAGGTATATATGTTTGTTCTTCTGATCACTTCGTACATTCATATATATTTTTTATTGATAAAGACATCTAAAATGTTTTATTTTCATTGAGAGGGGAAAGGTGGAAAACTTACAGCAATGCTACCACAACCTCTTTACCAAGTTCAATTCTATTGACAAAGGCAAGATTATTTTTATTTTCTGAGTTTGTTGATTTTCATGGTTGGAAATTTATGTCCATATTAATTATTCTTATCTTCTTATCAACGACTATAGTGAAAATGCTCCCCCCCTATTGAGAGACATGATATGCTCAAAAGGGATTCCGACGTCTCATTATCATTTTATCAATTTTGATCGCCACATTTGTACATTTTTTTAATGTTGAGTCGCACATATTTTTCTTAACTTATTTATGAGAAATTCACACACACACCCATAAAATTAATATCAGCTCATGTTAAATTTTTTACTACATGTCTCAATCCACGTTGAAATCCCATTTAACAGAATAATATTTTTTATTACAAGTTATACCCTTATAGGTAACATGACTAAAGCTAGCCTATTTTTATGCACTTTCTTTCTTAATTTCCTATCTAAATAGTCTTACATGAACAAAATATGAGTTGGATTAAGCCTTTATACTAGTGGTCATTTTTCGCATTATTTTGTTTTAAATACAAGACAGGATTCAAGGGCTTCACACCCCAAACTCTCAACGTATAAGTTTTGTGCAGCTTGAGCTCCCATAGTCATAAGTTTAATTTTACTATATTGTTCGTATATCACTTGATTGGTGTTAAGTCCTTGAATAAAATATGAGTTGGATTAGTGGTTGTTTTTCGCATTAGTGTTTTAAATACAGGACAGGATTCAAGGACTTCCCACCCCAAACTCTCATTGTATAAGTTTTGTGTAGCTTGAAGTCCCATAGTCATAAGCTAAATTTTCCAATATTGTTCGTATATCTCTTGATTGGAGTTATATATATTTGTTCTTCTTATCACTTCGTACATTCGTATATATTTTTTATTGATAAAGACATATAAAATGTTTTATTTTCATTGAGTCGGGAAAGGTGGAAAACTTACAGGAATGGTATCACAACCTCTTTACCAACTTCAATTCTATTTACAAAGGCAAGATTATTTTTATTTTCTGAGTTTGTTGATTTTCATGGTTGGAAATTTATGTCCATATTAATTATTCTTATCTTCTTATCAATGACTATAGTGAAAATGCTCCCACCCAATTGAGAGACATGATATGCTCAAAAGGGATTCCGACGTCTCATTATCATTTTATCAATTTTGATCGCCACATTTGTACATTTTTTTAATGTTGAGTCGCACATATTTTTCTTAACTTATTTATGAGATATTCACACACACACCCATAAAATTAATATCAGCTCATGTTAAATTTTTTACTACTTGTCTCAATCCACGTTGAAATCCCATTTAACAGAATAATATTTTTATTACAAGTTATACCCTTATAGGTAACATCACTAAAGCTAGCCTATTTTATGCACTTTCTTTCTTAATTTCCTATCTAAATAGTCTTACATGAACAAAATATGAGTTGGATTAAGCCTTTATACTAGTGGTCATTTTTCGCATTATTTTGTTTTAAATACAAGACAGGATTCAAGGGCTTCACACCCCAAACTCTCAACGTATAAGTTTTGTGCAGCTTGAGCTCCCATAGTCATAAGTTTAATTTTCCTATATTGTTCGTATATCACTTGATTGGTGTGAAGTCCTTGAATAAAATATGAGTTGGATTAGTGGTCGTTTTTCGCATTAGTGTTTTAAATACAGGACAAGATTCACGGACTTCCCACCCCAAACTCTCATTGTATAAGTTTTGTGTAGCTTGAAGTCCCATAGTCATAAGCTAAATATTCCAATATTGTTCGTATATCTCTTGATTGGAGTTATATATATTTGTTCTTCTTATCACTTCGTACATTCGTATATATTTTTTATTGATAAAGACATCTATAATGTTTTATTTTCATTGAGAGGGGAAAGGTGGAAAACTTACAGCAATGCTACCACAACCTCTTTACCAAGTTCAATTCTGTTCACAAAGGCAAGATTATTTTTATTTTCTGAGTTTGTTGATTTTCATGGTTGGAAATTTGTGTCCATATTAATTATTCTTATCTTCTTATCAACGCCTATAGTGAAAATGCTCCCCCCTATTGAGAGATATGATATGCTCAAAAGGGATTCCGACGTCTGATTATCATTTTATCAATTTTGATCGCCACATTTGTACATTTTTTTAATGTTGAGTCGCACATATTTTTCTTAACTTATATATGAGAAATTCACACACACACCCATAAAATTAATATAACCTCATAACTTTAAACTACTTGTCTCAATCCACGTTGAAATCCCATTTAACTGGATAATAATTTTTATTACAAGTTATACCCTTATTGGTAACGTGACTAAAGCTAGCATATTTTTATGCACTTTCTTCCCTAATTTCCTATCTAAATAGTCTTACATGAAAAAAATATGAGTGGGATTAAGCCTTTATACTAGTGGTCGTCATTCGCATTATTTTGTTTTAAATACAGGACAGGATTCAAGGACTTCACAACCCAAACTCTCAACATATAAGTTTTGTGCAGCTTGTGCACCCACAGTCATAAGTTTAATTTTCCTATATTGTTCGTATATCTAATGATTGCTGTGAAGTGCTTGAACAAAATATGAGTTGTATTTGTGGTCGTTTTTCGCATTATTGTGTTTTAAATACAGGACAAGATTCTAAGACATCACACCCCAAACTCTCGTTGTATAAGTTTTGTGCAGCTTGAACTGCCATAGTCATAAGCTTAATTTTCCTATATTGTTCGTATATCTCTTGATTGGAGTTATATTTGTTTGTTCTTCTGATCACTTCGTACCTTGATATATATTTTTTATTGATAAAGACATCTAAAATGTTTTATTTTCATTGAGAGGGGAAAGGTGGAAAAATTACAGCAATGATATCACAACCTCTTTACCAAGTTCAATTCAATTGACAAAGGCAAGATTACTTTTATTTACTGAGTTTGTTGATTTTCAGGGTTGGAAATATATGTCCATTTTAATTATTCTTATCTTCTTATCAACGACGACTATAGTGAAAATGCTCCCCCCTATTGAGAGACATGATATGCTCAAAAGGGATTCCGACGTCACATTATCATTTTATCAATTTTGATCGCCACATTTGTACATTTTTTTATTGTTGAGTCGCACATATTTTTCTTTACTTATTTATTAGAAATTCACACACACACCCATAAAATTAATATCAGCTCATGTTAAATTTTTTACTACTTGTCTCAATCCACGTTGAAATCCCATTTAACAGAATAATATTTTTTAATACAAGTTATACCGTTATAGGTAACGTGACTAAAGCTAGCCTATTTTTATGCACTTTCTTTCCTAATTTCCTATCTAAATAGTCTTACATGAACAAAATATGAGTTGGATTAAGCCTTTATACTAGTGGTTGTTTTTCGCATTATTTTGTTTTAAATACAGGACAGGATTCAAGGACTTCACACCCCCAAACTCTCAATGTATAAGTCTTGTGCTGCTTGAGCTCCCATCGTCGTAAGTTTAATTTTCCTATATTGTTTTCATATCTCTTGATTGGTGTGAAGTCCTTGAACAAAATATGAGTTGGATTATTGGTCGTTTTTTGCATTATTGTGTTGTAAATACAGGACAGGATTCAAGGACTTCACACCCCAAACTCTCAACGTATATGTTTAGTATTGCTTGAGCTCCCATAGTCATAAGGTTAATTTTCCTATATTGTTCGTATATCTCTTGATTGGAGTTATATTTGTTTGTTCTTCTGATCACTTCGTACCTTCATATATATTTTTTATTGATAAAGACATCTAAAATGTTTTACTTTCATTGAGAGGGGAAAGCTGCAAAACTTACAGTATTGGTATCACAACCTCTTTAACAACTTCAATTCTATTTACAAAAGACAGAGTATTTTTATTTTCTGAGTTTGGTTATTTTCAGTGTTGGAAATTTATGTCCATATTAATTATTCTTATCTTGTTATCAACGACTAGTGAAAACGCTCCCCCCGTATTGAGAGACATGATATGCTCAAAAGGTATTCCAATGTCTCATTATCCTTTTATCAATTTTGATCGCCACATTTTTATATTTTTTTAATGTTGAGTCGCACATATTTTTCTTAAATTATTTATGAGAAATTCACACACACACACACATAAAATTAATATAAGCTCATATTAAACTTTTAACTTCTTGCCTCCATCCACGTTGAAATCCCATTTAACAGAATAATATTTTTTAATACAAGTTGTACCGTTATAGGTAACGTGACTAAAGCTAGCATATTTTTATGCACTTTCTTTCCTAATTTCCTATCTAAATAGTCTTACATGAAAAAAATATGAGTGGAATTAAGCCTTTATACTAGTGGTCGTTATTTGCATTATTTTTTTTTAAATACAGGACAGGATTCAAGGACTTCACAACCCAAACTCTGAACGTATAAGTTTTGTGCAGCTTGTGCACCCACAGTCATAAGTTTAATTTTCCTATATTGTTCGTATATCTAATGATTGGTGTGTAGTGCTTGAACAAAATATGAGTTGGATTTGTGGTCATTTTTCGCATTATTGTGTTTTAAATACAGGACAGGATTCCAAGACATCACACCCCAAACTCTCATTGTATAAGTTTTGTGCAGCTTGAACTGCCATAGTCATAAGCTTAATTTTCCTATATTGTTCGTATATCTCTTGATTGGAGTTATATTTGTTTGTTCTTCTGATCACTTCGTACCTTCATATATATTTTTTATTGATAAAGACATCTAAAATGTTTTACTTTCATTGAGAGGGGAAAGCTGCAAAACTTACAGTATTGGTAACACAACCTCTTTACCAACTTCAATTCTATTTACAAAAGCAAGAGTATTTTTATTTTCTGAGTGTGTTGATTTTCAGGGTTGGAAATTTATGGCCATATTAATTCTTCTTATCTTGTTATCAACAACTATAGTTACAACGCTCCCACCTATTGAGAGACATGATATGCCAAAAAGGGATTCCGACGTCTCATTATCATTTTATCAATTTTGATCGCCACATTTGTACATTTTTTTAATGTTGAGTCGCACATATTTTCTTAACTTATTTATGAGAAATTCACACACACACCCATAAAATTAATATAAGCTCATGTTAAACTTTTAACTACTTGTCTCAGTCCACGTTGAAATCCCAATTAACAGAATAATATTTTTCAATACAAGTTATACCGTTATAGGTAACGTGACTAAAGCTAGCATATTTTTAGTCACTTTCTTTCCTAATTTGCTATCTAAAAAGTGTTACATGAACACAATAGGAGTTGGATTAAGCCTTTATAATAGTGGTCATTTTGCGCATTATTTTGTTTTAAATAAAGGACAGGATTCAAGGACTCCACACCCCAAACTCTCATTGTAAAAGTTTTGTGCAGCTTGAGCTCCCATAATCATAAGTTTAATATTGCAATATCTTTCGTAAGCTCCTTCTGTATCTCTTGATTGGAGTTATATTTGTTTGTTCTTCTGACCACTTCTTACTTTTGCATATATTTTTTTTTATTGATAAAGGCATCTAAAATCTTTTACTTTCCTTGAGAGGGGAAAGGTGGAAAACTTACAGCAATGGTATCACAAAACCTCTTTACCAACTTCATTTCTATTTACAAAATTAAGATTATTTTTGTATTCTGAGTTTGTTGATTTTCAGGATGGGAAATTTATGTCGATATTAATTATTCTTATATTGTTATCAACGACAATAGTGAAAATGCTACCCCCTATTGAGAGACATGATATGCTGAAGAGGGATTCCGCGTCTCATTATCATTTTATCAATTTTGATCGCCAAATTTGTACATTTTTTTAATGTTGAGTCGCACATATTTTTCTTAACTTATTTACGAGTATTCTTGTTTACAATGTTAAAATCGGCACATCTATTTTCTAGGTTTGAAATTCTTAACACAAGTAATTTTTCCCCTTTGGTTGACGCAAAAGGGACGGCAGCCCGAATTTCAAGATAAATACAGCATATGAAGAAATCTTGTTTCATTGAAAAACATATGAATAAGGATCTAATTGTCAAATCCATCCTTTTATTGGTTTTATGGGATATGACATGCCCGAAAAGGAAAATAATATTTCACCATTTTCTCACTTTATTTTACACACACACTCACGCGGACGCGTGCACACGCACAATGTCACTAGTTAAATTGAGATTTGTAGTCAAAATCAGTTTTATCTTACAATAACTCAATATCTGTAATTTGATTGCAATCCCTTTTGAGAGCAAGCAAAATATTAGTTATGAACATTTTCTGGAAGATGGTTGTGTACCAATTGAAGAAAAGGGATCTGGAAGATGGTTGCTTGATGGTGACACCGGCTCCAGCAGCACGGACACGCCCAGGGTGCTCTGGACGTCCAATAGCAGCGACCAGAACATCCTGATGTCAATGGGGGACGAACGATCCCTGTGTGGCCTGCTCCTCAAACGAATCCTGCACAGAAAACACACAGTGATACATGGAATTCTCAAAATATTCAAACATAATCGTAATGGTTAGTTGAAAATGACTTACAATTTTCTCAGCGATTTCCTTTGCGGCCTCAGTCGTCATCTCCCCTGTCTTCTTCGTGCGGGCCATCTTCCACTTCACGTGGCATCTGACCGGGGATGGAGGGTCGATGACGCCATCAACGCTTCCTGACTGTGCAGCTTCCTGCAGCTTCTTCTTTGTCTTCTCAGCCAGGAGCTTCTGCTTCAAACAATCATAACCCCCACGAGACAAAACGTGGGGGGCAGTATTCTGCTTTTGGATGGCCTCTGCCTTGATGCGCACATCCTGAAAAAATTAAACAATAATGTTTGAAATGGGTAGAATGAAGTATAACAACATCATGTTTAATATGAAAAACAACTTAAATGGCAAGGAACATACCTCCCAAGAAGGGTCTCTGCGAGTCTGGCAAAACTGGGCCCACTTTTCCTTGCTGATGTCGTATTTGTCACAGACAGTGTCCTCGACACCATCCTGATCGGCTGCAAGGGCCCATTTCTTCGTGAGGTCTGATTTAAACTGCCTCCATCTCTCCCCCACGGTCTATAGTAACTTCCTTTTTGTCCTACTGTCAGAAGCCTCTCTAGGACATCAAATTCCTCCTGACAACATCAAACAAAGTTTATTTGTTACAATAATGTATTTTTTGGCTATTAATTACACAAAATCAAATAAGAAAAGAGAAATACCCGAATATCCTCCCAAATCAGGTCCTTCTGAGCAGTAGGAACCTCCTTCCAGTTCTCGTAGGTGATGTCCACCTTATCACGTGCCACAATCCCCAAATATGTTCTTAATTTCTTCCTATGGGGACCTTCGGCCTTCCCGGTAACAGGATCAGCATGCACCACTGGTCTCTCAACACCAGGTGGTCTAGTGGACAACGATCGTAGACGTGAGGCTTTGCGTGTCCGCTTCACGGCAGACGTCGAAGCCAATGCGTCCGAAGTAGGAGGAGGAGGAGGAGAAGGAGGAGAAGGAGGAGAAGGAGGAGGAGTAGGAGTGGAGGCAGGTGGAGAACCCATGATCTTTTATACAATAGCATACAAAATAAGATTAATGAAAAGATCAAGGATCAGTCATAAGTTATTTTTGGAAGGCAAAACTATAATATTATTAACCAAAACCCCACCACATAAGGAGACAAGACAAATTAACCAAAGGACTCTGAAAGATTGGTAGTTGTGCTTTTTAATTGTGATTTGGGGCAACCATGTTTTAAAAAGTATATTACATGTAATCATCAGTCAATGTATGTTTGATGGAATATAAATACTATATCTTCAGAAATACACATGTACATGGCATCCTTAGGACTTCATCCATGTTTTCTTTGATATTGATTTTCTTTTTTGTAGAAAAGAAAGAGGGGAAAGAGCAACAATTTGAAGGTTGTACATTCAGGAACTAAAGAATTCAAAATAGCTAGTAATATGAGGGATTTGTTTTTGGGATTTTCTGAGCACCAACAGCGGCTACGCAAAAAGCTTGCACTTGAGGAGGGAAAGATATTTGCAGCTAATGAACAACTTTCTTAACTATTTGTCCTTCAGATTTTACTGTTCTTTTCTCTAATATGTAAATATAAATAATATAAGGCTATGGCTTATGGACATGGTCATTTTTACCCCTAACAATCTTAGAAGTAAATATAGACCATGTTTTTACGCGATACCCTTATACCATTTATATTTACATATTAGCAAAAACAAACAGTAAAATCTTAAGGACAAATAGTTTAGATAGTTGTTCATTAGCTGCAAATATCCTTCCCTCCTCAAGTGCAAGCTTCTTGCGTAGGCGCTCTAGCTGCTCAGAAAATCCCAAAAACAAATCCCTCTTATTACTAGCTATTTTGAATTCTTTAGTTCTTGAATGTACAACCTTCAAATCGTTGCTCGTTCCCCTCTTTGAGAAGGAAGAGGATATTTATAAGACTTCATCTAGCTGATGTTTGTCGCCAGTTTCATCATCCACCACCCTTTTCTTTTGTGCCTTCTCACGTTTATTGTTGTTAAACCCATATTTATGCCTTATTCCCTTCATGTCTTGTTTTATCACAACTTTAGCTGAATCTCCCATCTTCAGCATAGTTGAATCTCCTGTCTTATTCTCCAATGACACACTTTGATGGCCTGTATCTCTTTTCTTCGTATGTTCTAGTGCTTCAGTTTTAGAATGCATAGAGCAATCAGAATTTTCCAGTCATCACCAAAGGCTTCTGCATCAGCATTGACACTCTCCACCCTCTTTGGTTTATGCTTCTGTGTTTTCTTCCGTGCTTCCTCCTTATAATTCTCAGATTTATTTTAGGTCTCACTAGAAGGATCAGCACCAATCCATGCCTATTCCTCCTCTACTAGCTCAATATCTTTCCTTTCACCTTTGCTTTTGTAAACTACATTGTAATTTACAAAACAAAAGTTGAAAGGAAAGATATTGACCTGGTAGACGAGGAAGAAGCACAAATTGGTGCTGATCGTTCTAGTGCAACCTCGAATAAAGCTGAGATTTATAACGAGGAGGCACGAAAGAAAACACAGAAGCATAAACCAAAGAGGGTGGAGAGTGTCAATGATGATGCAGAAGCCTTTGGTGATCACTGGAAAAGTCTGATTGCTCTATGCATTCTAAAACTGAAGCACTAGAACATACGAAGAAAAGAGATACAGGCCATCAAAGTGTGTCATTGGAGAATAAGACAGGAGATTCAACTATGCTGAAGATGGGAGATTCAGCTAAAGTTGTGATAAAACAAGACATGAAGGGAAGAAAGCTTAAATATGGGTTTAACAACAATAAACGTGAGAAGACAGAGACTAAAAGGGTGGTGGATGATGAAACTGGCGACAAACATCAGCTGGATGAAGTCCTAAGGAGGCAAATTGAAACAAAAAACTGATGCCTCAATCAGAGAAAAATGTAGTTGTCACTTACTTGCTTTGGTGACCTCTGTCTCTGCAGAAAATTACATTAGACGATGTTAATCAATTCTCTTTCATCATGATCATTTCGATTAGCATGAACGTCGTCAGCAATTTAGATGTGAATCATTAAAGGTAGATGATGGCATTCAAAGAATGATAGCGTCGGTTCAAATTTTAAGAAGAAAAAAAAACAATTATACTATATTTCAATTATAGACAATAACCATGCCCATCTTAATACCATCACATGGATAGCAACAGAACTAGTAAAACCGCAACCTGCCTGTCCACCCATTAACCTAATTACCCAGTCACTGTAAAGTTTGAAATGCTTCCTTGTCCAGGTTTTTTTTTCAGCTTGCTTGTATAGCTCATGCTTCCATTTATATTATGTTTTCTATTGGTCTTTCCTTTTTAACCTTTGATTTCATTTAAGTTTGAGAATGTGTTCTACTTTTAAAAAGTTTGATATGTTAAAATCAGTTCTACTTCTAAAGGCTTTACTAAGAGTATTTGAATTAGCTTCTGGTCTAAACATTAATTTTGGCAAAAGTCAGTTTGGGATTATAGGTGGTGGAGTCAATTGGGCTCTGGAAGCAGCTACTATCCTGCATTGCAGACAACTGGATTATATATTTTTTTTTTGGAAGGCAAAAATATGTATATTAATATTAAACAGAATAGTACCAGAGGTACTGAAAATAAAACATACAAGACACAAAAGTGCCACCTTCCAAAAAGCAAAACAAGCCCATCAATAACCCAGCACAAGGACCCCAATACATATAATCAGAAATTTAACCATAGGCCATCATAAGATTGGTAGACCAATGGTTAAATGATGTATTGAAACCTTTTTCTCCACATTTTAGCCAGGACCAAGGTAGAATTAAGGCATCATCCAACACCTTTTGAGGTTCAAAAGGAATGCCATGAAACAAAAAGGAATTCCTAAGCAATCAGCAGACCTTTCTATTTCTATTTTTTACACATTTAAAACTCAAACATATAAAATAAAAAATATATAACAAACTAACAAAGATAAAGACAAAAAAAAGGAAATATAAACTCACCTCAGTTGGTGCTGCTGCCCATCATTTCACTCTCACAACAAATAGGAATCATGTACCTGCATGAAAGAAATAATCACACAACACACAATGATCAGAATAAGCAAATGCATATAATTAAGCATGATACAATATCAATATTGATGGTAGTAACAATGACTTGTCAAAAATTTGGATGAAATTCAATATGTAAATCAAAGCTTTGTCCCTAAAACCCTCTGTGTAAATCAAAGCTATGTCCCTAAAACCCTCTATGTAAATTTGACAGTCTCGTCTCTCCCTTCCTGAAAACCCACTAAAAACTGCCTAACCCCCCTGCTGTTACTCCATAATTTATTCTGCAATAACTGCTTAAGGCAGTTACATATGGTCCTAAATCACTACAGATTCAGTTACGATTAACCCTTTGTGCCTAACTAGGGTTTCGAAACATCACAACAGAGACAGACCATTGAACAATGGATTTTCATCATTAACATACAACAGAGACATACCTTCGATGGAAGCGCAGACACGAACTCCACAAACGCGAACTCGACAATGTGGTTGCAATCACAGAAGCGCAGCCCAGTTTGCGACAAACACGAACTCAGACAGAAGGAGAAACAACAATAACGCCCTGGGAGTACCCTTTCCGGGACTCTTTCCTTTCCTACTTTTCTTTGACATGCGAAAGTGAGCAAATGTTAAAACGACGAACGCCTAATGTTAAAATGAAAGGACGTACCTCAATGGATAAGTGGCAAAGGCGATGTCCACAAACACGATATCCACAATGTGGTTGTAGTCACGGAAGCGCAGGCCAGTTTGACAAAAAGACGATCTCAGGCAGAAGGAGAAAGAAGAAGAACGATAGCGTTCAGGCGCGCGGGTTGTGCAATTTCATAAGTTTAATATATAATGATAACAACACCGGTTTTTTTAAAAATAACCGATGTTAACATCAACTACGTAACATTGGTTATAATAAAACTGATGTTAACATCTACTCGATAACATCGGTTTTTACAAAACTGATGTTAACAACGGCATACTAACACCGGTTTTTCCAAAACAGATGTTAACTAAGTCTACTTATTTACAAAAATGCCACCGTGCTTTTGTTAACATCGGTAATAACCGATGTTAAAGGTCCGTTGTTATATGTAAAAATTGTAGTAGTGTAACAAGCTTAATTTTCCTATATTGTTCGTATATCTCTTGATTGGAGGTATATTTGTATGTTCTTCTGATCACTTCGTACTTTCATATATATTTTTTATTGATTAAGACATCTAAAATGTTTTACTTTCATTGAGAGGGGAAAGGTGGAAAACTTACAGTAATGGTATAACAACCACTTTACCAACATCAATTCTATTTACAAAAGCAAGATTATTTTTATTTTCTGAGTTTGTTGATTTTCAGAGTTGGAAATTTATGTCCATAATAATTATTCTTATCTTCTTATTAACGACTATAGTGAAAATGCTCCCCCCTATTGAGAGACATGATATGCTCAAAAGGGATTCCGACGTCTCATTATCATTTTATCAATTTCGATCGCCACATTTGTACATTTTTTTAATGTTGAGTCGCACATATTTTTCTTAACTTATTTATTAGAAATTCACACACACACCCATAAAATTAATATAAGCTCATATTAAATTTTTCACTACTTGTCTCAATCCACATTAAAATCCCATTTAACAGTATAACATTTTTTATTACAAGTTATACCCTTCTTGGTAACACAACTAGAAAATACACTTTCAACATCGGTTATTTAGAACATTCTACATCGGTTCTAAAACCGATGTTGAAAGTGGAGATGTTGAATGTATGAATGTTAACATCGGTTTTGGAGAACTGATGTTAACATACATATGACAACATCGGTTCTCCAAATACCCGATGTTAAACACAATGAACAACAGCAAAAAAAGTGTATGCATGATGAACGTTGACATCAGTTTTCCAGTAAAACCGATGTAAATATGTTAGTTTAACATCGATTTTCTAGAAAAACCGATGTTAACATATGCCCTTAACATCGGTTTTGCTAGAAAACCGATGTCAACGTTGATGATGCATACACTTATTTGGTGTAGTTCTTTGTGTATAACATCGGTTAATTATAAATAACCGATGTTAATATTCAAATATTCACATCGGTTATTGATAATTAACCGATGTTAATGTACACTAGTTAACATCGGTTTTCTACAGATAACCGATGTTAAATTACAAACGCTGACATCGGTTATACACAAAAAACCGATGTTAATATACAAACGTTAACATCGGTTTTATATTATAACCGATGTTGGTTATGATATTAACATCGGTTTTTGTTAATAACCGATGTTGTTTTCAAATATTTTTTTTTATATATACTTTCTGTTTTTACAGTAAACCCAAAATTGTACCTGTCAAATGCAATTTCAGAAGGTCCAATTCACAGCAAATAAACATTTTATTCTGCTTTCAAGCAGTTTTAATGATAATAAACATCAAATAATTGATTTATATATTATAAAGAACTATCAACAAATGAGTTGAATGTTCATGTTACATAGAAAATGTAAAAAATGTCCCTAAATCCTAGGCCTGATCTCTAATTCGGAGATAAAACTATGCCCACTGGATCCACAATGCTTTTAATCTCTCAGGCTCCAATGGTCTAGGGTCGTTAAAATACTGCATGATTAAATAAATCATATTAAGTTAATAATGTAATACAAATTATAAATAAATCAATTTTCTTTGAAATAAACTTACCGCTTCCCAATTATTTGTAAAAGTTCCTAAAATGATGGTGGACATCCAGTGCATGACATAGTAGCCGCACTCAGTAGTTCCTTTTTGTCTATTACACTAAATACATAATGAAATTTGGATATTAATTAAACAACTAGTGTACAGACACATAAAGAAATATATATAAGTAGAAGTTTTATGTAAATGACGTACCTTGACGACGATCCACCTAGCAGGAGCCTTTGATTTAGGCTGTGGAGCATCATCAAGATCCTTGATAGCACAGTTTCATATAAGTAACAATTAAAAACTGGTGTTGTACGTTGAGGTATTACAATGCAAATGTATTGAAAACAACACTAACCTATTAATAATCCCCTTAAGGTAGTTGTATAGCCTCTTATGCAATGAACAAAACCAGACAACTAAGTGTTCCTTGGGCAGGATGACCACCATCTGCCAGTGTCCGCTGCAGTGGAACCTAAAATGGGTTAGTACATTAGTATACATTAATTAAATTTTGTTATTTTGTGACTTACCCATTTAGGTAGGCTCCAAGATACACATCGCGTTGTGAACTCTGCATCCAACTCTTTATGTAACTTTCAGATTCAAACTGCGATTGCCCAGACCTTTGAATGGACTGAGGCTCGAGGAATCCATAGATATCAGAATTCCCCGCTCGCATACATGTTTCAGTGAGATGCCTGTTTATGTTAAGTCAAAGTTAAATATTTATGAATTGAAAGCCATAACTTAGGTAAATAAAAGCCTTTTATATAAAGATTTACAGAATCCACAACTGTAACACTGATATGCTGAGACATTGACCACCGTGTGCGATTTCGGAGAGGTCTTCGTGCTTTATGTACAGGGGGAAATTTGGATTAACGACCCCGAACACGGTGGCATCCCATCTAACCTGATAAGGCCTCAAGAAAAGCTCTGGGATGGTCAATGTCATCAGATAAAGCGGATCATCGACCTCCGGATCGGGCTTCGGAGGTGGTTTTGGCGGAGACACAGCTACCTGTTCGTGAAACAAAGTTAAATAGCCTAATTTGAAAAGAAGAAACATATAGTAAGGACAATAAGTACCTGCTGTGTTAAAGACTTGACCAGATGTGTCGGCCAAGCAAGGAAGGTGTGAAGTGCCTGATAATGTCAAGTCTGCAGTTTTTCAGCACTTCAAAGAAAGATTTTCAGAACAGAATCAGTGCAGACCAACTCTGGATGGGATTCAGTTTAATTCTCTTGATCAAGGGCAGAGGAATGCATATTCTCCATGGTGTGATGATTGCTAATGAAGTCTTAGCTGAAGCCAAATGCAACAATAACCCTTGCATGATTTTCAAAGTTGATTTTGAAAAAGCCTATGACTCGGTATCTTGGGGATTTCTAAACTACATGATGAAAAGGATGGGATTTTGTGATAGATGGAGAAAGTGGATCTATGGATGCTTGTCTAGTGCAACTATATCAATCTTGATAAATGGCAGCCCTACTAGAGAGTTTGTGCCTAAGAGGGGGCTTAGGCAAGGCGACCCTCTTGCACCTTTCCTCTTTGACATAATAGCCGAGGGCCTTACTGGTTTGATGAGGACAGCTGTTTCAAAAAACATTTTCAGCAGTTATCAAGTAGGGAGGCACAAGGAAGAGATCAACATACTGCAATATGCAGACGATACCTTGTTTTTTGGAACTGCGACTACAGCCAATGTTCGAGCTATGAAGTCTATCCTCAGAATTTTTGAGCTGGCTTCAGGGCTCAAGATCAATTATGCTAAAAGCAAATTTGGGTGCTTGGGTAAATCTGTGAGTTGGTGTAGGGAAGCAGCTAATTACCTTAACTGTGGCCAGTTGGGTTTTCCTTTTTCCTATCTTGGAATTCCAGTGGGTTCATCCTCTAAAAGCTGGAATGTTTGGCAACCTCTTATTAGCAAGTTTGAATCTAGATTGGCTAAGTGGAAGCAGAGATGTTTATCTATGGGGGGCAGGATATCCCTTATCAATTCTGTCCTATCAGCCATGCCTATTTATCTATTGTCTTTCTTTAAAATTCCCAAAAAAGTGGTCCAAAAAGCAGTATCTATCCAGAGGAATTTTCTATGGGGAGGGGGTGTTGAGGCAGCCAGGATTGCATGGGTAAATTGGGACACTGTGTGTCTTCCCAAGAGCAAAGGAGGGCTAGGGATTAAAGACCTAACCAAGTTCAATGAAGCCTTGCTTGGTAAATGGGGTTGGGCATTGGCAAACAACCATAATCAGCATTGGGCTAGAGTCTTGCTATCTAAATATGGAGGGTGGAATACCCTATGTTCTGGTAGGGACAGTGCTCATTTTTCTCAATGGTGGAAGGACTTGAGGTCTGTTTTTCAACAACATCACAGCAATAGCCTCATTAACAATTTCAGATGGAAGGTGGGTGATGGGTCAACACCCAAGTTTTGGAAAGATAAATGGAGGGAGGGTGACTTGAGCCTAAAGGATAAATACCCAAGCTTGTACAACGTTAGTACTCAACAGAACCATTTAATCAACTCAATGGGTATCTTAGTGGATAATAGATGGGAGTGGAAGTTTCAATGGAGGAGAAACCTTTTTGACCATGAAGTTGATATGGCAGCAGCTTTTATGGCAGACATTGCTGAGTTTCAAATTCAACCAACAAGCAGGGACCTTCTGCTATGGGGGCTTGATACTGGTGGACCATATTCCACAAAGGCAGCTTATAGCTTCTTGAAGGATGGTGACAGCCAGGTTACTGAAGATAGTGACTTCAAGTCAATCTGGAATCTCAAAATTCCACCTAGAGCAAGTGCTTTTTCTTGGAGATTATTCAAGAACTGAATCCCTACCAAGGTTAACTTAAGGAGGAGACATGTGGAGCTGCCTTCCTATAACTGCCCGCTGTGTGATGAGGAGGAGGAAATAACTGGTCATATCTTGTACTCATGTATAAAAACTAGGACTCTTTGGTGGGAGACTATGAGTTGGGTCAATAGATGGCAGAACCTAAGTACTAACACACTATTTCAGTACATAGCACAGCTTGGACACATGGTTAAGAGGAACTGCTCGCTGCTCCTCATAAAGAAGCAAACACTCACTCACTCACTCTCTCTCTCTCTCTCTCTCTCTCTCTGCAAATAATATAATTAGATCACAGCCCACAAAAAAAAATATAATTAGACCATGAAAAAGAAAGTTAGTTCTCATGAAATCATGAACCAGCTATGTTTCTTCAAAGAAAATCGAACCTTTTTTCATTACTAATAACCACTTTTCAAGCTACCCTTTGATTATTATGTTGCGTTCCATTGCTCTAAAGTAGTCCCATCAGCCCAAAAAAGCCGAAAAGATGACACAAGAGGCTGAAATTTGACACCACTCAAAAGTAAAAGCATTGCTCCATATGGAACCATATAGAACATAGTTACATGTCACATGACTTTGATATAATGATATATAACAATTTCATTTTCATATGCATATATAACTATTGATTCAGGAGTTGAATTCATCATCATCTTTACAATCTAACAAGTACAAATTAAATATTTATAATCCTGCACAATATAACAGACAAGTAACCACAAATCATTATTCATTTGTTTCAGATTCTCTCAACATTCCCCCAAAAGCCAGCAACAACCTTACCAAAATCTCTAACCCCTCTGGCTATCCTTACAACATTTTCTGTTCCTCTCTGTGAAAATTTCATTTATTGTTAGTTGTCCGCTAAATTTTGGCAGTACCATCATACATTCAATTTTGCAGAGGGTAATTGAAAATTAAAATAAATATATCAATATCTATTCGTTGGAAAATCATTAATGCCATAATTAAGTTTGCTTTGAATTTTATGTTTGGATAGTGACTGACTTCAATTTTAACAAATCAAAAGAATAGATTAGAAGAAAAAAATATACACTTCTCTAGAACCTCAATTTATTAGATGTCGACCAATTTTACATGTAAGAAATGTAACATGGGTGATGGATTAGTGTGCTAACGATATGAAGGGAAATTAAAGAAAAGGGTAGCAAGCAAATTATTAAGTTGGTCATGATATTTACTATAATTTGATTATTGGTTAAGAGATTAAAACAATTTTTTTATTAGAATGAACAAAATTATATTATTTATGATTTTTACAATCAATATTTTTTTTCTTTAATGTTTTAATCAATGTCTTAAGGATCTGTTTAGTAAGATTCAATTAAATTTTATTAACTTTTTGGTGAGAGGGTGCCACGTGACCCATCATCATAGGGAAAAGAGAGAGAAACGCTGAAACCTCTCTCTCTCTCTCTCTCACTCACTCACTCACTCGCTGACTTTGGTTTCCACATTGACTGCATAATTATAAAGGCAGGAAAAGAGTTAGGTGACTTAGCTAGGCAGATGAAGGATGGTAAAACTCATTAGTTTCCTTCCATCAAGGTCATAGAGTATATAAAGCACTCACATGCATTGGTACTATTTGCAATACAAGCTCATCTCTTGGGAAGAAATTAGTTTAAGCCTTAGCTAGAAAAAGGACACTGAGTTAGTGAGTTTTGAGAGGCAGAAGAAAATAAGAAGAAAGGTGGAGTGAGTGAGTGAATAGAAAAAAAACCCACTATTTGTAATTCTTAACCTTCAGTACATCTAGGATACAGGCAGAATTGTCCTAGGATGTGTGAGGATAGGGTTGTTATCTTATGTGATTCTTTTTGTAGCTGGGGTTTGGCAGATTCTACCTTTGTAATTCTTAACCTTCAGTACATCTAGTACTGAAGTGTATATTAATACAATCATATTTTTGCAGTGCAAAAAAAAAAAAAAGGAAAGCCTTGTGTCCAGATTTAATGAATTGGAGATCAAATCTGCAGTTTGGAATTGGAGATCAACTGTGAAAAGACTAGGAGTCTTTGGTGGGAGACAATGAGATGGGTTAATAGAGTGGGTTCCTATTCCATAGATCCAAAGAATCATTTTTTACAATTCACCCAGTGGAATAGCAAAGATAGTACCAACAAAAGATGGGAATTTCTGTGGCTAGCCCTGTCCTTCTCCATTTGGTACCATAGAAATGCCAAGATATTCAAGAACCAGCCGTTCACTCCTGAAAAGGTCATGGATGATGCCTTGTTCCACACCTGGTCCTGGATAAAATGTGTGGAGAAGGACTTCCAAATGCACTTTAATTTCTGGTCAACCAATCTAAAGGATGTTCTTTCTTAGAGGGGATGGGTTTGTATTTTTGTGGGCTATATTCGGTCTCTCCTAATGGGATGCAGACTGTAATTGTCTTGCTTTTTAACTTTGTATCTTCAGTACACCTAGTACTGAATTTCATATATAATATATTGATTTTTGCTGTGCAAAAATAAATGTCTCTTTGTAATCTGTAGTACCACTACTAATTATCAATAAAAATTATCTTTGCAGTTAAAAAAAATATTAAACAGAACAGTACCACAGGTACTGAAAATAAAAGATACAAGACACAAAAGTGCCACCTTCCAAAAAGCAAAATAAACCCAACAATAACCCAGCACAAGGACCCCAATACATATAATCAGAAATTTAACCAAAGGCCATCATAAGCACCTTTTGAGGTTCAAAAGGAATGCATTGAAACAGCAAGGAATTCCTAAGCAATTAGCAGACCTTTCTATTTCTATTTTTTACACATTTAAAACTCAAACATATAAAATAAAAACTATATAACAAACTAACGAAGATAAAGACAAAAAAAAAGGAAATATAAACTCACCTCAGTTGGTGCTGATGCCCATCATTTCACTCTCACAACAAATACGAATCATGTACCTGCATGGAAGAAATAATCACACAACACACAATGATCAGAATAAGCAAATGCATATAATTAAGCATGATACAATATCAATATTCATGGAAGTAACAATGACTTGTCAAAAATTTGGATGAAATTCAATATGTAAATCAAAGCTTTGTCCCTGAAACCCTCTGTGTAAATCAAAGCTTTGTCCCTGAAACCCGCTATGTAAATTTGACAGCCTCATGTCTCCCTTCCTGAAAACCCACTAAAAACTGCCTAACCCCCCTGTTGTTACTCCATAATTTATTCTACAATAACTGCTTAAGGTAGTTACATATGGTCCTAAATCACTACACATTCAGTTACGATTAACCCTTTGTGCCTAACTAGGGTTTCGAAACATCACAACAGAGACAGACCATTGAACAATGGATTTTCATCATTAAAATACAACAGAGACATACCTTCGATGGAAGCGCAGACACGAACTCCACAAACGCGAACTCGACAATGTGGTTGCAATCACAGAAGCGCAGCCCAGTTTGCAACAAACACGAACTCAGGTAGAAGGAGAAACAACAATAAAGCCCTGGGTTAAAACGACGAACGCCTAATGTTAAAACGACGAACGCCTAATGTTAAAACGAAAGGATGTACCTCAATGGATAAGTTCCAAAGACGATCTCCACAAACACGATCTCCACAATGTGGTTGCGGTCACGGAAGCACAGGCGACTTCGACACAAGGAGAAAGAAGAAGAACGATATGGTTCAAGCGCAAGGAGAAAGAAGAAGAACGATAGGGTTCAAGCGCAAGGAGAAAGAAGAAGAACGATAGGGTTCAAGCGCGCGGGTTGTGCAATTTCAAAACTTTAATATATAATGATAACAACATCGGTTTTTTAAAAATAACCGATGTTAACATAAACTACATAACATCGGTTATAATAAAACCGATGTTAACATCGACTCGATAACATCGGTTTTTACAAAACCGATGTTAACAAAGGCATACTAACATCGGTTTTTCCAAAATCAATGTTAACTACTCCATAGTAACATGATGTTACTATGGAGTAGTTAACATCAGTTTTGGAAAAACCGATGTTAACTAAGTCTACTTATTTACAAAAATGCCACCGCGCTTTCGTTAACATCGGTTTTAGCTATAATCGATGTTAATTCGGCGATGTTGAAAGCTTTTTTTTAGTAGTGTAACGTGACTAAAGCTAGCATATTTTTATGCACTTTCTTTCCTAATTTCCTATCTAAATAGTCTTACATGAACAAAATATGAGTTGGATTAAGCCTTTATACTAGTGGTCATTTTTCGCATTATTTTGTTTTAAATACAGGACAGGATTCAAGGACTTCACACCCCAAACTCTCAACGTATAAGTTTTGTGCAGCTTGAAGTCCGATAGTCATAAGTTTAATTTTCCAACATTGTTCGTATATCTCTTGATTGGTGTGAAGTCCTTGAACAAAATATGTGTTGGTTTAGTGGTCGTTTTTCGCATTATTGTGTTTTAAATACAGGATAGGATTCCAGGACTTCACACCCCAAACTCACATTGTATAAGTTTTGTGCAACTTGAACTCCCATAGTCATAAGTTTAATTTTCCTATATTGTTCGTATATCACATGATTGGTGTGAAGTCCTTGAATAAAATATGAGTTGGATTAGTGGTCGTTTTTCACATTAGTGTTTTAAATACAGGACAGGATTCAAGGACTTCCCACCCCAAACTCTCATTGTATAAGTTTTGTGTAGCTTGAAGTCCCATAGTCATAAGCTAAATTTTCCAATATTGTTCGTATATCTCTTGATAGGAGTTATATATATTTCTTCTTCTTATCACTACGTACATTTGTATATATTTTTTATTGATAAAGACATCTAAAATGTTTTATTTTCTTTGAGAGGGGAAAGGTGGAAAACTTACAGCAATGGTATCACAACCTCTTTACCAAGTTCAATTCTATTGACAAAGGCAAGATTGTTTTTATTTTCTGAGTTTGTTGATTTTCAGGGTTGGAAATTTATGTCCATTTTAATTATTCTTATCTTCTTATCAACGACAACTATAGTGAAAATGCTCCCCCCTATTTAGAGACATGACATGCTCAAAAGGGATTCCGACGTCACATTATCATTTTATTAATTTTGATCACCACATTTGTACATTTTTTTAATGTTGAGTCGCACATATTTTTCTTTACTTATTTATTAGAAATTCACACACACACCCTTAAAATTAATATAAGGTCATATTAAATTTTTAACTACTTGTCTCAATCCACATTGAAATCCCATTTAAGAGAATAATATTTTTTATTACAAGTTATACCCTTATTGGTAACGTGACTAAAGCTAGCATATTTTTATGCACATTCTTTCCTAATTTCCTATCTAAATAGTCTTACATGAACAAAATATGAGTTGGATTAAGCCTTTATACTAGTGGTCATTTTTCGCATTATTGTGTTTTAAATATAGGACAGGATTCAAGGACTTCACACCCCAAACTCTCAACGTATAAGTTTTGTGCTGCTTGAGCTCCTATATTCATATGTTTAACTTTCCTATATTGTTCGTATATCTCTTGATTGGTGTGAAGTCCTTGAACAAAATATGAGTTGGATTAGTGGGCGTTTTTTGCATTATTGTGTTTTAAATACACGACAGAATTCAAGGACTTCACACCCCAAATTCTCATTGTATAAGTTTTGTGCAGCTTGAACTCCCATAGTCATAAGCTAAATTTTCCAATATTGTTCGTATATCTCTTGATTGGAGTTATATATATTTCTTCTTCTTATCACTTCGTACATTCGTATATATTTTTTTATTGATAAAGACATCTAAAATGTTTTATTTTCATTGAGAGAGGAAAGGTGGAAAAATTACAGCAATGGTATCACAACCTCTTTACCAAGTTCAATTCTATTGACAAAGGCAAGATTATTTTTATTTACAGAGTTTGTTGATTTTCAGGGTTGGATATTTATGTCCATTTTAATTATTCTTATCTTCTTATCAACGACGACTATAGTGAAAATGCTCCCCCCTACTGAGAGACATGATATGCTCAAAAGGGATTCCGATGTCTCATTATCATTTTATCAATTTTGATCGCCACATTTGTAAATTTTTTTAATGTTGAGTCGCACATATTTTTCTTTACTTATTTATTAGAAATTCACACACACACCCATAAAATTAATATAAGGTCATATTAAATTTTTAACTACTTGTCTCAATCCACGTTGAAATCCCATTTAACAGAATAATATTTTTTATTAGAAGTTATACCCTTATTGGTAACGTGACTAAAGCTAGCATATTTTTATGCACTTTATTTCCTAATTTCCTATCTAAATAGTCTTACATGAACAAAATATGAGTTGGATTAAGCCTTTATACTTGTGGTCATTATTCGCATTATTTTTCTTTAAATACAGGACAGGATTCAAGGACTTCACACCCCAAACTCTCAACGTTTAAGTTTTGTGCAGCTTGAGCTCCCATAGTCATAAGTTAAATTTTCCTATATTGTTCGTATATCTCTTGATTGGTGTGAAGTCCTTGAACAAAATATGTGTTGGATTAGTGGTCGTTTTTCGCATTATTGTGTTTTAAATACAGGACAGGATTCCAGGACTTCACACCCCAAACTAACATTGTATAAGTTTTGTGCAACTTGAACTCCCATCGTCACAAGCTTAATTTTCCTATATTGTTCTTATATCTCTTGATTGGAGTTATATAAGTTTGTTCTTCTGATCACTTCGTACATTCATATATATTTTTTATTGATAAAGACATCTAAAATGTTTTACTTTCATTGAGAGGGGAAAGGTGGAAAACTTACAGGAATGGTATCACAACCTCTTTACCAACTTCAATTCTATTTACAAAGGCAAGATTATTTTTATTTTCTGGGTTTGTTGATTTTCATGGTTGGAAATTTATGTCCATATTAATTATTCTTATCTTCTTATCAATGACTATAGTTAAAATGCGCCCCCCTATTGAGAGACATGATATGCTCAAAAGATATTCGACGTCTCATTATCATTTTCTCAATTTTGATCGCCACATTTTTACATTTTTTTAATGTTAAGTCGCACATATTTTTCTTAACATATTTATGAGAAATTCACACACACACCCATAAAATTAATATCAGCTCATATTAAATTTTTACTACTTGTCTCAATCCATGTTGAAATCCCATTTAACAGAATAATATTTTTTATTACAAGTTATACCCTTATAGGTAACATGACTAAAGCTAGCCTATATTTATGCACTTTCTTTCCTAATTTCCTAACTAAACAGTCTTACATGAACAAAATATGAGTTGGATTAAGCCTTTATACTAGTGGTCATTTTTTGCATTATTTTGTTTTAAATTCCGGACAGGATTCAAGGGTTTCACACCCTAAACTCTCAACGTTTAAGTTTTGTGCAGCTTGAGCTCCCATAGTCGTAAGTTTAATTTTCCTATATTGTTCGTATATCTCTTCATTGGTGTGAAGTCCTTGAAAAAAATATGAGTTGGTTTAGTGGTCGTTTCTCGCATTAGTGTTTTAAATACAGGACAGGATTCAAGGACTTCCCACCCTAAACTCTCATTGTATAAGTTTTGTGTAGCTTGAAGTCCCATAGTCATAAGCTAAATTTTTCAATATTGTTCGTATATCTCTTGATTGGAGGTATATATGTTTGTTCTTCTGATCACTTCGTACATTCATATATATTTTTTATTGATAAAGACATCTACAATGTTTTACTTTCATTGAGAGGGGAAAGGGGGAAAACTTACAGGAATGGTATCACAACCTCTTTACCAACTTCAATTCTATTTACAAAGGCAAGATTATTTTTATTTTCTGAGTTTGTTGATTTTCATGGTTGGAAATTTATGTCCATATTAATTATTCTTATCTTGTTATCAACGACTATAGTGAAAATGCTCCCCCCTATTGAGAGACATGATATGCTCAAAAGGGATTCCGACTTCTCATTATCATTTTATCAATTTTGATCGCCACATTTGTACATTTTTTTAATGTTGAGTCGCACATATTTTTCTTAACTTATTTATGAGAAATTCACACACACACCCATAAAATTTAATATCAGCTCATATTAAATTTTTACTACTTGTCTCAATCCATGTTGAAACCCATTTAACAGAATAATATTTTTTATTACAAGTTATACCCTTATAGGTAACATGACTAAAGCTAGCCTATATTTATGCACTTTCTTTCCTAATTTCCTAACTAAACAGTCTTACATGAACAAAATATGAGTTGGATTAAGCCTTTATACTAGTGGTCATTTTTCGCATTATTTTGTTTTAAATACAGGACAGGATTCAAGGGTTTCACACCCCAAACTCTCAGCGTATAAGTTTTGTGCAGCTTGAGCTCCCATAGTTGTAAGTTTAATTTTCCTATATTGTTCGAATATCTCATGATTGGTGTGAAGTGCTTGAACAAAATATGAGTTGGATTAGTGGTCGTTTTTCGCATTATTGTGTTTTAAATAGAGGACAGGATTCCAAGACATCACACCCCAAACTCTCATTGTATAAGTTTTGTGCAGCTTGAACTCCCATAGTCATAAGCTTAATTTTCCTATATTGGTCGTATATCTCTTGATTGGAGTTATATTTGTTTGTTCTTCTGATCATTTTGTACCTTCATATATATTTTTTATTGATAAAGACATCTAAAATGTTTTACTTTCATTGAGAGGGGAAAGTTGGAAAACTTATAGGAATGGTATCACAACCTCTTTACCAACTTCAATTCAATTTACAAAGGCAAGATTATTTTTATTTTCTGGGTTTGTTGATTTTCATGGTTGGAAATTTATGTCCATATTAATTATTCTTATCTTGATATCAACGACTATAGTGAAAACTCCCTCACCTATTGAGAGACATGATATGCTCAAAAAGGATTCTGACGTCTCATTATCATTTTACCAATTTTGATCGCCACATTTTTACATTTTTTTAATGTTGAGTCGCTCATATTTTTCTTAACTTATTTATGAGAAATTAACACACACACCCATAAAATTAATATAAGCTCATATTAAACTTTCAACTACTTGTGTCAATCCACGTTGAAATCCCATTTAACAGAATAATATTTTTTATACAAGTTATGCCATTATAGGTAACGTGACTAAAGCTAGCATATTTTTATGCACTTTCTTTCCTAATTTCCTATCTAAATAGTCTTACATGAACAAAATTAGTTGGATTAAGCCTTTATACTAGTGGTTGTTTTTCGCATTATTTTGTTTTAAATACAGGACAGGATTCAAGGACTTCACACCCTCAAACTTTCAATGTATAAGTTTTGTGCTGCTTGAGCTCCAATCGTCGTAAGTTTAATTTTCCTATATTGTTTGTATATCTCTTGATTGGTGTGAAGTCCTTGAACAAAATATGAGTTGGATTATTGGTCGTTTTTGGCATTATTGTGTTGTAAATACAGGACAGGATTCAAGGACTTCACACCCCAAACTCTCAACGTATAAGTTTGGTATTGCTTGAGCTCCCATAGTCATAAGGTTAATATTCCTATATTGTTCGTATATCTCTTGATTGGAGTTATATTTGTTTGTTCTTCTGATCACTTCGTGCCTTCATATATATTTTTTATTGATAAAGACATCTAAAATGTTTTACTTTCATTGAGAGGGGAAAGCTGCAAAACTTACAGTATTGGTAACACAACCTCTTTACCAACTTCAATTCTATTTACAAAAGCAAGGGTATTTTTATTTTCTGAGCGTGTTTATTTTCAGGGTTTGAAATTTATGTCCATATTAATTATTCTTATCTTCTTATCAACAACTATAGTTACAACGCTCCCACCTATTGAGAGACATGATATGCCAAAAAGGGATTCCGACGTCTCATTATCATTTTATCAATTTTGATCGCCACATTTGAACATTTTTTTGGTGTTGAGTCGCACATATTTTCTTAACTTATTTATGAGAAATTCACACACACACACCCATAAAATTAATATAAGCTCATATTAAACTTTTAACTACTTGTCTCAGTCCACGTTGAAATCCCAATTAACAGAATAATATTTTTCAATACAGGTTATACCGTTATAGGTAACGTGACTAAAGCTAGGATATTTTTAGTCACTTTCTTTTCTAATTTGATATCTAAAAAGTGTTACATGAACACAATAGGAGTTGGATTAAGCCTTTATACTAGTGGTCATTTTGCGCATTATTTTGTTTTAAATAAAGGACAGGATTCAAGGACTCCACACCCCAAACTCTCATTGTAAAAGTTTTGTGCAGCTTGAGCTCCCATAATCATATGTTTAATATTGCAATATCTTTCGTAAGCTCCTTCTGTATCTCTTGATTGGAGTTATATTTGTTTGTTCTTCTGACCACTTCTTACTTTTGCATATATATTTTTTTAATTATAAAGGCATCTAAAATCTTTTACTTTCCTTGAGAGGGGAAAGGTGGAAAACTTATAGCAATGGTATCACAACCTCTTTACCAAGTTCATTTCTATTTACAAAAACAAGATTATTTTTGTATTCTGAGTTTGTTGATTTTCAGGATGGGAAATTTATGTCGATATTAACTATTCTTATATTGTTATCAACGACAATAGTGAAAATGCTACCCCCTATTGAGAGACATGATATGCTGAAGAGGGATTCCGACGTCTCATTATCATTTTATCAATTTTGATCGCCAAATTTGTACATTTTTTTAATGTTGAGTCGCACATATTTTTCTTAACTTATTTACGAGTATTCTTGTTTACAATGTTAAAATCGGCACATCTATTTTCTAGGTTTGAAATTCTTAACACAAGTAATTTTCCCCCTTTGGTTGACGCAAAAGGGACGGCAGCCCGAATTTCAAGATAAATACAGCATATGAAGAAATCTTGTTTCATTGAAAAAATATGAATAAGGATCTAATTGTCAAATCCATCCTTTTATTGGTTTTATGGGACATGACATGCCCGAAAAGGAAAATAATATTTCACCATTTTCTCAATTTATTTTACACACACACTCACGCGGACGCGTGCACACGCACAATGTCACTAGTTAAATTGAGATTTGAAGTCAAAATCAATTTTATCTTACAATAACTCAATATCTGTAATTTGATTGAAATCCCTTTTGAGAGCAAGCAAAATATTAGTTATGAACATTTTCTGGAAGATGGTTGTGTACCAATTGAAGAAAAGGGATTTGGAGAGATTCACACACACACATAAAATAAATGTAAGTTCATATTGAATATGTAGCTACTTATGTCAATCCACGTTGAATTCTCATTTAAGAAAATTATAATTTTTGTTTCAATTATACTCTTATATGTAACGTGACTAAAGCTAGCTAATTTTTATGCAACTTCTTTCCTAATTCGCTATCAAAAAAGTGTTGCATGAACAAAATATGAGTTGAATTAAGCCTTTATCTAGTGTTCATTTTGCGCATTATTGTGTTTTGAATAAAGGACATGATTCAGGGACTTCACACCCCAAACTCTCATTGTATAAGTTTTGCGCAGCTTGAGCTCCCATAGTCATAAGTTTAATTTTCCTCTATCTTTCGTAAGATTCTTCTGTATCTGTAGATTTGAGTTATTTTTGTTTGTTCTTCTGACCTCTTCTTACTTTCGCATATATATCTTTTTATTGATAAAGACATCTAAAATCTTTTACTTTCCTTGGGAGGGAAAAGGTGGAAAACTTACAGCAATGGTATCACTACCTCTTGACAACTTCAATTCTATTTACAAAAGCAACATTATTTTTATTTTCTGAGTTTGTTGATTTTCAGGGTTGCGAATTTATGTCCATATTAATTATTCTTGTTATCAACGACTATAGTGAAAACGCTTGCCCCCTATTGAGAGACATTATATGTTCGAAAGGGATTCCGATGTCTCATTATCATTTTATCAATTTTGATCGCCACATTTGTACATTTTTTTAATGTTGAGTGGCACATATTTTTCTTAACGTATGTACGAGTATTCATGTTTGCAATGTTAAAATCGGCACATCTATTTTCTAGGTTAGAAATTCCTAAGACAGTAATTTTTTCCCTTTGGTTGACACAAAAGGGACGGCAGCTGGAATTTCATGATAAATATAGCATATGAAGAAATCTTGTTGCACTGAAAAACATTTGAATAAGGATCTAATTGTCAAATCCATCTTTTTTTTTTGTGTTTTATGGGATGCGGCATGCTCGAAAAGGAAGACATTATTTCACCATTTTCTCAATATATTTTACACACACTCACGCGAATGTGTGCGCAAGCACAATATCACTAGTTAAATTGAGATTTGTAGTCAAAATCAGTTTTATCTTAAAATAACTCAATATCTGTAATTTTATTGAAATCCCTTTTGACAGCAAGCAAAAAATTAGTTCTGAACATTTTCTCGAAGATGGTTGTGTACCAAGTGAAGAAAGGGGATTTGGAGAGATTCAAACACACACCCATAAAATAAATGTAAGTTCATATTTAATCTTTAGCTACTTATGTCAATCCACGATGAATTCCCATTTAAGAGAATCATATTTTTTGTTTCAACTTATACTCTTATAGGTAACGTGACTAAAGCTAGCTTATTTTTATGCAACTTCTTTCCTAGTTTGCTATCTAAAAAGTGTTACATGAACAAAATAGGAGTTGGATTAAGGTGGTCATTTTGCGCATTATTTTGTTTTTAATAAAGGACAGGATTCAAGGACTTCACATCCCAAACTCTCGTTGTATAAGTTTTGCGCAGCTTGAGCTCTCATAGTCATAAGTTTAATTTTTCTATATCTTTCGTAAGCTCCTTCTGTATCTCTTGATTGGAGTTAGATTTGTTTGTTCTTCAAATCACCTCTTACTTTCACATATATATTTTTTTATTGATAAAGACATATAAAATCCTTTACTTTCATTGAGAGGGGAAAGCTGGAAAACTTACAGCAATTGTTGTCACAACCTCTTTACCAACTTCAATTCTATTGACAAAAACAAGATTATTTTTTTTCCTGATTTTGTTGATTTTCAGGGTGGGAATCTAATGTCCATATTAATTATTCTTATCTTGTTATCAACAACTATAGTGAAAACATTCCCCCCTCTTGAGAAGCATGATATGCTCAAAAGGGATTCCGACGTCTCATTATCATTTTATCAATTTTGACTGCCACATTTGTACATTTTTTTAATGCTGAGTCTCACATATTGTTCTTAACTTATCTACGAGTATTCTTGTTTGCAATATTAAAATCGGAACATCTATTTTCTAAGCTAGAAATTCTTGACACAAGTAATTTTTCCCCATTGTTTAACACGAAAGGGATGGCAGTCCGAATTTCATGATAAATACCGCATAGGAAAAATTCTTGTTGCATTGAAAA
This sequence comes from Glycine soja, assembly GCF_004193775.1. Lineage (NCBI taxonomy): Eukaryota > Viridiplantae > Streptophyta > Magnoliopsida > Fabales > Fabaceae > Glycine > Glycine soja. Next base: position 10,280,063 of record NC_041005.1, read on the forward strand.
ACATATGAATAAGGATCTAATTGTCAAATCTATCTTTTTTTCTTTTAAGGGATACGAAATTCCTGAAAAGGAAAACTTTATTCCACTATTTTCTCAATTTATTTGACAGACACACTCACGCGGACGCATGCACACGCACAATGTCACTAGTTATTGAGATTTGTAGTCAAAATCAATTTTATCTTACAATAACTCAACATCTGTAATTTTATTGAAATCACATTTGACAGTAGGCAAAATATTAGTTCTGAACATTTTCTTGAAGATGGTTGTGTACCAAATGAAGAAAGGGGATTTGGAAAGATTCACATACACGCCCATAAAATAAATGTAAGTTCATACTAGTGGTCATTTTGCGCATTATTTTGTTTTGAATTCAAGGACTTCACACACCAAACTCTCATTGTATAAGTTTTGCGCAGCTTGAGCTCCCATAGTCATAAGTTTAATTTTCCTATATCTTTCGTAAGCTCCTTCTGTATCTGTTGATTGGAGTTATATTTGTTTGTTCTTCTCACCACTTCTTACTTTCGCATATATATTTTTTTATTGATAAAGACAACTAAAATCTTTTACTTTCATTGAGAGGGGGAAGGTGGAAAACTTACAGCAATGGTAGCACAACCTCTTTACCAACTTCAATTCTATTTACTAAAGCAAGATTGTTTTTGTTTTCTGAGTATGTTGATTTTCAGGGTGGGAAATTTATGTCCATGTTAGTTATTCTTATCTTGTTATCAACGACTATAGTGAAAACGCTCCCCCTATTGAGAGACATGATATGCTCAAAAGGGATTGCGACGTCTCATTATCATTTTATCAATTTTGATCGCCACATTTGTACATTTTTTTAATGTTGAGTCGCACATATTTTTGTTAACTTATTTACGAGTATTCTTGTTTGCAATGTTAAAATTGGGACATCTATTTTCTAGGTTAGAAATTCTCAACACAAGTAAAATTTCTCCTTTGGTTGAAACGAAAGGTTCGGAAGCCTGAATTTCATGAAAAATACAGCATATGAAAAAATCTTGTTGAATTGAAAAACATATGAATAAGGATTTAATTGTAAAATCCATCTCTATTTTTGGTTTTGTAGGATACGACATGCCCGAAAAGGAAAACATTATTTCACCATTTTCTCAATTTATTTTACACACACTCACGCGGACGCGTGCACACGCACAACGTCACAAGTTAAATTGAGATTTGTAGTCCAAATCAGTTTTATCTTACAATAAATCAATATCTATAATTTGATTGAAATCCCTATTGACAGCAAGCAAAATATTAGTTCTGAACATTTTCTCAAAGATGGTTGTGTACCATGTGAAGAAAGAGGATTTGGAGAGATTCACACACGTACAAACCCATAAAATAAATGTAAGTTCATATTAAATCTTTAGCTACTTGTGTCAATCCCCATTGAATTCGCGTTTAAGAGAATGCTATTTTTTGTTTCAACTTATACTATTACAGGTAACGTGACCAAAGCTAGCTTATTTTTATGAAACTTCTTTGCTAATTTTCAATCAAAATAGTCTTACATGAACAAAATATGAGTTGGATTAAGCCTTTATACTACTAGTCATTTTGCGCATTATTTTGTTTTAAATACAGGACAGGTTTCAAGGACTTCACACCCCAAACTCTCATTGTATAAATTTTGCGCAGCTTCAGCTCTCATAGTCATAGTTCAATTTTCCTATATCTTTCGTAAGCTCCTTCTATATCCGTAGATTGGAGTTATATTTGTTTGTTCTTCTGACCATTTCTTACTTTCACATATATATTTTTTTATTGATAAAGACAACTAAAATCTTTTACTTTCATTGAGAGGGGGAAGGTGGAAAACTTACAGCAATGGTAGCGAAACCTCTTTACCAACTTCAATTCTATTTACAAAAGCAAGATTATTTTTATTTTCAGAGTTTGTTGATTTTCAGTGTTGGAAATTTACGTCCATATTAATTATTCTTTTCTTGCTATCAACGACTATAGTGAAAACGCTCCCCCCTATTGAGAGACGTGATATGCTCAAAAGGGATTCCGACGTCTCATTATCCTTTTATCAATTTTGATCGGCACATTTGTACATTTTTTTAATGTTGAGTCGCACATATTTTTCTTAACTTATTTATGAGAAATTCACACACACACACACACTCATAAAATTAATATAAGCTCATTAAAAATTTTAACTACTTGTCTCAATCCACGATGAAATGCCATTTAATAGAATAATATTTTTTTATTACAAGTTATACTCTTATAGGTAACGTGGCTAAAGCTAGCATATTTTTAAGCAATTGCTTACCTAATTTCCTATCTAAATAGCCTTACATGAACAAAATATGAGTTGGATTAAGCCTTTATACTAGTGATTGTTTTTTGCATTAATTTGTTTTAAATACAGGACAAGATTCAAGGACTTCACACCCCAAACTCTCAAAGTATAAGTTTTGTGCAGCCTGAGCTCCCATAGTCATAAGTTTAATTTTCCTATATTGTTCGTATATCTCTTGATAGTTGTGAAATCCTTGAACAAAATATGAGTTGGATTAGTGGTCATTTTTCACATTATTGTGTTTTAAATACAGGACAGGATTCAAGGACTTCACACCCCAAATTCTCGTTGTATAAGTTTTGTGCAGCTTGAACTCCCATAGTCACAAGCTTAATTTTCCTATATTGTTCGTATATCTCTTGATTGGTGTGAAGTCCTTGAACAAAATATGAGTTGGATTAGTGTTCGTTTTTCACATTATTGTGTTTTAAATACAGGACAGGTTTCAAGGACTTCCCACCCCAAACTCTCATTGTATAAATTTTGCGCAGCTTGAGCTCTCATAGTCATAAGTTCAATTTTCCTATATCTTTCGTAAGCTGCTTCTCTATCAGTTGATTGGAGTTATATTTGTTTGTTCTTCTGACCACTTCTTACTTTCACATATATATTTTTTTATTGATAAAGACATCTAAAATGTTTTTCTTTCATTGAGAGGGGAAAGGTGGAAAACTTACAGCAATGGTATCACAACCTCTTTACCAACTTCAATTCTATTGACAAAGGCAAGATTATTTTTATTTTCAGAGTTTGTTGATTTTCAGGGTTGGAAATTTATGTCCATATTAATTATTCTTTTCTTGCTATCAACGACTATAGTGAAACTGCTGCCCCCTATTGAGAGACATGATATGCTCAAAAGTGATTCCGACATCTCATTATTATTTTATCAATTTTGATCACCACATTTGTACATTTTTTTAATGTTGAGTCGCACATATTTTTCTTAACTTATTTATTATAAATTCACACACACACCCATAAAATTAATGTAAGCTCATATTAAATTTTTAACTACTTGTCTCAATCCACGTTAAAATCTCATTTAACAGAATAATATTTTTTATTACAAGTTATACCCTTATTGGTAATGTGACTAAAGCTAGCATATTTTTATGCACTTTCTTTCCTAATATCCTATCTAAATAGTCTTACATGAACAAAATATGAGTTGGATTAAGCCTTTATACTAGTGGTCATTTTTCGCATTATTTTGTTTTAAATACAGGACAGGATTCAAGGACTTCCCACCCCAAACTCTCATTATATAAATTTTGCGCAGCTTGAGCTCCCATAGTCATAAGTTCAATTTTCCTATATCTTTTGTAAGCTGCTTCTCTATCAGTTGATTGGAGTTATATTTGTTTGTTCTTCTGACCACTTCTTACTTTCACATATATATTTTTTTATTGATAAAGACATCTAAAATGTTTTTCTTTCATTGAGAGGGGAAAGGTGGAAAACTTACAGCAATGGTATCACAACCTCTTTACCAACTTCAATTCTATTGACAAAGGCAAGATTATTTTTATTTTCAGAGTTTGTTGATTTTCAGGGTTGGAAATTTATGTCCATATTAATTATTCTTATCTTCTTATCAGCGACTATAGTGAAACTGCTGCCCCCTATTGAGAGACATGATATGCTCAAAAGTGATTCCGACATCTCATTATTATTTTATCAATTTTGATCACCACATTTGTACATTTTTTTAATGTTGAGTCGCACATATTTTTCTTAACTTATTTATTATAAATTCACACACACACCCATAAAATTAATGTAAGCTCATATTAAATTTTTAACTACTTGTCTCAATCCACGTTAAAATCTCATTTAACAGAATAATATTTTTTATTACAAGTTATACCCTTATTGGTAATGTGACTAAAGCTAGCATATTTTTATGCACTTTCTTTCCTAATATCCTATCTAAATAGTCTTACATGAACAAAATATGAGTTGGATTAAGCCTTCATACTAGTGGTCATTTTTCGCATTATTTTGTTTTAAATACAGGACAGGATTCAAGGCCTTCATACCCCAAACTCTCAACGTATAAGTTTTGTGCAGCTTGAGCTCCCATAGTCATAAGTTTAATTTTTCTATATTGTTCGTATATCTCTTAATTGGTGTGAAGTCCTTAAACAAGATGTGAGTTGGATTTGTGATCATTTTTCGCATTATTGTCTTTTAAATACACGACATGATTCAAGGACTTCACACCCCAAACTCTCATTGTATAAGTTTTGTGCAGCTTTAACTCCCATAGTCACAAGCTTTATTTTCGTATATTGTTTGTATATCTCTTGATTGGAGGTATATTTGTTTGTTCTTCTGATCACTTCGTACTTTCATACATATTTTTTATTGATAAAGACATCTAAAATGTTTTACTTTCATTGAGAGGGGAAAGGTGGAAAAGTTACAGTCATGGTATAACAACCACTTTACCAACTTCAATTCTATTTACAAAAGCAAGATTATTTTTATTTTCTGAGTTTGTTGATTTTCAGGGTTGGAAATTTATGTCCATATTAATTATTCTTATCTTGTTATCAAAAACTATTGGGAAAATTGTTGGTAAATATTTGTTTTTTAATTTAAATTTATAAATAAATATTAATTCCATTTTATAAAATAAAATATTTGTTTTATATTTTCTTAAGATTTTGTTTTAATGAGTCAACTAGTTTGTTAGATTTGTTTTGACAACTGTAGGTTAGTTTCCAATGGTCATATTTCCAACGGTCAGATTTTGTTTGTTGCTTAAGGTGATCTGTGTCTATATATTCTCTTTCCTCCTTTCTAAAAACATGACAGAGCTATAGTCTCATCCCTTTTCACAAAATTTTCTATTTCCTTTCTTATAAAATAATTTAGTTCTTGAGAGTAAGAGCATTGGTGTTCATAAGGTTTGGGGATCCTTTCGCTGCACACGATCGGAACCAACGGGTTGTCGTATCTTGGGAGAGGAGCGCAATCAAAATGTCTTACCCGTGCAGTGGGGGCGTTTTTTCTCTAAGGATAGCGTTTACGCGCTTCAACCCAGGCTATTTAATTCTTTTCCGTGATTTAATTTTTCATTGTGCTCATTGTATGATATAATGCATTATTTATGTGATGTCAATTAAATTTATTTTGCTACTGTTATTTTATTATTTAATTCAAGACTGTGCATCTTCTTCATATTTATTTTCCTTAATTTTTATTTTATTTCTCCAACAGTTTTAGAGAGAAAAATTAGTTATCACTTTCTTCTTGCATAGTCTTTTCTGCAGTAGCATTTTATTTTACCAAAATATCTGTCATGAATATGATTGACTCCCCTTTTAGTAAGTCTGAAAAATTAATGGATGAAGATACAATGTATTATGCTTTATTAAAAATGTTTTATTATATTATTTCATTTCCTTAAATTTTACATTAGTGAGAGATTTTTGAAAAATATTTTCTTATAATTTGAAATTTAAAATATATTTTCTTCATTAATGATGGTTTTGAAGAGAAAATGCTTTTAGAATTAGTTTATGTGAAAAACTAAAAGCATACTTCTAATTTCATTCCTATATGATTAGAAAACTATCTTTTACTTGGTCAAATGATCCTGTGAACACAAGTCTTTAAAATCAGGACATTTGTTGTTTGGTTTTTAATTTTTATTGTTTAACGTTATTATTAGTACGGCAAGTATTTTGTTGCTACATGTTGACTGATTGTTTCTTTATATATAACTCATTGATAAAAGATAAGCCTGTGAAAATATAACACACAAAAACAATAAAATAAACACTTTGGTGAAGTTTTATATTTTGTTTGTCGTATTCTTAATAGAGTACCTTATAAAAAAAATTTAAAAAATCTTTATGAGCTATGGAGAAAAAGAGAATCAAATCTGAAATATCTTAAAGTGTGGGGGTGTCTAGTAAAGGTTAATATCCCTATTAATAAGAAAAGGAAAATTGAAAAAAAATATTAATTATATTTTGTTGGATATTTTTTACATAATACTACTTATAGATTCTTAGTTATTAATTCAGAAGTATCTGAAATTTCTAATGGTACTATTATGGAGTCTAGAGATGTGACTTTCTTTGAAAATATTTTTTCTTGAAAAATAAATTGTTAAATCTTTGTATGGTTTGAAACAAGCTCCAAAGCATTGACACAAAAATTTGATTAAGTTATTCTTTTGTATGATTTTCAAATTAATGATAGTGATATATGTGTGTATGTGAAACAATTTAAGAATAATGAACGTGTCATTTTATGTTTGTATCTGGATAACCTATTGATATTTGGTAGTAAATGAATTTCATAAATGATGTGAAGTTTTTCTTGTCTAGAAATTTTGATATGAAAGACCTTGGTTGTGTAGATGTGATTTTGGGTATTAAGCTTATAGAGAAAAATGATGGTATGATTTTTTATCCAATCTTATTATGTTGAAAAGCTATATATTAAAGAAGTTTAATCATTTTGATGTGAAACATGTTTCTGCTCCTTATGACTCATCTATTGAGTTAAAAAAAAAGTTTGAGTAAACTAATTTTTTTTACATGAATATTCCCAAATTATTGGTTCTATGTTACATTTGACAAACTTCTCTAGGCTTGACATTGCATATGCAGTTGGTAGATTGAAAAGTAATTGAGGAATTTAGTGATACAAACTTGAAGTTCTGATTTTGATGAAATAAAATTGACAAGTGGTTATGTTTTTGCTTTAGCTGGTTGTGCAGTGTCATGAAAATCTACCAGACAAATTATTATTTCACATGAAAGCAAAATTTATTGCTTTAAATACTACTACTAGTGAGGCTGAATTTCTTAAAAATGTATTATGTGATTTGTCATTGTTAAATAAGCGCATACCTCCAATTCCAATGCATTGTGATAGTCAAATTGCTATATCTATAAAGTGACAAGCAAAATTTTAATGAAAAAAGAAGACACTTAAGAGTTAGACATAAGTCTATTAGAAATTTGATTTCTCATGGTGTCATTTCTCTTGACTTTGTCAGGTTAGAAAATAATAATGTGGATCCGCTTACAAAAAGGTTGACGTGTCAACAAGTATTTGAGTCATCGAGGGGAATGAGATTAAAGCCCATTATTTAGTTACAACAATGGACACCCGTCTCCGTGTGATTGGTGATCCCATGAATGAAGTTCAACGGGTAACAACGAAATTGTTTGTTGACTAAAGTACACCAAAATGAAATTTGGCGGAGCTATTCCGTTTCTCATTCCTATGACGAGGTGTATTATAAATTGTGGCAATATTAAGGTTGAGGTATTTATATATGTGTATTTTTGGTAAAAAAAAATACCTCTTAATGAATCCGATGATAATTATTGTAGGGGTGGGGGTCACAACCCACTCTTTGAGGATTTACCTAGTGAGTGTGGTGGTGGGGCCGCCACTGTGAGATATGGGCTAATCTCTAAGTGACACTCACGAAACAAGATACAAGCGCAAGGCCGTGTAACACACTACGACTGATTAGAACCTAATTGAACGCCAATATTGTAGGGGTTGTGTACTAAAGTCCGGTTAAAGAATATGTAGTTCAAGACAATCAAGTCACTACATTTTTCTCGGATGGAAGTTCATAAACACTAGGTATAAGGCTCAAACCCGGAAGGTTCCTTATACCGAAATACAATATCACATGCTCTTTCTCTTATATTTTTATACAAATTATCTTTTAGAAAATATATTTTAAAATTTTAAATTATGTGGGGGAATGTTGGTAAATATTTTTGTTTTAATTTAAAATTTATAAATATATATTAATTCCATTTTATAAAATAAAATATTTATTTTAGATTTTCTTAAGATTTTGTTTTAATGAGTCAACTAGTTTGTTAGATTTGTTTTGACAACTGTAGGTTAGTTTCCAACAGTCGTATTTTGTTTGTTGCTTAAGGTGATCTGTGTCTATATATTCTCTTTCCTCCTTTCTAAAAACATGACAAAGCTACAGTCTCATTCCTTTTCACAAAATTTTCTATTTCTTTTCTTATAAAATAATTTATTTCTAGAGAGTAAGATCATTGGTGTTCATAAGGTTTGGGGATCCTTACGCTGCACACGATCGGAACCAACAGGTTGTTGTATCTTGGGAGAGAAGCGCATTCAGAATGTCTTACCCGTGCAATGGGGGCGTTTTCTCTCTAAGGATAGCGTTTACGTGCTTCAACCCAGGCTATTTAATTCTTTCCCTTGATTTAATTTTTCATTGTGCTCATTGTATGATATAATGCATTATTTATGTCATGTCAATTAAATTTATTTTGCTACTGTTATTTTGTTATTTAATTCAAGACTGTGCATCTTCTTCGTATTTATTTTCCTTCATTTTTATTTTATTTTTCCAACAAAAATGCTCCCCCCTATTGAGATTCATGATATGCTCAAAAGGGATTCTGACGTCTCATTATCATTTTATCAATTTTGATCGCCACATTTGTACATTTTTTTAATGTTGAGTCGCACATATTTTTCTTAACTTATTTATTAGAAATTCACACACACACCCATAAAATTAATATAAGATCATATTAAATTTTTAACTACTTGTCTCAATCCACGTTGAAATCCCATTTAACAGAATAATATTTTTTATTACAAGTTATACCCTTATAGGTAACGTGACTAAAGCTAGCATATTTTTATGCACTTTCTTTCCTAATTTCCTATCATAATAGTCTTACATGAACAAAATATAAGTTGGATTAAGCCTTTATACTAGTGGTCATTGTTCGCATTATTTTGTTTTAAATACAGGACAGGATTCAAGGAATTCACACCCGAAACTCTCAACGTATAAGTTTTGTACAGCTTGAGCTCCCATAGTCATAAGTTTAATTTTCCTATATTGTTCGTATATCTCTTGATTGGTGTGTAGTCCTTGAACAAAATATGAGTTGGATTAGTGGTCGTTTTTCCCAATATTGTGTTTTAAATACAGGACAGGATTCCAGGACTTCACACCCCAAACTCAGATTGTATAAGTTTGGTGTAGCTTGAACTCCCATAGTCACACTATTAGAAAATATATTTTCAACATCGGTTATTTAGAACATTCTACATCGGTTCTAAAATCGATGTTGAAAGTGACGATGTTGAATGTATGAATGTTAACATCGGTTTTGGAGAATCGATGTTAACATACATATGACAACATCGGTTCTCTAAATACCCGATGTTAAACACAATGAACAACAGCAAAAAAGGTGTACGCATGATGAACGTTGACATCAGTTTTCAAGTAAAACCGATGTTAATATGTTAGTTTAACATCGGTTTTCTAAAAAAAACCGATGTTAATGTATGCCCTTAACATCGGTTTTGCTAGAAAACCGATGTCAACGTTGATGATGCATACACTTATTTGGTGTAGTTCTTTGTGTATAACATCGGTTATGTACATAACCGATGTTAATATTGAAATATTCACATCGGTTATTTATAATTAACCGATGTTAATGTACAATAGTTGACATCGGTATCTACAAATAACCGATATTAAAATACAAACACTGACATCGGTTATACACAAATAACCGATGTTAATATACAAACGTTAACATCGGTCTTCAATAATAACCGATGTTAAAGTTCATATCGACATTGGTTTTTGTAAATAACCGATGTTGGTTATGATATTAACATCGGTTTTTGATCGCCACATTTGTACATTTTTTAAATGTTGAGTCGCACATATTTTCTTAACTTATATATGAGAAATTCACACACACACCCATAAAATTAATATAAGCTCATGTTAAAATTTTAACTTCTTGTCTCAATCCACGTTGAAATCCCATTTAACAGAATAATATTTTTTATTACAAGTTATACCCTTATTGGTAACGTGACTAAAGCTAGCATATTTTTATCCACTTTCTATCCTAATTTCCTATCTAAATAGTCTTACATGAACAAAATATGAGATGGATTAAGCCTTTATACTAGTGGTCATTTTTCGCATTATTTTGTTTTACATACAGGACAGGATTCAAGGACTTCACACCCCAAACTCTCAACGTATAAGTTTTGTGCAGCTTGAGCTCCCATAGTCATAAGTTTAATTTTCCTGTATTGTTCGTATATCTAATGATAGGTGTGAAGTCCTTGAACAAAATATGAGTTGGATTAGTGGTCGTTTTTCCCATTATTGTGTTTAAATACAGGACAGAATTCAAGGACGTCACACCCCAAACTCTAATTGTATAAGTTTGGTGCAGCTTGAACTCCCATAGTCACAAGCTTAATTTTCCTATATTGTTCGTATATCTCTTGATTGGTGTGAAGTCCTTGAACAAAATATGAGTTGGATTAGTGTTCGTTTTTCACATTATTGTGTTTTAAATACAGGACAGGTTTCAAGGACTTCACACCCCAAACTCTAATTGTATAAGTTTGGTGTAGGTTGAACTCCCATAGTCACAAGCTTAATTTTACTATATTGTTCGTATATCTCTTGATTGGAGCTATATTTGTTTGTGCTTCTGACCACTTCTTACTTTCGCATATATATTTTTTATTGATAAAGACATCTAAAATGTTTTACTTTCATTTAGAGGGTAAAGGTGGAAAACTTACAGCAATGGTATCACAACCTCTTTACCAACTTCAATTCTACTGACAAAGGCAAGATTATTTTTATTTTATGAGTTTGTTGATTTTCAGGGTTGGAAATTTATGTCCATTTTAATTATTCGTATCTTCTTATCAATGACTATAGTCAAAATGCTCCCCCCTATTGAGAGACATGATATGCTCAAAAGGGATTGCGACGTCTCATTATCATTTTATCGATTTTGATCGCCACATTTGAACATTTTTTAAATGTTGAGTCGCTCACATTTTTCTTAAATTATTTATTAGACATTCACACACACACCCATAAAATTAATATAAGCTCATATTAAATTTTTTACTACTTGTCTCAATCCATGTTGGAATCCCATTTAACAGAATAATATTTTTTATTACAAGTTATACCCATATTAGTAACGTGACTAAAGCTAGCATATTTTTATGCACTCTCTTACCTAATTTCCTATCTAAATAGTCTTACATGAAAAAAATATGAGTATGATTAAGCCTTTATACTAGTGGTGAATTTTCACATTATGTTGTTTTAAATATAGGACAGGATTCAAGGACTTCCAACCCCAACCTCTCAACGTATAAGTTTTGTGGAGCCTGAGCTCCCATAGTCATAAGATTAATTTTCCTATATTGTTCGTATATCTCTTGATTGGTGTGAAGTCCTTGAACAAAATAATAGTTGGATTAGTGGTCATTTTTCCCATTATTGTGTTTTAAAGACACGACAGGATTCAAGGACTTCCCACCCCAAACTCTCATTGTATAAGTTTTGTGCAGCTTGAACTCCCATAGTCATAAACTTAATTTTCCTATATTGTTCGTATATCTCTTGATTGGAGGTATATATTTTTGTTCTTCTGATCACTTCGTACTTTCATATATAATTTTTATTGATAAAGACATCTAAAATGTTTTCATTTTCATTGAAAGGGGAAAGGTGGAAAACTTACAGTAATGGTATAACAACAACTTTACCAACTTCAATTCTATTTACAAAAGCAAGATTATTATTTTTATTTTCTGAGTTTGTTGATTTTCAGGGTTGGAAATTTATGTCCATATTAATTATTCTTATCTTGTTATCAACGACTATAGTGAAAAAGCTCCCCCCTATTGAGAGTGATGATATGCTCAAAAGGGTTTCCAACGTCTCATTATCATTTTATCAATTTTGATCGCCACATTTGTACTTTTGTTTAATGTTGAGTCGCACAATTTTTTCTTAACTTATTTATGTGAAATTCACACACACACACTCATAAAATTAATATAGGCTGATATTTAATTTTTAACTACCTGTCTTAATCCACGTAGAAATCCCATTTAACAGAATAATATTTTTTATTACAAGTTATACCCTTATAGGTAACGTGAATAAAGCTAGCATATTTTTTAGCACTTTCTTTCCTAATTTCCTATCTAAATAGTCTTACATGAACAAAATATGAGTTGGATTAAGCCTTTATACTAGTGGTCATTTTTCACATTATTTTGTTTTAAATATAGGACAGGATTCAAGGACTTCACACCCCAAACTCGCAACGTATAAATTTTGTGCAGCTTGAGCTCCCATAGTCATAAGTTTAATTTTCCTATATTGTTCGTATATCTCTTGATTGGTGTGAAGTCCTTGAACAAAATATGAGTTGGATTTGTGGTCGTTTTTTGCATTATTGTGTTTTAAATGCAGGACAGGATTCAAGGACTTTGCACCCCAAACTCTCATTGTATATGTTTTGTGCAGCTTGAACTCCCATAGTCACAAGCTTAATTTTCCTATATTGTTCGTATATCTCTTGATTGGAGGTATATTTGTTTGTTCATCTGATCACTTCGTACATTCATATATATTTATTATTGATAAAGACATCTAAAATGTCTTACTTTCATTGAGAGGGGAAAGGTGGAAAACTTACAGCAATGGTATCACAACCTCTTTTCCAACTTCAATTCCATTGACAAAGGCAAGATTATTTTTATTTTCTGAGTTTGTTGATTTTTAGGGTTGGAAATTTATGTCAATATTAATTATTCTTATCTTCTTATCAACGACAATAGTGAAAATGCTCCACCCTATTGCGAGACATGATATGCTTAAAAGGGATTCCGACGTCTCATTATCATTTTATCAATTTTGATCGCCACATTTGTACATTTTTTTAATGTTGAGTCGCACATATTTTTCTTAACTTATTTATTAGTAATTCACACACACACCCATAAAATTAATATAAGCTCATATTAAATTTTTAACTACTTGTCTCAATCCACGTTGAAATCCCATTTAACAAAATAATATTTTTTATTACAAGTTATACCCTTATAGGTAACGTGACTAAAGCTAGCATATTTTTATGCACTTTCTTTCCTAATTTCCTATCATAATAGTCTTACATGAACAAAATATAAGTTGGATTAAGCCTTTATACTAGTGGTCATTGTTCGCATTATTTTGTTTTAAATACAGGACAGGATTCAAGGAATTCACACCCGAAACTCTCAACGTATAAGTTTTGTACAGCTTGAGCTCCCATAGTCATAAGTTTAATTTTCCTATATTGTTCGTATATCTCTTGATTGGTGTGTAGTCCTTGAACAAAATATGAGTTGGATTAGTGGTCGTTTTTCCCAATATTGTGTTTTAAATACAGGACAGGATTCCAAGACTTCACACCCCAAACTCAGATTGTATAAGTTTGGTGTAGCTTGAACTCCCATTGTCACACTATTAGAAAATATATTTTCAACATCGGTTATTTAGAACATTCTACATCGGTTCTAAAATCGATGTTGAAAGTGACGATGTTGAATGTATGAATGTTAACATCGGTTTTGGATTAACATCGATTTTACTGGAAAACCGATGTCAACGTTCATCATGCGCACACCTTTTTTGCTGTTGTTCATTGTGTTTAACATCGGGTTTTGGAGAACCGATGTTATCATACATATGACAACATCGGTTCTCTAAATACCCGATGTTAAACACAATGAACAACAGCAAAAAAGGTGTACGCATGATGAACGTTGACATCGGTTTTCCAGTAAAACCGATGTTAATATGTTAGTTTAACATCGGTTTTCTAAAAAAACCGATGTTAATGTATGCCCTTAACATCGGTTTTGCTAGAAAATCGATGTCAACGTTGATGATGCATACACTTATTTGGTGTAGTTCTTTGTGTATAACATCGGTTATGTACATAACCGATGTTAATATTGAAATATTCACATCGGTTATTTATAATTAACTGATGTTAATGTACAATAGTTGACATCGGTATCTACAAATAACCGATATTAAAATACAAACGCTGACATCGGTTATACACAAATAACCGATGTTAATATACAAACGTTAACATCGGTTTTCAATAATAACCGATGTTAAAGTTCATATCGACATCGGTTTTTGTAAATAATCGATGTTGGTTATGATATTAACATCGTTTTTTGATCGCCACATTTGTACATTTTTTAAATGTTGAGTCGCACATATTTTCTTAACTTATATATGAGAAATTCACACACACACCCATAAAATTAATATAAGCTCATGTTAAAATTTTAACTTCTTGTCTCAATCCACGTTGAAATCCCATTTAACAGAATAATATTTTTTATTACAAGTTATATCCTTATTGGTAACGTGACTAAAGCTAGCATATTTTTATGCACTTTCTATCCTAATTTCCTATCTAAATAGTCTTACATGAACAAAATATGAGTTGGATTAAGCCTTTATACTAGTGGTCATTTTTCGCATTATTTTGTTTTACATACAGGACAGGATTTAAGGACTTCACACCCCAAACTCTCAACGTATAAGTTTTGTGCAGCTTGAGCTCCCATAGTCATAAGTTTAATTTTCCTGTATTGTTCGTATATCTCATGATAGGTGTGAAGTCCTTGAACAAAATATGAGTTGGATTAGTGGTCGTTTTTCCCATTATTGTGTTTAAATACAGGACAGAATTCAAGGACTTCACACCCCAAACTCTAATTGTATAAGTTTGGTGCAGCTTGAACTCCTATAGTCACAAGCTTAATTTTCCCATATTGTTCGTATATCTCTTGATTGGTGTGAAGTCCTTGAACAAAATATGAGTTGGATTAGTGTTCGTTTTTCACATTATTGTGTTTTAAATACAGGACAGGTTTCAAGGACTTCACACCCCAAACTCTAATTGTATAAGTTTGGTGCAGGTTGAACTCTCATAGTCACAAGCTTAATTTTCCTATATTGTTCGTATATCTCTTGATTGGAGCTATATTTGTTTGTGCTTCTGACCACTTCTTACTTTCGCATATATATTTTTTATTGATAAAGACATCTAAAATGTTTTACTTTCATTTAGAGGGTAAAGGTGGAAAACTTACAGCAATGGTATCACAACCTCTTTACCAACTTCAATTCTACTGACAAAGGCAAGATTATTTTTATTTTATGAGTTTGTTGATTTTCAGGGTTGGAAATTTATGTCCATTTTAATTATTCCTATCTTCTTATCAACGACTATAGTCAAAATGCTCCCCCCTATTGAGAGACATGATATGCTCAAAAGGGATTGCGACGTCTCATTATCATTTTATCGATTTTGATCGCCACATTTGAACATTTTTTAAATGTTGAGTCGCTCACATTTTTCTTAAATTATTTATTAGAAATTCACACACACACCCATAAAATTAATATAAGCTCATATTAAATTTTTTACTACTTGTCTCAATCCACGTTGAAATCCCATTTAACAGAATAATATTTTTTATTACAAGTTATACCCATATTAGTAACGTGACTAAAGCTAGCATATTTTTATACACTCTCTTTCCTAATTTCCTATCTAAATAGTCTTACATGAAAAATATATGAGTATGATTAAGCCTTTATACTAGTGGTGATTTTTCGCAGCATTTTGTTTTAAATATAGGACAGGATTCAAGGACTTCCAACCCCAACCTCTCAACGTATAAGTTTTGTGGAGCCTGAGCTCCCATAGTCATAAGATTAATTTTCCTATATTGTTCGTATATCTCTTGATAGGTGTGAAGTCCTTGAACAAAATATGAGTTGGATTAGTGGTCATTTTTCGCATTATTGTGTTTTAAAGACACGACAGGATTCAAGGACTTCCCACCCCAAACTCTCATTGTATAAGTTTTGTGCAGCTTGAACTCCCATAGTCATAAACTTAATTTTCCTATATTGTTCGTATATCTCTTGATTGGAGGTATATATTTTTGTTCTTCTGATCACTTCGTACTTTCATATATAATTTTTATTGATAAAGACATCTAAAATGTTTTCATTTTCATTGAAAGGGGAAAGGTGGAAAACTTACAGTAATGGTATAACAACAACTTTACCAACTTCAATTCTATTTACAAAAGCAAGATTATTATTTTTATTTTCTGAGTTTGTTGATTTTCAATGTTGGAAATTTATGTCCATATTAATTATTCTTATCTTGTTATCAACGACTATAGTGAAAAAGCTCCCCCCTAGTGAGAGTGATGATATGCTCAAAAGGGTTTCCAACGTCTCATTATCATTTTATCAATTTTGATCGCCACATTTGTACATTTGTTTAATGTTGAGTCGCACAATTTTTTCTTAACTTATTTATGTGAAATTCACACACACACACTCATAAAATTAATATAGGCTGATATTAAATTTTTAACTACTTGTCTTAATCCACGTAGAAATCCCATTTAACAGAATAATATTTTTTATTACAAGTTATACCCTTATAGGTAACTTGACTAAAGCTAGCATATTTTTTTACACTTTCTTTCCAAATTTCCTATCTAAACAGTCTTACATGAAAAAAATATGAGTATGATTAAGCCTTTATACTAGTGGTGATTTTTCGCATTATTTTGTTTTAAATACAGGACAGGATTCAAGGACTTCCAACCCCAAACTCTCAACGTATAAGTTTTGTGCAGCCTAAGCTCCCATAGTCATAAGATTAATTTTCCTATATTGTTCGTATATCTCTTGATTGGTGTGAAGTCCTTGAGCATAATATGTGGTGGATTAGTGGTCATTTTTGCCATTATTGTATTTTAAATACAGGACAGGATTCCAGGACTTCACACCCCAAACTCTCATTGTATAAGTTTTGTGCAGATTCAAGTCCCATAGTCATAAGCTTTATTTTCCAATATTATTCGTATATCTCTTGATTGGAGGTATATATGTTTGTTCTTCTGATCACTTCGAACATTCATATATATTTTTTATTGATAAAGACATCTAAAATTTTTTACTTTGATTGAGAGGGGAAAGGTGGAAAACTTACAGTAATGGTATCACAACCTCTTTACCAACTTCAATTCTATTGACAAAGGCCATATTATTTTTATTTTCTGAGTTTGTTGATTTTCAGGGATGGTAATTTATGTCCATATTAATTATTCTTATCTTGTTATCAACGACTATAATGAAAACGCTTCACCCTATTGAGAGTGATGATATGCTCCAAAGGGATTCCGATGTCTCATTATCATTTTATCAATTTAGATCGCCACATTTGTACATTTTTTTAGTGTTGAGTCGCACATATTTTTCTTAACTTATTTATGAGAAATTCACACACACACCCATAAAATTAATGTAAGCTCATATTAAGTTTTTAACTACTTGTCTCAATCCACGTTAAAATCCCATTTAACAGAATAATATTTTTTATTAAAAGTTATACCCTTATAGGTAACGTGAATAAAGCTAGCATATTTTTTAGCACTTTCTTTCCAAATTTCCTATCTAAATAGTCTTACATGAACAAAATATGAGTTGGATTAAGCCTTTATACTAGTGGTCATTTTTCACATTATTTTGTTTTAAATACAGGACAGGATTCAAGGACTTCACACCCCAAACTCTCAACGTATAAATTTTGTGCAGCTTGAGCTCCCATAGTCATAAGTTTAATTTTCCTATATTGTTCGTATATCTCTTGATTGGTGTGAAGTCCTTGAACAAAATATGAGTTGGATTTGTGGTCGTTTTTTGCATTATTGTGTTTTAAATGCAGGACAGGATTCAAGGACTTTGCACCCCAAACTCTCAATGTATATGTTTTGTGCAGCTTGAACTCCCATAGTCACAAGCTTAATTTTCCTATATTGTTCGTATATCTCTTGATTGGAGGTATATTTGTTTGTTCTTCTGATCACTTCGTACATTCATATATATTTATTATTGATAAAGACATCTAAAATGTCTTACTTTCATTGAGAGGGGAAAGGTGGAAAACTTACAGCAATGGTATCACAACCTCTTTACCAACTTCAATTCCATTAACAAAGGCAAGATTATTTTTATTTTCTGAGTTTGTTGATTTTCAGGGTTGGAAATTTATGTCAATATTAATTATTCTTATCTTCTTATCAACGACAATAGTGAAAATGCTCCACCCTATTGAGAGACATGATATGCTTAAAAGGGATTCCGACGTCTCATTATCATTTTATCAATTTTGATCGCCACATTTGTACATTTTTTTAATGTTGAGTCGCACATATTTTTCCTAATTTATTTATTAGTAATTCACACACACACCCATAAAATTAATATAAGCTCATATTAAATTTTTAACTATTTGTCTCAATCCACGTTGAAATCCCATTTAACAGAATAATATTTTTTATTACAAGTTATACCCTTATAGGTAACGTGACTAAAGCTAGCATATTTTTATGCACTTTCTTTCCTAATTTCCTATCATAATAGTCTTACATGAACAAAATATGCGTTGGATTAAGCCTTTATACTAGTGGTCATTGTTCGCATTATTTTGTTTTAAATATAGGACAGGATTCAAGGACTTCACACCCCAAACTCTCAACGTATAAGTTTTGTACAGCTTGAGCTCCCGTAGTCATAAGTTTAATTTTCCTATATTGTTTGTATATCTCTTGTTGGTGTGTAGTCCTTGAACAAAATATGAGTTGGATTAGTGGTCGTTTTTCCCAATATTGTGTTTTAAATACAGGACAGGATTCTAGGACTTCACACCCCAAACTCAGATTGTATAAGTTTGGTGTAGCTTGAACTCCCATAGTCACACTATTTGAAAATATATTTTCAACATCGGTTATTTAGAACATTCTACATCGGTTCTAAAATCGATGTTGAAAGTGAAGATGTTGAATGTATGAATGTTAACATCGGTTTTGGAGAATCGATGTTAACATACATATGACAACATCGGTTCTCTAAATACCCGATGTTAAACACAATGAACAACAGCAAAAAAGGTGTACGCATGATGAACGTTGACATCGGTTTTCCAGTAAAACCGATGTTAATATGTTAGTTTAACATCGGTTTTCTAAAAAAATCGATGTTAATGTATGCCCTTAACATCGGTTTTGATAGAAAACCGATGTCAACGTTGATGATGCATACACTTATTTGGTGTAGTTCTTTGTGTATAACATCAGTTATGTACATAACCGATGTTAATATTGAAATATTCACATCGGTTATTTATAGTTAACCGATGTTAATGTACAATAGTTGACATCGGTTATCTACAAATAACCGATGTTAAAATACAAACGCTGACATCGGTTATACACAAATAACCGATGTTAATATACAAACGTTAACATCGGTTTTCAATAATAACCGATGTTAAAGTTCATATCGACATCGGTTTTTGTAAATAACCGATGTTGGTTATGATATTAACATCGGTTTTTGTTAATAACCGATGTTGTTTTCAAGTATTTTTTTATATATACTTTCTGTTTTTACAGTAAACCCAAAATTGTACCTGTCAAATGCAATTTTAGGAGGCCCAATCCACAGCAAATAAACATTTTATTCTGCTTTCAAGCAGTTTTAATGATAATAAACATCAAATAATTGATTTATTACAAAGAACAATCATCAAATAAATTCAATGTTCATGTTACATAGCTCAATATCTTTCCTTTCACCTTTGCTTTTGTAAACTACACTGTAATTTACAAAACAAAAGTTGAAAGGAAAGATATTGACCTGGTAGACGAGGAAGAAGCACAAATTGGTGTTGATCGTTCTAGTGCAACCTCGGATAAAGCTGAGATTTATAACGAGGAGGCACGAAAGAAAACACAGAAGCATAAACCAAAGAGGGTGGAGAGTGTCAATGATGATGCAGAAGCCTTTGGTGATCACTGGAAAATTCTGATTGCTTTATGCATTCTGAAGCTGAAGCACTAGAACATACGAAGAAAAGAGATATAGGCCATCAAAGTGTGTCATTGGAGAATAAGACAGGAGATTCAACTATGCTGAAGATGGGAGATTCAACTAAAGTTGTGATAAAACAAGACATGAAGGGAAGAAAGCATAAATATGGGTTTAACAACAATAAACGTGAGAAGACAAAGAATAAAAGGGTGGTGGATGATGAAACTGGCGACAAACATCAGCTGGATGAAGTCCTAAGGAGGCAAATTGAAACAAAAAACTGATGCCTCAATCAGAGAAAAATGTAGTTGTCACTTACTTGCGTTGGTGACCTCTGTCTCTGCAGAAAATTACATTAGACGATGTTAATCAATTCTCTTTCATCATGATCATTTCGATTAGCATGAACGTCGTCAGCTTCTTCTTCTCCGACAACGTTACGAGTGATTTGAGCGGTCAAAGGACTAACATAGGTGTCCATGTATGAATCATCATCTTCTACATTAACACCAACTGCTTTGCCCTGCAGAACCACGCACCACCTTTCATCACAAGGGTCTTGCACGTAAAATACTTGTCTAGCTTGTTTTGTCATGATGAAAGGGTCATTGTGGTAACCAAGTTTCTTTAGATCTACTAGCGTAAATCCTATATCATCGGTGTGCACACGGTGTTGCTGTCAACCCATTTACATTTGAAAACACATACTATAAATTTCACATAATTAAGCTCCCAAATTTCATCAATGAACCCAAAGTAAGGGATGGAAACTACACAGGGATTGGCGTCATTGACACTTGCAAAGTGTTGAGATTCAGCCCTTAGGGTGACCCTGCTGTTCTGCATTGTACTTTTGTCATCTTGTGCTTTTGTGTAAAATGAATACCTGTTTATGTCGTATCCTTGCCAGGTTATAACATTTCTTTTAGGCCCATCTGCTAGCTTTCTTAATGTTTCTGAAGCATTCTCATCTGCAAAGATTGTATCTTTAAACCAATCACAGAAAGTCTTGTTATGCTTTTTCAACACCCAATTCTTTGACATTTTCAGATTATTCTGTTTGACTAAAGCTTCATGCTTAACAATGTATGCCAAAACTTCATTACTATTGTTCAAGACATACAAGTGAGCTTGTAACAAATATCCTACACTTGGAGTGATCACCTGCAGTCCTCTTGAACCCTTACCACCCACTCTGTCATCATGCTGAGACTCAGGAAGCCCAACAGGTTTAGCCTTCTCTAAGTATTCTGAACAAAATTCAATGGCTTCTTCTGCAATGTACCTCTCAACAATAGATGCTTCTGGACGATATAGATTCTTTGTATACCCTTTTAAGATCTTCATGTATCGCTCAACCGGGTACATCCACCGTAGATAAACAGGACCACAACATTTGATTTCTCTGACCAGATGCACAATCAAGTGAATCATGATGTCAAAGAAAGCAGGGGGAAAATACATCTCCAACTGGCACAGTATAATTGCGACCTCATTTTCCAACTCATCAAACATGACTGGATCAATGACTTTGCTACATATAGCATGGAAGAAAAAGCACAGGCAAGTTATCGTTAACCTGACTTTGTTTGACAAGATGTCTCGTATAGCCACGGCTAACAATTGTTGCATGAGCACGTGACAATCGTGAGACTTTAACCTTACAAGCTTAAGCTCCTTCAACTGCACAAGGCTCTTAATATTTGAAGAGTATCCTTGTGGAACCTTCACCCGACGAAGACACTGACAAAAACTTATCTTCTTTTTCTTGGACAAAGTATGGCAGGCTGGGGGCAAGTAAATTTTCTTTCCATCAGACCTTGGATGCAACTGTGATTGTATACCCATATAAGCTAGATCTTGACGGGTATTCAAGTCATCCTTCGTCTTGCCTTGAATGTTAAGGAGCGTCCCAATCACACTGTCACAAACATTTTTCTCCACATGCATAACATCAATACAATGCCTAACGTCAAGATCTCACCAGTACGGAAGATCAAAGAAAATGGACCTCTTCTTCCACATGTGACTCTGACTTTTATCCTTCTTTTGGGTCTTCCCAAATACAGTATTCAGGTGTTGAACCCGCTGATATACCTGCTCACCAGTCAATGGTATTGGCGCAATATCACGCTATTGACTTCCATTAAAAAAATTTTCAGTCGTCTGTAAGGATGATTGGGTGTTAGAAAGCGGCGATGCCTACTGTAGACTGTTTTTCTCCCATGTTTAAGTTGTATGTAACTTGTATTTCCTTCATAGATGGGGCATGCATGATGACCCTTAACACTGTAACCGATGAGATTCCCATATGCTGGAAAGTCATTAATGGTACAAAAAAGTATTGCACGCATTTCAAAGGTCTCCTTGCGAAAGCATCAAACACCACAACCCCCTCGTCCCACAACTTTCTCAGATCTTCAACCAACGGACTTAGATAAACATCAATGTCATTTCCTGGCTGTCTTGGGCCCGATATCATCATAGACAACATCATGTATTTTCACTTCATGCACAACCAAGGAGGCAAATTGTAAATTACTAGCAGAACTGGCCATGAACTGTGTTGAGTGCTTAAGGTTCCATATGGACTCATTCCATCACTGGCTAGTCCAAGTCTAAGATTTCGTGGCTCATTCCCGAAATCCGGATACAAACCATCAATCTTCTTCCACTGGGAGCAATCAACCAGATGACGGACCATTCCATTAGAAATCCTTCCATTTGCATGCCATGTAAGGTCTTTTGCATCGTCCCCGTTAGCAAAAAGACGCTTAAACCTTGGAATGATTGGAAGATACCACAAAACCTTTGCTGGGGGCCCTTGTTGGAGTTTTCATCAGAACTACTTTCTTCTTCATCCTTCACTTTGTACCGTGAAGTCCCACAGATAGGGCATTTGGACATTTCTTGGAATTCATGCTTGTACAGTATGCAATCATTGGGGCAAGCATGAATCTTCTGATGCTCCATACCCATCGGACACAATATCTTTTTCGCCTTATAGTAACTTTTACGCAATGTGTTGTCCTCTGGAAGCAGATTGTGCACTACCTCAAGCAGTGAGGTGAAACTTTTGTCACTCCACCCATACCTGGCCTTCACATTAACCAGACTTAACACAGCAGACAACAGGGTTAAGGAATTCTTGCACCCTGCATACAAAGGCTTCTTAGAATCACTCTGCAATTCTTCATACACAGGGGCGTGTGCTTGCTGGAAAGACTCTTGTCCAAGGTCACGAATCATGTCCTCTAACCGATCTCCCATTTCTACATCAAACAGTTCAGATTGGGACCCACTCTGCATGTCTGTCACTTCACCATGCCATATCCACATTGTGTAATTCTTCTTAATCTCATCACACAATAGATGGTCCCGTATGTCATCGAGTAATTGTCGTCTTCCATTCAAATAGTTGATGCAAGGACAATAATATTTTCCTTCTTCATTCGGTCGACCTCTTTCTGAAGCAAATTGCAAGAACTGTTCGACGCCATCCTCATATTCTGGGCTCATGCGACTTTCATTCATCCAACTTCGAGACTAAATACAATGACTAATGCAAACTGTCCGCAAGAGTCATTGCATTTAGTCTCAAACGGTAATCTAAGGTTCACTCACCATGAACAACAATTGTTTATATAGCAAATTACACTGATCACATGCAAGAACATACAAAAGGTCAAATTCAATTACAGACAAATATAGATATCAACAGTTGTTTATGTAACTAATTTCAAATGCTGGGTTTCAAGGGTGCTTATGCTTTAATATTGTAGTTGGGTATATGTGTGTGTGTGTATCATGAGGGTCTGTGTGTATCATGAGGGTTGAGACAAGGAGACCCTTTGGCTCCATTACTCTTTGACTTAGTGGCTGAAGGACTGACAGGGCTAATGAGGGTCTGTATGTGTGTGTTTCTGTGTGTGTGTGTGTGTGGCTATGTGTTTCTGTCTCTATGTGTGTGTGTTTCTGTGTGTGTGTGTGTGCATGTGTTTCTATCTCTATGTGTGTGTGTATTTCTGTGTGTGTGTGTGTGTGTGTGTTTGGCTATGTGGGTGTGTGTGTATGTGTGTGTGTGTTTCCGTGTGTGTGTGTGTGTGTGTGTTTGTGTGTGTGTGTGTGTGTGTGTGTGTGGCTGTGTGTGTGTGTGTGTGTGTCTTTTTGTGTGTGTGTGCGTGTGTGGCTGTGTGTGTGTGTGTGCGTGTGTGGATGTGTGTGTGTGTGTTTTTGTGTGTGTGTGTGTCTGTGTTTCTGTGTGTGTGGCTGTGTGTGTGTGTGTGGGTGTGTGGCTGTGTGTGTGTGTGTGTGTGTGTATGTGTGTGGTTGTGTGTGTTTGTCGTTGTGTGGTTGTGTATGTGTGTGTGTGTGTTTCTGTGTGTGTGTGTGTGTGTCTGTGTGTGTGTGTGTGTTTCTGTGTATGTGTGTCTGTGTGTGTGTTGAAGAACCTGCCCCAAGACACAGCAGACACTTGTGCATACAGCCCTTACCCCTAACTATGTTTTGAAGAGTTTGATTGCTTTGTGGTGTGAAAGCAACGGTATTGAGCTACCAAAGAGGCAACGGAACTGTAGAACAATGAAATATGGTGGCAGCTGTCTTTCAAAGGATGCTGCTACTGCTCTAATAAAGTTACTTTGTGAAGGTACTCCTACAGGTAAGAAGGATGCTGCTACTGCTATCTTCAACCTATCTATTTATCAGGGAAATAAAGCAAGAGCTGTAAAAGCTGGTATAGTAGCCCCACTGATACAATTTTTGAAGGATGTTGGGGGTGGAATGGTAGATGAAGCACTAGCTATTATGGCAATCCTTGCAAGCCACCATGAAGGCAGGGTAGCGATCGGTCAGGCCAAGCCAATTCATATTCTTGTTGAGGTTATACGAACCGGCTCTCCACGCAATCGAGAGAATGCTGCTGCTGCTGTCTTGTGGTCACTATGCACCGGAGATCCACTGCAATTAAAACTAGCGAAAGAACATGGTGCAGAAGCAGCACTGCAGGAGTTGTCAGGAAATGGAACTGATAGAGCTAAGATAAAAGCTGGAAGCATATTGGAACTCTTGCAGCGAATGGAATGGGTTGATAATCTGCAGAGTTCATAGTCTCAGTGTTGCTTCGTTATATAGCTCATAGATGGTCTGAAAAATTAGAGGACCTATGGCAGCTCAAAATCCCTTTAAAACCAACAACATTTGCTTGGTGATTGACCAAAGATACAATCCCAACTAAAGGGAATTTACGGAGAAGACAGTTGGAGAAAGGCTTTGCCCAGCCCTACAACTATTGGTCTAGTAATTTATCAACAGCATTTTTTGATTAGGGTAGCAGTGCAGGGTTATTGTATTCTATTTAGATTGGCACCTGATTCGTAGGACCTATGGTTCTACTAGTCTGCTGGTTTCTACCTTGTATATTTAGTACCTCTGGTACTCACAGTTATTAATACAAATTATAATTTTGCTGATAAAAAAAAAAGATAATACAAGAAAGAGAGAAGGGCAGTGGCAGTCACAACATATATATAGAGAAGGGCAGCAGATAAAATTACAAAAACATTCAACACTAACAATGAACAAGTTTTGAGAGTTTAAATCACAGTAAATACTTCAAAGATATTAGTCCAATGAAAGAAAGGTCATGTAGAGAGGCATGAACATATCAGTCCAATGAAAGAAAGGTCATGTAGACAGGCATAGCATAAGTTACAAATATACCAGTAATGCATACAACAACAATTTCAAATTAGTTTTCGAATCAAAGATATAATCAAAGTGCTTCCACAGCAACGCCAATTAGCAGTAGTAAATGATAACCCTAAAAAAAAACCATACAGAAATGAGCCACAATGTATTTAAAGCCTTTTATCAACAATATGACTCTCACTTCATGGTGATACATTGACTCTCAACAATGTGCCACAGTGTATTTAATTACCCAGTCACTGTAAAGTTTGAAATGCTTCCTTGTCCAGGTTTTTTTTTTCAGCTTGCTTATATAGCTCATGCTTCCATTTATATTATGTTTTCTATTGGTCTTTCCTTTTTAACCTTTTGATTTCATTTAAGTTTGAGAATGTGTTCTACTTTTAAAAAGTTTGATATGTTAAAATCTGTTCTACTTCTAAAGGCTTTACTAAGAGGATTTGAATTAGCTTCTGGTCTAAACATTAATTTTGGCAAAAGTCAGTTTGGGATTATAGGTGGTGGAGTCAATTGGGCTCTGGAAGCAGCTACTATCCTGCATTGCAGACAACTGGATTATCTTTTTTTTTTTTGGAAGGCAAAAATATGTATATTAATATTAAACAGAACAGTACCAGAGGTACTGAAAATAAAAGATACAAGACACAAAAGTGCCACCTTCCAAAAAGCAAAACAAACCCAACAATAACCCAGCACAAGGACCCCAATACATATAATCAGAAATTTAACCAAAGGCCATCATAAGATTGGTAGACCAATGGTTAAATGATGTATTGAAACCTTTCTCTCCACATTTTAGCCAGGACCAAGGTAGAATTAAGGCATCATCCAGCACCTTTTGAGGTTCAAAAGGAATGCCATGAAACAGCAAGGAATTCCTAAGCAATCAGCAGACCTTTCTATTTCTATTTTTTACACATTTAAAACTCAAACATATAAAATAAAAAATATATAACAAACTAACAAAGATAAAGACAAAAAAAAAAGGAAATATAAACTCACCTTAGTTGGTGCTGTTGCCCATCATTTCACTCTCACAACAAATAGGAATCATGTACCTGCATGAAAGAAATAATCACACAACACACAATGATTAGAATAAGCAAATGCATATAATTAAGCATGATACAATATCAATATTGATGGAAGTAACAATGACTTGTCAAAAATTTGGATGAAATTCAATATGTAAATCAAAGCTTTGTCCCTGAAACCCTCTGTGTAAATCAAAGCTATGTCCCTGAAACCCTCTATGTAAATTTGACAGCCTCGTCTCTCCCTTCCTGAAAACCCACTAAAAAATGCCTAACCCCCCTGCTGTTACTCCAAAATTTATTCTGCAATAACTGCTTAAGGCAGTTACATATGGTCCTAAATCACTACAGATTCAGTTACGATTAACCCTTTGTGCCTAACTAGGGTTTCGAAACATCGCAACAGAGACAGACCATTGAACAATGGATTTTCATCATTAACATACAACAGAGACATACCTTTGATGGAAGCGCAGACACGAACTCCACAAACGCGAACTCGACAATGTGGTTGCAGTCATGGAAGCGCAGCCCAGTTTGCGACAAACACGAACTCAGGCAGAAGGAGAAACAACAATAACGCCCTGGGAGTACCCTTTCCGAGACTCTTTCCTTTCCTACTTTTCTTCGACCTATGAAAGTGAGCAAATGTTAAAACGACGAACGCCTAATGTTAAAATGAAAGTACGTACCTCAATGGATAAGTGGCAAAGGCGATCTCCACAAACATGATCTCCACAATGTGGTGGCAGTCACGGAAGCGTAGGTCAGCTTGACACAACGACGATCTCAGGCAGAAGGAGAAAGAAGAAGAACGATAGGGTTCAAGCGCGCGGGTTGTGCAATTTCATAAGTTTAATATATAATGATAACAACATCGGTTTTTTAAAAATAACCGATGTTAACATCAACTACGTAACATTGGTTATAATAAAACCGATGTTAACATCTACTCGATAACATCGGTTTTTACAAAACCGATGTTAACAACGGCATACTAACACTGGTTTTTCCAAAACCGATGTTAACTAAGTCTACTTATTTACAAAAATGCCACCGCGTTTTTGTTAACATCGGTTATGTGAATAACCGATGTTAAAGGTCCGATGTTATATGTAAAAATTGTAGTAGTGTAACAAGCTTAATTTTCCTATATTGTTCGTATATCTCTTGATTGGAGGTATATTTGTATGTTCTTCTGATCACTTCGTACTTTCATATATATTTTTTATTGATCAAGACATCTAAAATGTTTTACTTTCATTGAGAGGGGAAAGGTGGAAAACTTACAGTAATGGTATAACAACCACTTTACCAACATCAATTCTATTTACAAAAGCAAGATTATTTTTATTTTCTGAGTTTGTTGATTTTCAGGGTTGGAAATTTATGTCCATATTAATTCTTCTTATCTTGATATCAACGACTATAGTGAAAACTCTCCCACCTATTGAGAGACATGATATGCTCAAAAGGGATTCCGACGTCTCATTATCATTTTACCAATTTTGATTGCCACATTTATAAATTTTTTTAATGTTGAGTCGCTCATATTTTTCTTAACTTATTTATGAGAAATTAACACACACACCCATAAAATGAATATAAGCTCATATTAAACTTTCAATTACTTGTCTCAATCCACATTGAAATCCCATTTAACAGAATAATATTTTTTAATACAAGTTATACCGTTATAGGTAACGTGACTAAAGCTAGCATATTTTTATGCACTTTCTTTCCTAATTTCCTATCTAAATAGTCTTACATGAACAAAATATGAGTTGGATTAAGCCTTTATACTAGTGGTTGTTTTTCGCATTATTTTGTTTTAAATACAGGACAGGATTCAAGGACTTCACACCCCCAAACTCTCAATGTATAAGTTTTGTGCTGCTTGAGCTCCCATCGTCGTAAGTTTAATTTTCCTATATTGTTTGTATATCTCTTGATTGGTGTGAAGTCCTTGAACAAAATATGAGTTGGATTATTGGTCGTTTTTTGCATTATTGTGTTGTAAATACAGGACAGGATTCAAGGACTTCACACCCCAAACTCTCAACGTATAAGTTTGGTATTGCTTGAGCTCCCATAGTCATAAGGTTAATTTTCCTATATTGTTCGTATATCTCTTGATTGGAGTTATATTTGTTTGTTCTTCTGATCACTTCATACCTTCATATATATTTTTTATTGATAAAGACATCTAAAATGTTTTACTTTCATTGAGAGGGGAAAGCTGCAAAACTTATAGTATTGGTATCACAACCTCTTTACCAACTTCAATTCTATTTACAAAAGCAAGAGTATTTTTATTTTCTGAGTTTGTTGATTTTCAGTGTTGGAAATTTATGTCCATATTAATTATTCTTATCTTGTTATCAACGACTAGTGAAAACGCTCCCCCCGTATTGAGAGACATGATATGCTCAAAAGGTATTCCGATGTCTCATTATCCCTTTATCAATTTTGATCGCCACATTTTTACATTTTTTTAATGTTGAGTCGCACATATTTTTTTTAAATTATTTATGATAAATTCACACACACACACCCATAAAATTAATATAAGCTCATATTAAACTTTTAACTACTTGTCTCAGTCCATGTTGAAATCCCAATTAACAGAATAATATTTTTCAATACAAGTTATACCGTTATAGGTAACGTGACTAAAGCTAGGATATTTTTAGTCACTTTCTTTTCTAATTTGATATCTAAAAAGTGTTACATGAACACAATAGGAGTTGGATTAAGCCTTTATACTAGTGGTCATTTTGCGCATTATTTTGTTTTAAATAAAGGACAGGATTCAAGGACTCCACACCCCAAACTCTCATTGTAAAAGTTTTGTGCAGCTTGAGCTCCCATAATCATATGTTTAATATTGCAATATCTTTCGTAAGCTCCTTCTGTATCTCTTGATTGGAGTTATATTTGTTTGTTCTTCTGACCACTTCTTACTTTTGCATATATATTTTTTTATTGATAAAGGCATCTAAAATCTTTTACTTTCCTTGAGAGGGGAAAGGTGGAAAACTTATAGCAATGGTATCACAACCTCTTTACCAAGTTCATTTCTATTTACAAAAACAAAATTATTTTTGTATTCTGAGTTTGTTGATTTTCAGGATGGGAAATTTATGTCGATATTAATTATTCTTATATTGTTATCAACGACAATAGTGAAAATGCTACCCCCTATTGAGAGACATGATATGCTGAAGAGGGATTCCGACGTCTCATTATCATTTTATCAATTTTGATCGCCAAATTTGTACATTTTTTTAATGTTGAGTCGCACATATTTTTCTTAACTTATTTACGAGTATTCTTGTTTACAATGTTAAAATCGGCACATCTATTTTCTAGGTTTGAAATTCTTAACACAAGTAATTTTTCCCCTTTGGTTGACGCAAAAGGGACGGCAGCCCGAATTTCTAGATAAATACAGCATATGAAGAAATCTTGTTTCATTGAAAAACATATGAATAAGGATCTAATTGTCAAATCCATCCTTTTATTGGTTTTATGGGATATGACATGCCCAAAAAGGAAAATAATATTTCACCATTTTCTCAATTTATTTTACACACACACTCACGCGGACGCGTGCACACGCACAATGTCACTAGTTAAATTGAGATTTGTAGTCAAAATCAGTTTTATCTTACAATAACTCAATATCTGTAATTTGATTCAAATCCCTTTTGAGAGCAAGCAAAATATTAGTTATGAACATTTTCTGGAAGATGGTTGTGTACCAATTGAAGAAAAGGGATTTGGAGAGATTCACACACACACATAAAATAAATGTAAGTTCATATTGAATATGTAGCTACTTATGTCAATCCACGTTGAATTCTCATTTAAGAAAATTATAATTTTTGTTTCAATTATACTCTTATAGGTAACGTGACTAAATCTAGCTTATTTTTATGCAACTTCTTTCCTAATTTGCTATCAAAAAAGTGTTGCATGAACAAAATATGAGTTGAATTAAGCCTTTATACTAGTGTTCATTTTGCGCATTATTGTGTTTTGAATAAAGGACATGATTCAAGGACTTCACACCCCAAACTCTCATTGTATAAGTTTTGCGCAGCTTGAGCTCCCATAGTCATAAGTTTAATTTTCCTCTATCTTTGTAAGCTTCTTCTGTATCTGTAGATTTGAGTTATTTTTGTTTGTTCTTCTGACCTCTTCTTACTTTCGCATATATATCTTTTTATTGATAAAGACATGTGAAATCTTTTACTTTCCTTGAGACGGGAAAGGTGGAAAACTTACAGCAATGGTATCACTACCTCTTGACCAACTTCAATTCTATTTACAAAAGCAACATTATTTTTATTTTCTGAGTTTGTTGATTTTCAGGGTTGCAAATTTATGTCCATATTAATTATTCTTGTTATCAACGACTATAGTGAAAACGCTTGCCCCCTATTGAGAGACATTATATGCTCGAAAGGGATTCCGACGTCTCATTATCATTTTATCAATTTTGATCGCCACATTTGTACATTTTTTTAATGTTGAGTTGCACATATTTTTCTTAACGTATGTACGAGTATTCATGTTGGCAATGTTAAAATGGGCACATCTATTTTCTAGGTTAGAAATTCCTAAGACAAGTAATTTTTTCCCTTTGGTTGACACAAAAGGGACGGCAGCTCGAATTTCATGATAAATATAGCATATGAAGAAATCTTGTTCCACTGAAAAACATTTGAATAAGGATCTAATTGTCAAATCCATCTTTTTTTTTTTGTGTTTTATGGGATACGGCATGGTCGAAAAGGAAGACATTATTTCACCATTTTCTCAATATATTTTACACACACTCACGCGAACGTGTGCGCAAGCACAATATCACTAGTTAAATTGAGATTTGTAGTCACAATCAGTTTTATCTTAAAATAACTCAATATCTGTAATTTTATTGAAATCCCTTTTGACAGCAAGCAAAAAATTAGTTCTGAACATTTTCTCGAAGATGGTTGTGTACCAAGTGAAGAAAGGGGATTTGGAGAGATTCAAACACACACCCATAAAATAAATGTAAGTTCATATTTAATCTTTAGCTACTTGTGTCAATCCACGTTGAATTCCCATTTAAGAGAATCATATTTTTTGTTTCAACTTATACTCTTATAGGTAACGTGACTAAAGCTAGCTTATTTTTATGCAACTTCTTTCCTAGTTTGCTATCTAAAATGTGTTACATGAACAAAATATGAGTTGGATTAAGGTGGTCATTTTGCGCATTATTTTGTTTTTAATAAAGGAAAGGATTCAAGGACTTCACACCCCAAACTCTCATTGTATAAGTTTTGCGCAGCTTGAGCTCTCATAGTCATAAGTTTAATTTTTCTATATCTTTCGTAAGCTCCTTCTGTATCTCTTGATTGGAGTTAGAATTGTTTGTTCTTCAAATCACCTCTTACTTTCACATATATATTTTTTTTATTGATAAAGACATATAAAATCCTTTACTTTCATTGAGAGGGGAAAGGTGGAAAACTTACAGCAATTGTTGTCACAACCTCTTTACCAACTTCATTTCTATTGACAAAAACAAGATTATTTTTTTTCCTGATTTTGTTGATTTTCAGGGTGGGAAACTAATGTCCATATTAATTATTCTTATCTTGTTATCAACAACTATAGTGAAAACGTTCCCCCCTCTTGAGAAGCATGATATGCTCAAAAGGGATTCCGACGTCTCATTATCATTTTATCAATTTTGATTGCCACATTTGTACATTTTTTTAATGCTGAGTCTCACATATTGTTCTTAACTGATCTACGAGTATTCTTGTTTGCAATATTAAAATCGGAACATCTATTTTCTAAGCTAGAAATTCTTAACACAAGTAATTTTTTCCCCATTGTTTAACACGAAAGGGATGGCAGCCCAAATTTCATGATAAATACCGCATAGGAAAAATTCTTGTTGCATTGAAAAACATATGAATAAGGATCTAATTGTCAAATCTATCTTTTTTTCTTTTAAGGGATACGACATTCCTGAAAAGGAAAACTTTATTCCACTATTTTCTCAATTTATTTGACAGACACACTCACGCGGACGCATGCACACGCACAATGTCACTAGTTATTGAGATTTGTAGTCAAAATCAATTTTATCTTAAAATAACTCAACATCTGTAATTTTATTGAAATCACATTTGACAGTAGGCAAAATATTAGTTTTGAACATTTTCTTGAAGATGGTTGTGTACCAAGTGAAGAAAGGCGATTTGGAAAGATTCACATACACACCCATAAAATAAATGTAAGTTCATATTAAATCTTTTGCAACTTGTGTCAATCCACGTTGAATTCCCATTTAAGAGAATAATATTTTTATTTCAACTTATACTCTTACAGCTAACGTGACTAAAGCTAGCTTATTTTTATGCAATTTCTTTCCTAATTTGCTATCTAAAAAGCGTTACATGAACAAAATATGAGTTGAATTAAGCCTTTATACTAGTGGTCATTTTGCGCATTATTTTGTTTTGAATTCAAGGACTTCACACGCCAAACTCTCATTGTATAAGTTTTGCGCAGCTTGAGCTCCCATAGTCATAAGTTTAATTTTCCTATATCTTTCGTAAGCTCCTTCTGTATCTGTTGATTGGAGTTATATTTGTTTGTTCTTCTCACCCCTTCTTACTTTCGCATATATATTTTTTTATTGATAAAGACAACTAAAATCTTTTACTTTCATTGAGAGGGGGAAGGTGGAAAACTTACAGCAATGGTAGCACAACCTCTTTACCAACTTCAATTCTATTTACTAAAGGAAGATTGTTTTTGTTTTCTGAGAATGTTGATTTTGAGGGTGGGAAATTTATGTCCATGTTAGTTATTCTTATCTTGTTATCAACGACTATAGTGAAAACGCTCCCCCCCTATTGAGAGACGTGATATGCTCAAAAGGGATTCCGACGTCTCATTATCATTTTATCAATTTTGATCGCCACATTTGTACATTTTTTTAATGTTGAGTCGCACATATTTTTCTTAACTTATTTACGAGTATTCTTGTTTGCAATGTTAAAATTGGGACATCTATTTTCTAGGTTAGAAATTCTCAAAACAAGTAATATTTCTCCTTTGGTTGAAACGAAAGGTTCGGAAGCCCGAATTTCATGAAAAATAAAGCATATGAAAAAATCTTGTTGAATTGAAAAACATATGAATAAGGATTTAATTGTAAAATCCATCTCTATTTTTGGTTTTGTAGGATACGACATGCCCGAAAAGGAAAACATTATTTCACCATTTTCTCAATTTATTTTACACACACTCACGCGGACGCGTGCACACGCACAACATCACAAGTTAAATTGAGATTTGTAGTCCAAATCAGTTTTATCTTACAATAAATCAATATCTGTAATTTGATTGAAATCCCTATTGACAGCAAGCAAAATATTAGTCATGAACATTTTCTCAAAGATGGTTGTGTACCATGTGAAGAAAGAGGATTTGGAGAGATTCACACACGTACAAACCCATAAAATAAATGTAAGTTAATATTAAATCTTTAGCTACTTGTGTCAATCCCCATTGAATTCGCGTTTAAGAGAATACTATATTTTGTTTCAACTTATACTATTACAGGTAACGTGACCAAAGCTAGCTTATTTTTATGAAACTTCTTTGCTAATTTTCTATCAAAATAGTCTTACATGAACAAAATATGAGTTGGATTAAGCCTTTATACTACTAGTCATTTTGCGCATTATTTTGTTTTAAATACAGGACAGGTTTCAAGGACTTCACACCCCAAACTCTCATTGTATAAATTTTGCGCAGCTTCAGCTCTCATAGTCATAGTTCAATTTTCCTATAGCTTTCGTAAGCTCCTTCTATATCCGTAGATTGGAGTTATATTTATTTGTTCTTCTGACCACTTCTTACGTTCACATATATATTTTTTTATTGATAAAGACAACTAAAATCTTTTACTTTCATTGAGAGGGGGAAGGTGGAAAACTTACAGCAATGGTAGCAAAACCTCTTTACCAACTTCAATTCTATTTACAAAAGCAAGATTATTTTTATTTTCAGATTTTGTTGATTTTCAGTGTTGGAAATTTACGTCCATATTAATTATTCTTTTCTTGCTATCAACGACTATAGTGAAAACGCTCCCCCCTATTGAGAGACATGATATGCTCAAAAGGGATTCAGACGTCTCATTATCATTTTATCAATTTTGATCGCCACATTTGTACATTTTTTAAATGTTGAGTCGCACATATTTTTCTTAACTTATTTATGAGAAATTCACACACACACACACTCATAAAATTAATATAAGCTCATTTAAAATTTTAACTACTTGTCTCAATCCACGATGAAATGCCATTTAATAGAATAATATTTTTTTATTACAACTTATACTCTTATAGGTAACGTGGCTAAAGCTAGCATATTTTTATGCAATTGCTTTCCTAATTTCCTATCTAAATAGCCTTACATGAACAAAATATTAGTTGGATTAAGCCTTTATACTAGTGGTCATTTTTTGCATTATTTTGTTTTAAATACAGGACAGGATTCAAGGACTTCACACCCCAAACTCTCAGCGTATAAGTTTTGTGCAGCTTGAGCTCCCATAGTCATAAGTTTAATTTTCCTATATTGTTCGTATATCTCTTGATAGGTGTGAAATCCTTGAACAAAATATGAGTTGGATTAGTGGTCATTTTTCGCATTATTGTGTTTTAAATACACGACAGGATTCAAGGACTTCACACACCCCAAATTCTCATTGTATAAGTTTTGTGCAGCTTGAACTCCCATAGTCACAAGCTTAATTTTCCTATATTGTTCGTATATCTCTTGATTGGAGCTATATTTGTTTGTTCTTCTGCAGTAGCATTTTATTTTACCAAAATATCTGTCATGAATATGATTGACTCCCCTTTTAGTAAGTCTGAAAAATTAATGGATGAAGACACAATGTATTATGCTTTATTAAAAATGTTTTATTATATTATTTCATTTCCTTAAATTTTACATTAGTGAGAGATTGTTGAAAAATATTTTCTTATAATTTGAAATTTAAAATATATTTTCTTCATTAATGATGGTTTTGAAGAGAAAATGCTTTTAGAATTAGTTTATGTGAAAAACTAAAAGCATACTTCTAATTTCATTCCTATATGATTAGAAAACTATCTTTTGCTTGGTCAAATGATCCTCTGAACACAAGTCTTTAAAATCAGGACATTTGTTGTTTGGTTTTTAATTTTTATTGTTTAACATTATTATTACTACGGCAAGTATTTTGTTGCTACATGTTGACTGATTGTTTCTTTATATATAACTCATTGATAAAAGATAAGCCTGTGAAAATATAACACACAAAAACAATAAAATAAACACTTTGGTGAAGTTTTATATTTTGTTTGTCGTATTCTTAATAGAGTACCTTATAAAAAATTTAAAAAAAATCTTTATGAGCTATGGAGAAAAAGAGAATCAAATCTGAAATATCTTAAAGTGTGGGGTTGTCTAGTAAAGGTTAATATCCCTATTAATAAGAAAAGGAAAATTGAAAAAAAAATATTAATTATATTTTGTTGGATATTTTTTACATAATACTACTTATAGATTCTTAGTTATTAATTCAGAAGTATCTGGAATTTCTAATGGTACTATTATGAAGTCTAGAGATGTGACTTTCTTTGAAAATATTTTTTCTTGAAAAATAAATTGTTAAATCTTTGTATGGTTTGAAACAAGCTCCAAAGCATTGACACAAAAATTTGATTAAGTTATTCTTTTGTATGATTTTCAAATTAATGATAGTGATAAATGTGTGTATGTGAAACAATTTAAGAATAATGAACGTGTCATTTTATGTTTGTATC
The DNA here is from genome assembly GCF_004193775.1 of Glycine soja. Classification (NCBI taxonomy): domain Eukaryota; kingdom Viridiplantae; phylum Streptophyta; class Magnoliopsida; order Fabales; family Fabaceae; genus Glycine; species Glycine soja. The sequence goes on from NC_041005.1 coordinate 10,316,864, forward strand.
TGGATAACCGATTGATATTTGGTAGTAAATGAATTTCATAAATGATGTGAAGTTTTTCTTGTCTAGAAATTTTGATATGAAAGACCTTGGTTGTGTAGATGTGATTTTGGGTATTAAGCTTATAGAGAAAAATGGTGGTATGATTTTTATCCAATCTTATTATGTTGAAAAGCTATATATTAAAGAAGTTTAATCATTTTGATGTGAAACATGTTTCTGCTCCTTATGACTCATCTATTGAGTTAAAAAAAAAGTTTGAGTAAACTAATTTTTTTTTACATGAATATTCTCAAATTATTGGTTCTATGTTACATTTGACAAACTTCTCTAGGCTTGACATTGCATATGCAGTTGGTAGATTGAAAAGTAATTGAGGAATTTAGTGATACAAACTTGAAGTTCTGATTTTGATGAAATAAAATTGACAAGTGGTTATGTTTTTGCTTTAGCTGGTTGTGCAGTATCATGAAAATCTATCAGACAAATTATTATTTCACATGAAAGCAAAATTTATTGCTTTAAATACTACTACTAGTGAGGCTGAATTTCTTAAAAATGTATTATGTGATTTGTCATTGTTAAATAAGCGTATACCTCCAATTCCAATGCATTGTGATAGTCAAATTACTATATCTATAAAGTGACAAGCAAAATTTTAATGAAAAAAGAAGACACTTAAGAGTGAGACATAAGTCTATTAGAAATTTGATTTCTCATGGTGTCATTTCTCTTGACTTTGTCAGGTTAGAAAATAATATTGCGGATCCGCTTACAAAAAGGTTGACATGTCAACAAGTATTTGAGTCGTCGAGGGGAATGAGATTAAAACCCATTATTTAGTTACAACAATGGACACCCGTCTCCGTGTGATTGGTGATCCCATGAATGGAGTTCAACGGGTAACAACAAAATTGTTTGTTGACTAAAGTACACCAAAATGAAATTTGGCGGAGCTATTCCGTTTCTCATTCCTATGACGAGGTGTATTATAAATTGTCACAATATTAAGGTTGAGGTATTTATATATGTGTATTTTTGGTAAAAAAAAAATACCTCTTAATGAATCCGATGATAATTATTGTAGGGGTGGGGGTCATAACCCACTCTTTGAGGATTCACCTAGTGAGTGTGGTGGTGGGGCCGCCACTGTGAGATATGGGCTAATCTCTAAGTGACACTCACGAAACAAGATACAAGCGCAAGGCCGTGTAACGCGCTACCACTGATTAGAAGCTAATTGAACGCCAATATTGTAGGGGTTGTGTACTAAAGTCCGGTTAAAGAATATGTAGTTCAAGACAATCAAGTCACTACATTTTTCTCGGATGGAAGTTCATAAACACTAGGTATAAGGCTCAAACCCGGAAGGTTCCTTATACCGAAATACAATATCACATGTTCTTTCTCTTATGTTTTTATACAAATTATCTTTTAGAAAATATATTTTAAAATTTTAAATTATGTGGGGGAATGTTGGTAAATATTTGTGTTTTAATTTAAAATTTATAAATATATATTAATTCCATTTTATAAAATAAAATATTTATTTTAGATTTTCTTAAGATTTTGTTTTAATGAGTCAACTAGTTTGTTAGATTTGTTTTGACAACTGTAGGTTAGTTTCCAATAGTCGTATTTTGTTTGTTGCTTAAGGTGATCTGTGTCTATATATTCTATTTCCTCCTTTCTAAAAACATGACAGAGCTACAGTCTCATACCTTTTCACAAAATTTTCTATTTCTTTTCTTATAAAATAATTTATTTCTTGAGAGTAAGAGCATTGGTGTTCATAAGGTTTGGGGATCCTTTCGCTGCACACGATCGGAACCAACAGGTTTTTGTATCTTGGGAGAGGACCGCATTCAGAATGTCTTACACGTGCAGTGGGGGCTTTTTCTCTCTAAGGATAGCGTTTATGCGCTTCAACCCAGGCTATTTAATTCTTTCCCTTGATTTAATTTTTCATTGTGCTCATTGTATGATTTATTTTCCTTCATTTTTATTTTATTTTTCCAACAAAAATGCACCCCCGTATTGAAAGTGATGATATGCTCAAAAGGGTTTCTGAGGTCTCATTATCATTTTATCAATTTTGATCGCCACATTTGTACATTTTTTTAATGTTGAGTCGCACATATTTTTCTTAACTTATTTATGAGAAATTCACACACACACCCATAAAATTAATATAAGCTCATGTTAAATTTTTAACTTCTTGTCTCAATCCACGTTGAAATCCCATTGAACAGAATAATATTTTTTATTACAAGTTATACCCTTATTGGTAACGTGACTAAAGCTAGCATATTTTTATGCACTTTCTATCCTAATTTCCTATCAAAATAGTCTTACATGAACAAAATATGAGTTGGATTAAGCCTTTATATTAGTGGTCATTTTTCGCATTATTTTGTTTTAAATACAGGACAGGATTCAAGGACTTCACACCCCAAACTCTCAACGTATAAGTTTTGTGCAGCTTGACCTCCCATAGTCATAAGTTTAATTTTCCTGTATTGTTCGTATATCTCATCATTGGTGTGAAGTCCTTGAACAAAATATGAGTTGGATTAGTGGTCGTTTTTCCCATTATTGTGTTTAAATACAGGACAGGATTCCAGGACTTCACACCCCAAACTCTCATTGTATAAGTTTGGTGCAGCTTGAACTCCCATAGTCACAAGCTTAATTTTCCTATATTGTTCGTATATCTCTTGATTGGAGCTATATTTGTTTGTTCTTCTGACCACTTCTTACTTTCGCATATATATTTTTTATTGATAAAGACATCTAAAATGTTTTACATTCATTTAGAGGGTAAAGGTGGAAATCTTACAGTAATGGCATAACAACCACTTTACCTACTTCAATTCTCTTTACAAAGGCTAGAATATTTTTATTTTCTTAGTTTGTTGATTTTCAGGGATGGTAATTTGTGTCCATATTAATTATTCTTATCTTGTTATCAACGACTATAGTGAAAACGCTCCCCTCTATTGAGAGTGATGATATGCTCCAAAGGGATTCCGACGTCTCATTATCATTTTATCAATTTTGATCGCCACATTTGTACATTTTTTTAATGTTGAGTCGCACATATTTTTCTTAACTTATTTATGAGAAATTCACACACACCCATAAAATTAATATAATCTCATGTTAAATTTTAACTACTTGTCTCAATCCACGTTGAAATTAATATAAGCTAGCATATTATTTTGCAGTTTCTTTCCTAATTTCCTACCTAAATAGTCTTACAAGAACAAAATATGAGTTGGATTAAGCCTTTATACTAGTGGTCATTTTTCGCATTATTTTGTTTTAAATACAGGACACGATTCAAGGACTTCACACCCCAAACTCTCAACATATAAGTTTTGTGCAGCTTGAGCTCCCATAGTCATAAGTTCAATTTTCCTATATTGTTTGTATATCTCTTGATTGGTGTGAAGTCCTTGAACAAAATATGAGTTGGATTAGTGGTCATTTTTCGCATTATCGTGTTTTAAATACACGACAGGATTCAAGGACTTCACACCCCAAACTCTCATTGTATAAGTTTGGTGCAGCTTGAACTCCCATAGTCACAAGCTTAATTTTCCTATATTGTTCGTATATCTCTTGATTGGAGCTATATTTGTTTGTTCTTCTGACCACTTCTTACTTTCGCATATATATTTTTTATTGATAAAGACATCTAAAATGTTTTACTTTCATTTAGAGGGTAATGGTGGAAAACTTACAGCAATGGTATCACAATCTCTTTACCAACTTCAATTCTATTGTCAAAGGAAGGATTATTTTTATTTTCTGAGTTTGTTGATTTTCAGGGTTGGAAATTTATGTCCATTTGAATTATTCTTATCTTCTTATCCACGACTATAGTGAAAAAGCTCCCCCCTATTGAGAGACATGATATGCTCAAAAGGGATTGCCACGTCACATTATCATTTTATCAATTTTGATCGCCACATTTGTACATTTTTTAAATGTTGAGTCGCACACATTTTTCTTAACTTATTTATTAGAAATTCACACACACACCTATAAAATTAATATAAGCTCATATTAAATTTTTTACTACTTGTCTCAATCCACGTTGAAATCCCATTTAACAGAATAATATTTTTTATTACAAGTTATACCCATATTACTAACATGACTAAAGCTAGCATATTTTTATGCACTCTCTTTCCTAATTTCCTACATAAATAGTCTTACAAGAACAAAATATGAGTTTGATTAAGCCTTTATACTAGTGGTCATTTTTCGCATTATTTTGTTTTAAATACAGGACAGGATTCAAGGACTTCACACCCCAAACTCTCAACATATAAGTTTTGTGCAGCTTGAGCTCCCATAGTCATAAGTTCAATTTTCCTATATTGTTTGTATATCTCTTGATTGGTGTGAAGTCCTTGAATAAAATATGAGTTGGATTAGTGGTCATTTTTCGCATTATTGTGTTTTAAATACACGACAGGATTCAAGGACTTCACACCCCAAACTCTCATTGTATAAGTTTGGTGCAGCTTGAACTCCCATAGTCACAAGCTTAATTTTCCTATATTGTTCGTATATCTCTTGATTGGAGCTATATTTGTTTGTTCTTCTGACCACTTCTTACTTTCGCATATATATTTTTTATTGATAAAGACATCTAAAATGTTTTACTTTCATTTAGAGGGTAAAGGTGGAAATCTTACAGTAATGGTATAACAACCACTTTACCAACTTCAATTCTCTTTACAAAGGCTAGAATATTTTTATTTTCTTAGTTTGTTGATTTTCAGGGATGGTAATTTGTGTCCATATTAATTATTCTTATCTTGTTATCAACGTCTATAGTGAAAACGCTCCCCTCTATTGAGAGTGATGGTATGCTCCAAAGGGATTCCGACGTCTCATTATTATTTTATCAATTTTGATCGCCACATTTGTACATTTTTTTAATGTTGAGTCGCACATATTTTTCTTAACTTATTTATGAGAAATTCACACACACCCATAAAATTAATATAATCTCATGTTAAATTTTTAACTACTTGTCTCAATCCACGTTGAAATTAATATAAGCTAGCATATTATTTTGCACTTTCTTTCCTAATTTCCTACCTAAATAGTCTTACAAGAACAAAATATGAGTTGGATTAAGCCTTTATACTAGTGGTCATTTTTCGCATTATTTTGTTTTAAATACAGGACAGGATTCAAGGACTTCACACCCCAAACTCTCAACATATAAGTTTTGTGCAGCTTGAGCTCCCATAGTCATAAGTTCAATTTTCCTATATTGTTTGTATATCTCTTGATTGGTGTGAAGTCCTTGAACAAAATATGAGTTGGATTAGTGGTCATTTTTCGCATTATTGTGTTTTAAATACACGAATGGATTCAAGGACTTCACACCCCAAACTCTCATTGTATAAGTTTGGTGCAGCTTGAACTCCCATAGTCACAAGCTTAATTTTCCTATATTGTTCGTATATCTCTTGATTCGAGCTATATTTGTTTGTTCTTCTGACCACTTCTTACTTTCGCATATATATTCTTTATTGATAAAGACATCTAAAATGTTTTACTTTCATTTAGAGGGTAAAGGTGGAAAACTTACAGCAATGGTATCACAATCTCTTTACCAACTTCAATTCTATTGTCAAAGGAAGGATTATTTTTATTTTCTGAGTTTGTTGATTTTCAGGGTTGGAAATTTATGTCCATTTGAATTATTCTTATCTTCTTATCCACGACTATAGTGAAAAAGCTCCCCCCTATTGAGAGACATGATATGCTCAAAAGGGATTGCGACGTCTCATTATCATTTTATCAATTTTGATCGCCACATTTGTACATTTTTTAAATGTTGAGTCGCACACATTTTTCTTAACTTATTTATTAGAAATTCACACACACACCTATAAAATTAATATAAGCTCATATTAAATTTTTTAGTACTTGTCTCAATCCACGTTGAAATCCCATTTAACAGAATAATATTTTTTATTACAAGTTATACCCATATTAGTAATGTGACTAAAGCTAGCACATTTTTATGCACTCTCTTTCCTAATTTCCTATCTAAACAGTCTTACATGAAACAAATATGAGGATGGTTAAGCCTTTATACTAGTGGTGATTTTTCGCATTATTTTGTTTTAAATACAGGACAGGATTCAAGGACTTCCAACCCCAAACTCTCAACGTATAAGTTTTGTGCAGCTTGAGCTCCCATAGTCATAAGATTAATTCTCCTATATTGTTTGAATATCTCTTTATTGGTGTGAAGTCCTTGAACAAAATATGAGTTGGATTAGTGGTAATTTTTCGCATTATTGTGTTTTAAATACACGACAGGATTCAAGGACTTCCCACCCCAAACTCACATTGTATAAGTTTTGTGCAGCTTGAACTCCTATAGTCACACGCTTAATTTTCCTATATTGTTCGTACATCACTTGATTGGAGGTATATTTGTTTGTTCTTCTGATCACTTCGTACTTTCATATATATTTTTTAATTATAAAGACATCTAAAATGTTTTACTTTCATTGAGAGGGGAAAGGTGGAAAACTTACAGTAATGGTATAACAACCACTTTACCAACTTCAATTCTCTTTACAAAGGCTAGAATATTTTTATTTTCTTAGTTTGTTGATTTTCAGGGATGGTAATTTGTGTCCATATTAATTATTCTTATCTTGTTATCAACGACTATAGTGAAAACGCTCCCCTCTATTGAGAGTGATGATATGCTCGAAAGCGATTCCGACGTCTCATTATCATTTTATCAATTTTGATCGCCACATTTGTACATTTTTTGAATGTTGAGTCGCACATATTTTTCTTAACTTATTTATGAGAAATTCACACACACCCATAAAATTAATATAATCTCATGTTAAATTTTTAACTACTTGTCTCAATCCACGTTGAAATTAATATAAGCTAGCATATTATTTTGCACTTTCTTTAGTAATTTCCTACATAAACAGTCTTACAAGAACAAAATATGAGTTTGATTAAGCCTTTATACTAGTGGTCATTTTTCGCATTATTTTGTTTTAAATACAGGACAGGATTCAAGGACTTCACACCCCAAACTCTCAACATATAAGTTTTGTGCAGCTTGAGCTCCCATAGTTATAAGTTCAATTTTCCTATATTGTTTGTATATCTCTTGATTGGTGTGAAGTCCTTGAATAAAATATGAGTTGGATTAGTGGTCATTTTTCGCATTATTGTGTTTTAAATACACGACAGGATTCAAGGACTTCACACCCCAAACTCTCATTGTATAAGTTTGGTGCAGCTTGAACTCCCATAGTCACAAGCTTAATTTTCCTATATTGTTCGTATATCTCTTGATTGGAGCTATATTTGTTTGTTCTTCTGACCACTTCTTACTTTCGCATATATATTTTTTATTGATAAAGACATCTAAAATGTTTTACTATCATTTAGAGGGTAAAGGTGGAAATCTTACAGTAATGGTATAACAACCACTTTACCAACTTCAATTCTCTTTACAAAGGCTAGAATAATTTTATTTTCTTAGTTTGTTGATTTTCAGGGATGGTAATTTGTGTCCATATTAATTATTCTTATCTTGTTATCAACGACTATAGTGAAAACGCTCCCCTCTATTGAGAGTGATGATATGCTCCAAAGGGATTCCGACGTCTCATTATTATTTTATCAATTTTGATCGCCACATTTGTACATTTTTTTAATGTTGAGTCGCACATATTTTTCTTAACTTATTTATGAGAAATTCACACACACCCATAAAATTAATATAATCTCATGTTAAATTTTTAACTACTTGTCTCAATCCACGTTGAAATTAATATAAGCTAGCATATTATTTTGCACTTTCTTTCCTAATTTCCTACCTAAATAGTCTTACAAGAACAAAATATGAGTTAGATTAAGCCTTTATACTAGTGGTCATTTTTCGCATTATTTTGTTTTAAATACAGGACAGGATTCAAGGACTTCACACCCCAAACTCTCAACATATAAGTTTTGTGCAGCTTGAGCTCCCATAGTCATAAGTTCAATTTTCCTATATTGTTTGTATATCTCTTGATTGGTGTGAAGTCCTTGAACAAAATATGAGTTGGATTAGTGGTCATTTTTCGCATTATTGTGTTTTAAATACACGAATGGATTCAAGGACTTCACACCCCAAACTCTCATTGTATAAGTTTGGTGCAGCTTGAACTCCCATAGTCACAAGCTTAATTTTCCTATATTGTTCGTATATCTCTTGATTCGAGCTATATTTGTTTGTTCTTCTGACCACTTCTTACTTTCGCATATATATTTTTTATTGATAAAGACATCTAAAATGTTTTACTTTCATTTAGAGGGTAAAGGTGGAAAACTTACAACAATGGTATCACAATCTCTTTACCAACTTCAATTCTATTGTCAAAGGAAGGATTATTTTTATTTTCTGAGTTTGTTGATTTTCAGGGTTGGAAATTTATGTCCATTTGAATTATTCTTATCTTCTTATCCACGACTATAGTGAAAAAGCTCCCCCCTATTGAGAGACATGATATGCTCAAAAGGGATTGCGACGTCTCATTATCATTTTATCAATTTTGATCGCCACATTTGTACATTTTTTAAATGTTGAGTCGCACACATTTTTCTTAACTTATTTATTAGAAATTCACACACACAACTATAAAATTAATATAAGCTCATATTAAATTTTTTAGTACTTTTCTCAATCCACGTTGAAATCCCATTTAACAGAATAATATTTTTTATTACAAGTTATACCCATATTAGTAATGTGACTAAAGCTAGCACATTTTTATGCACTCTCTTTCCTAATTTCCTATCTAAACAGTCTTACATGAAACAAATATGAGGATGGTTAAGCCTTTATACTAGTGGTGATTTTTCGCATTATTTTGTTTTAAATACAGGACAGGATTCAAGGACTTCCAACCCCAAACTCTCAACGTATAAGTTTTGTGCAGCTTGAGCTCCCATAGTCATAAGATTAATTCTCCTATATTGTTTGAATATCTCTTGATTGGTGTGAAGTCCTTGAACAAAATATGAGTTAGATTAGTGGTAATTTTTCGCATTATTGTGTTTTAAATACACGACAGGATTCAAGGACTTCCCACCCCAAACTCACATTGTATAAGTTTTGTGCAGCTTGAACTCCTATAGTCACACGCTTAATTTTCCTATATTGTTCGTACATCACTTGATTGGAGGTATATTTGTTTGTTCTTCTGATCACTTCGTACTTTCATATATATTTTTTAATTATAAAGACATCTAAAATGTTTTACTTTCATTGAGAGGGGAAAGGTGGAAAACTTACAGTAATGGTATAACAACCACTTTACCAACTTCAATTCTCTTTACAAAGGCAAGAATATTTTTATTTTCTTAGTTTGTTGATTTTCAGGGATGGTAATTTGTGTCCATATTAATTATTCTTATCTTGTTATCAACGACTATAGTGAAAACGCTCCCCTCTATTGAGACTGATGATATGCTCCAAAGGGATTCCGATGTCTCATTATCATTTTATCAATTTTGATCGCCACATTTGTACATTTTTTTAATGTTGAGTCGCACATATTTTTCTTAACTTATTTATGAGAAATTCACACACACCCATAAAATTAATATAATCTCATGTTAAATTTTTAACTACTTGTCTCAATCCACGTTGAAATTAATATAAGCTAGCATATTATTTTGCACTTTCTTTCCTAATTTCCTACATAAATAGTCTTACAAGAACAAAATATGAGTTTGATTAAGCCTTTATACTAGTGGTCATTTTTCGCATTATTTTGTTTTAAATACAGGACAGGATTCAAGGACTTCACAACCCAAACTCTCAACATATAAGTTTTGTGCAGCTTGAGCTCCCATAGTCATAAGATTAATTCTCCTATATTGTTTGAATATCTCTTTATTGGTGTGAAGTCCTTGAACAAAATATGAGTTGGATTAGTGGTAATTTTTCGCATTATTGTGTTTTAAATACACGACAGGATTCAAGGACTTCCCACCCCAAACTCACATTGTATAAGTTTTGTGCAGCTTGAGCTCCCATAGTCATAAGTTCAATTTTCCTATATTGTTTGTATATCTCTTGATTGGTGTGAAGTCCTTGAATAAAATATGAGTTGGATTAGTGGTCATTTTTCGCATTATTGTGTTTTAAATACACGACAGGATTCAAGGACTTCACACCCCAAACTCTCATTGTATAAGTTTGGTGCAGCTTGAACTCCCATAGTCACAAGCTTAATTTTCCTATATTGTTCGTATATCTCTTGATTGGAGCTATATTTGTTTGTTCTTCTGACCACTTCTTACTTTCGCATATATATTTTTTATTGATAAAGACATCTAAAATGTTTTACTTTTATTTAGAGGGTAAAGGTGGAAATCTTACAGTAATGGTATAACAACCACTTTACCAACTTCAATTCTCTTTACAAAGGCTAGAATATTTTTATTTTCTTAGTTTGTTGATTTTCAGGGATGGTAATTTGTGTCCATATTAATTATTCTTATCTTGTTATCAACGACTATAGTGAAAACGCTCCCCTCTATTGAGAGTGATGATATGCTCCAAAGGGATTCCGACGTCTCATTATCATTTTATCAATTTTGATCGCCACATTTGTACATTTTTTTAATGTTGAGTCGCACATATATTTCTTAACTTATTTATGACAAATTCACCCACACCCATAAAATTAATATAATCTCATATTAAATTTTTAACTACTTATCTCAATCCACGTTGAAATTAATATGAGCTAGCATATTATTTTGCATTTTCTATCCTAATTTCCTATCTAAATAGGCTTACATGAACAAAATATGAGTTGGATTAAGCCTTTATCCTAGTGGTCATTTTTCGCATTATTATTTTTTAAATACGGGACAGGATTCAAGGACTTCACACCCCAAACTCTCAATATATAAGTTTTGTGCAGCTAGAGCTCCCATAGTCATATGTTCAATTTTCCTATATTGTTCGTTTATCTCTTGATTGGTGTGAAGTCATTGAGCATAATATGTGGTGGATTAATGGTCGTTTTTTGCATTATTGTATTAAATAATGGACAGGATTCCCGGACTTGACACCCCAAACTCTCATTGTATAAGTTTTGTGCAACTTCAAGTCCCATAGTCATAATCTTAATTTTCCAATATTGTTCGTATATCTCTTGATTGGAGTTATATATGTTTGTTCTTCTGATCACTTCGTACATTCATATATATTTTTTATTGATAAAGACATCTAAAATGTTTTACTTTCATTGAGAGGGGAAAGGTGGAAAACTTACAGTAATGGTATCACAACCTCTTTACCAACTTCAATTCTATTGACAAAGGCAATATTATTTTTATTTTCTGAGTTTGTTGATTTTCAGGGATGGTAATTTATGTCCTTATTAATTATTCTTATCTTGTTATCAACGACTCTAGTGAAAACGCACCACCCTATTGAGAGTGATGATATGCTCAAAAGGGATTTCGACGTCTCATTATCATTTAATCAATTTGGATAGCCACATTTGTACATTTTTTTAATGTTGAGTCGCGCATATTTTTCTTAACTTATTTATGAGAAATTCACATACACACTCATAAAATTAATATAGGCTCATACTAAAATTTTAACTACAAGTCTCAATCCACGTTAAAATCCGATTTAACAGAATAATATTTTTTTATTAGAAGTTATACCCTTATAGGTAATTTGACTAAAGCTAGCATATTTTTATGCACTTTCTTTCCTAATTTCCTATCTAAATAGTCTTACAAGAACAAAATATCAGTTGGATTAAGCCTTTATACTAGTGGTCGTTTTTTGCATTATTTTGTTTTAAATACAGGACAAGATTCAAGGACATCACACCCCAAACTCTCAACATATAAGTTTTGTGCAGCTTGAGCTCCCATAGTCATAAGTTTAATTTTCCTATATTTTTCGTATATCTTTTGATTGGTGTGAAGTCCTTGAACAAAATATGAGTTGGATTAGTGGTCAATTTTTGCATTATTGTGTTTTAAATACAGGCCAGGATTCAAGGACTTCCCACCCCAAACTCTCATTGTATAAGTTTTGTGCACCTTGAACTCCCATAGTCACAAGCTTAATTTTCCTATATTGTTCGTATATCTCTTGATTGGAGGTATATTTCTATGTTCTTCTGATCACTTCGTACTTTCATATATATTTTTTATTGATAAATACATTTAAAATGTTTTTTTACTCTCATTGAGAGGGGAAAGGTGGAAAACTTACAGTAATGGTATAACAACCACTGTACCAACTTCAATTCTATTTACAAAGACAATAATATTTTTATTTTCTTAGTTTGTTGATTTTCAGGAATGGTAATTTATGTCCATATTAATTATTCTTATCTTCTTATCAACGACAATAGTGAAAATGCTCCACCCGATTGAGAGACATGATATGCTCAAAAGGTATTCCGACGTCTCATTATCATTTTATCAATTTTTATCGCCACATCTGTACATTTTATTAATGTTGAGTCGCACATATTTTTCTTAACTTATTTATTAGAAATTCACACGCACAGCCATAAAATTAATATAAGCTCATATTAAATTTTTAACTACTTGTCTCAATCCACGTTGAAATCCCATTTAACAGAATAATATTTTTTATTACAAGTTATACCCTTATTGGTAACGTGACTAAAGCTAGCATATTTTTATGCACTTTCTTTCCTAATTTCCTATCTAAATAGTCTTACAAGAACAAAATATCAGTTGGATTAAGCCTTTATACTAGTGGTCGTTTTTTGCATTATTTTGTTTTAAATACAGGACAGGATTCAAGGACATCACACCCCAAACTCTCAACATATAAGTTTTGTGCAGCTTGAGCTCCCATAGTCATAAGTTTAATTTTCCTATATTTTTCGTATATGTCTTGATTGGTGTGAAGTCCTTGAACAAAATATGAGTTGGATTAGTGGTCAATTTTTGCATTATTGTGTTTTAAATACAGGCCAGGATTCAAGGACTTCCCACCCCAAACTCTCATTGTATAAGTTTTGTGCAGCTTGAACTCCCATAGTCACAAGCTTAATTTTCCTATATTGTTCGTATATCTCTTGATTGGAGGTATATTTCTTTGTTCTTCTGATCACTTCGTACTTTCATATATATTTTTTATTGATAAATACATTTAAAATGTTTTACTCTCATTGAGAGGGGAAAGGTGGAAAACTTACAGTAATGGTATAACAACCACTGTACCAACTTCAATTCTATTTACAAAGACAATAATATTTTTATTTTCTTAGTTTGTTGATTTTCAGGAATGGTAATTTATGTCCATATTAATTATTCTTATCTTCTTATGAACGACAATAGTGAAAATGCTCCACCCGATTGAGAGACATGATATGCTCAAAAGGTATTCCAACGTCTCATTATCATTTTATCAATTTTTATCGCCACATCTGTACATTTAATTAATGTTGAGTCGCACATATTTTTCTTAACTTATTTATTAGAAATTCACATGCACAGCCATAAAATTAATATAAGCTCATATTAAATTTTTAACTACTTTTCTCAATCCACGTTGAAATCCCATTTAACAGAATAATATTTTTTATTACAAGTTATACCCTTATTGGTAACGTGACTAAAGCTAGCATATTTTTATGCACTTTCTTTCCTAATTTCCTATCTAAATAGTCTTACAAGAACAAAATATCAGTTGGATTAAGCCTTTATACTAGTGGTCGTTTTTTGCATTATTTTGTTTTAAATACAGGACAGGATTCAAGGACATCACACCCCAAACTCTCAACATATAAGTTTTGTGCAGCTTGAGCTCCCATAGTCATAAGTTTAATTTTCCTATATTTTTCGTATATCTCTTGATTGGTGTGAAGTCCTTGAACAAAATATGAGTTGGATTAGTGGTCAATTTTTGCATTATTGTGTTTTAAATACAGGCCAGGATTCAAGGACTTCCCACCCCAAACTCTCATTGTATAAGTTTTGTGCAGCTTGAACTCCCATAGTCACAAGCTTAATTTTCCTATATTGTTCGTATATCTCTTGATTGGAGGTATATTTCTTTGTTCTTCTGATCACTTCGTACTTTCATATATATTTTTTATTGATAAATACATTTAAAATGTTTTACTCTCATTGAGAGGGGAAAGGTGGAAAACTTACAGTAATGGTATAACAACCACTGTACCAACTTCAATTCTATTTACAAAGACAATAATATTTTTATTTTCTTAGTTTGTTGATTTTCAGGAATGGTAATTTATGTCCATATTAATTATTCTTATCTTCTTATGAACGACAATAGTGAAAATGCTCCACCCGATTGAGAGACATGATATGCTCAAAAGGTATTCCAACGTCTCATTATCATTTTATCAATTTTTATCGCCACATCTGTACATTTAATTAATGTTGAGTCGCACATATTTTTCTTAACTTATTTATTAGAAATTCACATGCACAGCCATAAAATTAATATAAGCTCATATTAAATTTTTAACTACTTTTCTCAATCCACGTTGAAATCCCATTTAACAGAATAATATTTTTTATTACAAGTTATACCCTTATTGGTAACGTGACTAAAGCTAGCATATTTTTATGCACTTTCTTTCCTAATTTCCTATCTAAATAGTCTTACAAGAACAAAATATCAGTTGGATTAAGCCTTTATACTAGTGGTCGTTTTTTGCATTATTTTGTTTTAAATACAGGACAGGATTCAAGGACATCACACCCCAAACTCTCAACATATAAGTTTTGTGCAGCTTGAGCTCCCATAGTCATAAGTTTAATTTTCCTATATTTTTCGTATATCTCTTGATTGGTGTGAAGTCCTTGAACAAAATATGAGTTGGATTTGTGGTCAATTTTTGCATTATTGTGTTTTAAATACAGGCCAGGATTCAAGGACTTCCCACCCCAAACTCTCATTGTATAAGTTTTGTGCAGCTTGAACTCCCATAGTCACAAGCTTAATTTTCCTATATTGTTCGTATATCTCTTGATTGGAGGTATATTTCTTTGTTCTTCTGATCACTTCGTACTTTCATATATATTTTTTATTGATAAATACATTTAAAATGTTTTACTCTCATTGAGAGGGGAAAGGTGGAAAACTTACAGTAATGGTATAACAACCACTGTACCAACTTCAATTCTATTTACAAAGACAATAATATTTTTATTTTCTTAGTTTGTTGATTTTCAGGAATGGTAATTTATGTCCATATTAATTATTCTTATCTTCTTATGAACGACAATAGTGAAAATGCTCCACCCGATTGAGAGACATGATATTGTCAAAAGGTATTCCAGCGTCTCATTATCATTTTATCAATTTTTATCGCCACATCTGTACATTTAATTAATGTTGAGTCGCACATATTTTTCTTAACTTATTTATTAGAAATTCACATGCACAGCCATAAAATTAATATAAGCTCATATTAAATTTTTAACTACTTGTCTCAATCCACGTTGAAATCCCATTTAACAGAATAATATTTTTTATTACAAGTTATACCCTTATTGGTAACGTGACTAAAGCTAGCATATTTTTATGCACTTTCTTTCCTAATTTCCTATCTAAATAGTCTTACATGAACAAAATATGAGTTGGATTAAGCCTTTATACTAGTGGTCATTTTTCACATTATTTTGTTTTAAATACAGGACAGGATTCAAGGACATCACACCCCAAACTCTCAACGTATAAATTTTGTGCAGCTTGAGCTCCCATAGTCATAAGTTTAATTTTCCTATATTTTTCGTATATCTCTTGATTGGTGTGAAGTCCTTGAACAAAATATGAGTTGGATTTGTGGTCAATTTTTGCATTATTGTGTTTTAAATACAGGCTAGGATTCAAGGACTTCCAACCCCAAACTCTCATTGTATAAGTTTTGTGCAGCTTGAACTCCCATAGTCACAAGCTTAATTTTCCTATATTGTTCGTATATATCTTGATTGGAGGTATATTTCTATGTTCTTCTGATCACTTCGTACTTTCATATATATTTTTTATTGATAAATACATTTAAAATGTTTTACTCTCATTGAGAGGGGAAAGGTGGAAAACTTACAGTAATGGTATAACAACCACTGTACCAACTTCAATTCTATTTACAAAGACAATAATATTTTTATTTTCTTAGTTTGTTGATTTTCAGGAATGGTAATTTATGTCCATATTAATTATTCTTATCTTCTTATGAACGACAATAGTGAAAATGCTCCACCCGATTGAGAGACATGATATTGTCAAAAGGTATTCCAACGTCTCATTATCATTTTATCAATTTTTATCGCCACATCTGTACATTTAATTAATGTTGAGTCGCACATATTTTTCTTAACTTATTTATTAGAAATTCACATGCACAGCCATAAAATTAATATAAGCTCATATTAAATTTTTAACTACTTGTCTCAATCCACGTTGAAATCCCATTTAACAGAATAATATTTTTTATTACAAGTTATACCCTTATTGGTAACGTGACTAAAGCTAGCATATTTTTATGCACTTTCTTTCCTAATTTCCTATCTAAATAGTCTTACATGAACAAAATATGAGTTGGATTAAGCCTTTATACTAGTGGTCATTTTTCACATTATTTTGTTTTAAATACAGGACAGGATTCAAGGACTTCACACCCCAAACTCTCAACGTATAAATTTTGTGCAGCTTGAGCTCCGATAGTCATAAGTTTAATTTTCCTATATTGTTCGTATATCTCTTGATTGGTGTGAAGTCCTTGAACAAAATATGAGTTGGATTTGTGGTCGTTTTTTGCATTATTGTGTTTTAAATACAGGACAGGATTCAAGGATTTTGCACCCCAAACTCTCATTGTATAAGTTTTGGAGAACCAATGTTAACATACATATGACAACGTTAACATATTAACATCAGTTTTACTGGAAAACCGATGTCAACGTTCATCATGCGTACACCTTTTTTGCTGTTGTTCATTGTGTTTAACATCGGGTATTTAGAGAACCGATGTTAACATACATATGACAACATCGTCACTTTCAACATCGGTTCTCTAAATACCCGATGTTAAACACAATGAACAACAACAAAAAAGGTGTACGCATGATGAACGTTGACATCGGTTTTCCAGTAAAACCGATGTTAATATGTTAGTTTAACATCGGTTTTCTAAAAAAACCGATGTTAATGTATGCCTTTAACATCGGTTTTGCTAGAAAACCGATGTCAACGTTGATGATGCATACACTTATTTGGTGTAGTTCTTTGTGTATAACATCGGTTATGTACATAACCGATGTTAATATTGAAATATTCACATCGGTTATTTATAATTAACCAATGTTAATGTACAATAGTTGACATCGGTTATCTACAAATAACCGATGTTAAAATACAAACGCTAACATCGGTTATACACAAATAACCGATGTTAATATACAAACGTTAACATCGGTTTTCAATAATAACCGATGTTAAAGTTCATATCGACATCGGTTTTTGTAAATAACCGATGTTGGTTATGATATTAACATCGGTTTTTGTTAATAACCGATGTTGTTTTCAAGTATTTTTTTTATATATACTTTCTGTTTTTACAGTAAACCTAAAATTGTACCTGTCAAATTGTACCTGTCAAATGCAATTTTAGGAGGCCCAATTCACAGCAAATAAACATTTTATTCTGCTTTCAAGCAGTTTTAATGATAATAAACATCAAATAATTGATTTATTACAAAGAACAATCATCAAATGAATTCAATGTTCATGTTACATAGAAAATGTAAAAAATGTAAAAAAATGTCCCTAAATCCTAGGCCTGATCTCTAACTCGGAGATAAAATTGTGCTCACTGGATCCGCAATGCTTTTAATCTCTCTGGCTCCAATGGTCTAGGATCGTTAAAATACTGCATGATGAAATGAATCATAATAAGTTAATAATGTAATACAAATTATAAATAAATCGATTTTCTTTGTAATAAACTTACCGCTTCCCAATTATTTCTAAAAGTTCCTAAAATGATGGTGGACATCCAGTGCATCACATAGTAGCTGCACTCAGTACTTCCTTTTTGTCTATTACACTAAATACATAATGAAATTTGGATATTAATTAAACAACTAGTGTACAGACACATAAAGAAATATATATAAGTGGAAGTTTTATGTAAATGACGTACCTTGACGACAATCCACCTAGCAGAAGCCTTTGATTTAGGTTGTGGAGCATCATCAAGACCCTTGATAGCACTGTTCCATATGAGTAACAATTAAAAACTGGTGTTGTACGTTGAGGTATTACAATGCAAATGTATTGAAAAGAACGCTAACCTATTAATAATCCCCTTAAGGTAGTTGTCTGGCCTGTTATGCAATGAACAAAACCAGACAACTAAGTGTTCTTTGGGCAGGATGACCACCATCTGCCAGTGTCCGCTGCAGTGGAACCTAAAATGGGTTAGTACATTAGTAAACATTAATTAAATTTTGTTATTTTGTGACCTACTCATTTAGGTAAGCTCCAAGATACACATCGCATTGTGAACTCTGCATCCAACTCTTTATGTAACTTTCAGATTCAAACTGCGATTGCCCAGACCTCTGAATGGACTGTGGCTCGAGGAATCCGTAGATATCAGAATTCCCCACTCGCATACATGTTTCAGTGAGATGCCTGTTTATGTTAAGTAAAAGTTAAATATTTATGAATTGAAAGCCATAACTTAGGTAATTAAAAGCCTTTTATATAAAGACTTACAGAATCCACAACTATAACACTGATATGCTGAGACATTGACCACCATGTGCGATTTCGGAGAGGTCTTCGTGCTTTATGTACAGGGGGAAATCTGGATTAACGACCCCGAACACGGTGGCATCCCATCTAACCTGATAAGGCCTCAAGAAAAGCTCTCGGATGGTCAATGTCATCAGATACAGCGGATTATCGACCTCCGGATGGGGCTTCGGAGGTGGTTTTGGCGGAGACACAGCTACCTATTCATGAAACAAAGTTAAATTGCCAAATTTGAGGCACGCTTAATGAATTAATTTAAAAAGAAGAAACATATAGTAAGGACAATAAGTACGTACCTGCTGTGATAAAGACTTGACCAGATGTGTCGGCCAAGCAAGAAAGGTGTGAAGTGCCTGCCCCACTAAGGAAACCTCATCAGTGGGTACAGGAACTGGAGCATCTGCCACTGTAACCTCCTCCACACTCACCTTTACTTGGCCAGGCAACAAAGGAGTGTTATGAACAAGAGCGGATCCCTCATAAACTCTCCCCATGGCAACCAAGCGAGCAGGATCTACTTCTATGTACAAGCCGCACCTGTCAGAGTCACCCGTCTCAGGATCGTTTCCTGAGGGATCAACACAACTCCCCTTTGTGCTCACTCGAGAACCAAAGGGACCAGGACCAACCAGAGGCTCAAAAGGCACTGCAAGTTCCTGAGATTGCATCTACGACTGAAGCTGACTGAAGGATGCCATGACTTGCCTCGTCACTTTCTCTGTGATGGACTCCTCTAGCTGGTCCCTGATCTGTTGGGTCAGCTGCTGTAATTCATCAGGAGGCAGGGAGGAAGCGCTGCGGGACATCCGTGGAGTCGATCCAAAGTATTGCTCGATGGTGACACCGGCTCCAGCAGCATGGACACGTCCAGGGTGCTCTGGACGTCCAATAGCAGCGGCCAGAACATCCTGATGTCCATGGGGGACGAACGATCCATGTGTGGCCTGCTCCTCAAACGAATCCTGCACAGAAAACACACAGTGGTACATGGCATTCTCAAAATATTCAAACATAATCGTAATGGTTAGTTGAAAATGACTTACAATCTTCTCAGCGATTTCCTTTGCGGCCTCAGTCGTCATCTCCCCTGTCTTCTTCGTGCGGGCCATCTTCCACTTCACGTGGCATCTGACCGGGGATGGAGGGTCGATGACGCCATCAACGCTTCCTGACTGTGCAGCTTCTTCTTTGTCTTCTCAGCCATGAGCTTCTGCTTCAAATAATCATAACCCCCACGAGACAAAACTTGGGGGACAATATTCTGCTTCTGGATGGCTTGTGCCTTGATGCGCACATCCTGGAAAAATTAAACAATAATATTTGAAATGGGTAGAATGAAGTATAACAACATCATGTTTAATATGAAAAACAACTTAAATGGCAAGGAACATACCTCCCAAGAAGGGTCTCTGCGAGTCTGGCAAAACTGGGCCCACTTTTCCTTGCTGATGTCGTATTTGTCACAGACAGTGTCCTCGACACCGTCCTGATCGGCTGCAAGGGCCCATTTCTTCGTGAGGTCTGATTTAAACTGCCTCCATCTCTCCCCCACGGTCTATAGTAACTTCCTTTTCGTCCTACTGTCAGAAGCCTCTCTGGGACATCAAATTCTTCCTGACAACATCAAACAAAGTTTATTTGTTACAATAATGTATTTTTTGGCTATTAATTACACAAAATCAAATAAGAAAAGAGAAATACCCGAATATCCTCCCAAATTAGGTCCTTCTGAGCAGTAGGAACCTCCTTCCAGTTCTCGTAGGTGATGTCCACCTTATCACGTGCCACAATCCCCAAATATGTTCTTAATTTCTTCCTGTGGGGACCGTCGGCCTTTCCGGTAGCAGGATCAGCATGCACCACTGGTCTCTCAACACCAGGTGGTCTAGTTGACAACGATCGTAGACGTGAGGCTTTGCGTGTCCGCTTCACGGAAGACGTCGAAGCCAATGCGTCCGAAGTAGGAGGAGGAGGAGGAAGAGAAGGAGGAGAAGGAGGAGAAGGAGGAGGAGGAGGAGGAGGAGGAGTAGGAGTGGAGGCAGGTGGAGAACCCATGATCTTTTATACAATAACATACAAAATAGGATTAATGAAAAGATCGAGGATCAGTCATAAGTTATTTTTGGAAGGCAAAACTATAATATTATTAAACAAAAGCCCACCACATAAGGAGACAAGACAAATTAACCAAAGGACTCTGAAAGATTGGTAGTTGTGCTTTTTAATTGTGATTTGGGGCAACCATGTTATAAAAAGTATATTACATGTAATCAACAGTCAATGTATGTTTGATGGAATATAAATACTATATCTTCAGAAATACACATGTACATGGCATCCTTAGGACTTCATCCATGTTTTCTTTGATATTGATTTTCTTTTTTGTAGAAAAGAAATAGGGGAACGAGCAACAATTTGAAGGTTGTACATTCAGGAACTAAAGAATTCAAAATAGCTAGTAATAAGAGGGATTTGTTTTTGGGATTTTCTGAGCACCAACAGCGGCTACGCAAATAGCTTGCACTTGAGGAGGGAAAGATATTTGCAGCTAATGAACAACTTTCTTAACTATTTGTCCTTCAGATTTTACTGTTCTTTTCTCTAATATGTAAATATAAATAATATAAGGCTATGGCTTATGGACATGGTCATTTTTACCCCTAACAATCTTAGAAGTAAATATAGACCATGTTTTTACGCGATACCCTTATACCATTTATATTTACATATTAGCAAAAACAAACAGTAAAATCTTAAGGACAAATAGTTAAGATAGTTGTTCATTAGCTGCAAATATCCTTCCCTCCTCAAGTGCAAGCTTCTTGCGTAGGCGCTCTTGCTGCTCAGAAAATCCCAAAAACAAATCCCTCTTATTACTAGCTATTTTGAATTCTTTAGTTCCTGAATGTACAACCTTCAAATTGTTGCTCGTTCCCCTCTTTGAGAATGAGGAGGATCTTCATAAGACTTCATCTAGCTGATGTTTGTCTCCAGTTTCATCATCCACCACCCTTTTCTTTTGTGCCTTCTCACATTTGTTGTTGTTAAACCCATATTTATGCCTTCTTCCCTTCATGTCTTGTTTTATCACAACTTTAGCTGAATCTCCCATCTTCAGCATAGTTGAATCTCCTGTCTTATTCTCCAATGACACACTTTGATGGCCTGTATCTCTTTTCTTCATATGTTCTAGTGCTTCAGCTTCAGAATGCATAGAGCAATCAGAATTTTCCAGTCATCACCAAAGGCTTCAGCATCAGCGTTGACACTCTCCACCCTCTTTGGTTTATGCTTCTGTGTTTTCTTCCGTGCTTCCTCCTTATAATTCTCAGATTTATTGGAGGTCTCACTAGAAGGATGAGCACCAATCCATGCCTGTTCCTCCTCTACTAGCTCAATATCTTTCCTTTCACCTTTGCTTTTGTAAACTACACTGTAATTTACAAAACAAAAGTTGAAAGGAAAGATATTGACCTGGTAGACGAGGAAGAAGCACAAATTGGTGCTGATCATTCTAGTGCAACCTCGAATAAAGCTGAGATTTATAACGAGGAGGCACGAAAGAAAACACAGAAGCATAAACCAAAGAGGGTGGAGAGTGTCAATGATGATGCATAAGCCTTTGGTGATCACTGGAAAATTCTGATTGCTTTATGCATTCTGAAGCTGAAGCACTAGAACATACGAAGAAAAGAGATACAGGCCATCAAAGTGTGTCATTGGAGAATAAGACAGGAGATTCAACTATGCTGAAGATGGGAGATTTAGCTAAATTTGTGATAAAATAAGACATGAAGGGAAGAAAGCATAAATATGGGTTTAACAACAATAAACATGAGAAGACAGAGAATAAAAGGGTGGTGGATGATGAAACTGGCGACAAACATCAGCTGGATGAAGTCATAAGGAGGCAAATTGAAACAAAAAACTGATGCCTCAATCAGAGAAAAATGTAGTTGTCACTTACTTGCTTTGGTGACCTCTGTCTCTGCAGAAAATTACATTAGACGATGTTAATCAATTCTCTTTCATCATGATCATTTCGATTAGCATGAACGTCGTCAGCTTCTTCTTCTCCGACAACGCTATGAGTGATTTGAGCGGTCAAAGGACTAACATAGGTGTCCATGTATGAATCATCATCTACATTAACACCAACTATTTTGCCCTGCAGAACCACGCACCACCTTTCATCACAAGGGTCTTGCACGTAAAATACTTGTCTAGCTTGTTTTGCCATGATGAAAGGGTTATTGTGGTAACCAAGTTTCTTTAGATCTATTAGCGTAAATCCTATATCATCGGTGCGCACACGGTGTTGCTGTCAACCCATTTACATTTGAAAACACATACTGTAAATTTCACATGAATACCTGTTTATGTCGTATCCTTGCCAGGTTATAACATTTCTTTTAGGCCCATCTGCTAGCTTTCTTAATGTTTCTGAAGCATTCTCATATGCAAAGATTGTATCTTTAAACCAATCACAGAAAGTCTTGTTATGCTTTTTCAACACCCAATTCTTTGACATTTTCGGATTATTCTGTTTGACTAAAGCTTCATGCTTCACAATGTATGGCAAAACTTCATTACTGTTGTTCAAGACATACAAGTGAGCTTGTAACAAATATTCTACACTTGGAGTGATCACCTGCAGTCCTCTTGAACCCTTACCACCCACTCTGTCATCATGCCGAGACTCAAGAAGCCCAACAGGTTTAGCCTTCTCTAAGTATTCTGAACAAAATTCAATGGCTTCTTCTGCAATGTACCTCTCAACAATAGATGCTTCTGGACGATATAGATTCTTTGTATACCCTTTTAAGATCTTCATGTATCGCTCAACCGGGTACATCCACCGTAGATAAATAGGACCACAACATTTGATTTCTCTGACCAGATGCACAATCAAGTGAATCATGATGTCAAAGAAAGCAGGGGGAAAATACATCTCCAACTGGCACAGTATAATTGCGGCCTCATTTTCCAACTCATCAAACATGACTAGATCAATGACTTTGCTACATATAGCATGGAAGAAAAAGCGCAGGCGAGTTATCGTTAACCTGACTTTGTTTGGCAAGATGTCTCGTATAGCCACGGCTAACAATTGTTGCATGAGCACGTGACAATCGTGAGACTTTAACCTTACAAGCTTAAGCTCCTTCAACTGCACAAGGCTCTTAATATTTGAAGAGTATCCTTGTGGAACCTTCACCCAACGAAGACACTGACAAAAACTTATCTTCTTTTTCTTGGACAAAGTATGGCAGGCTGGGGGCAAGTAAATTTTCTTCCCATCAGACCTTGGATGCAACTGTGATCATATATGTGGCGTCCCTAAATTAATGACTGGTTTAATTGTAATAATTTAAATAACAAAAACCATGGTAAAATTTTTTTTTTCTTCTTTTTCTTTTTCATTTCTTTCTCTTTTCACCATAACTAGGTTTAGAAGGAAAGTCCTCACTATAGAGTCCTGAATGGCCAGTTCACAACTCTATTCGGAGTCATTTCTTTCTTACCGCTCATAATCTCTAAACTATTTTGTTGTTTCAAAAGGAAGAATGTACCAGCCATTACTTTAGGTCGTCACGTGAAAATAAAAGGATAAAATACAGTCGATAAACTCTTTTACAAATAAAGTTGCTAATGCTTTCTTTTCAAATAACAAGATTGATCATAAATGCATTCATCATTTTAAAGCTGTCTAAAATATGGGAGTTTTACAAAATATATAGTGTCATCCAGAGCAAAGGTGATCACAGTGATGGTGTGACATCCTGGAAATTTCTACCTGGAATTTTTGAAAACGATGTATTTTGAATGATTATATATATATAAGTATTATTCAGTGTATATGCATATATGTTCTTGGTAAGGGTAGGAATAGTGGGGGCAAGATATGCGGGTTAGACTAATTAAGGAAGAGAAATCCATAACTAGGAGGTTATGGGTTAATTCCTAATTAATTAGTTTAAAAATCATCGTTTTGCGTGCGACTTAGAATTTAACGAAACCAACCTCTGAACCACGCTCGGGGTTTTATTCTGAGCATTTTGATATATATATTGGTTACTTTCGAAAACTGGCCCCGACGGACGCAGAGAAACACAAGAAACTGGAACCAGAGAAACAACACGCAAACCGAGGCAGGATTTTAGCGTTTCAAAGGTCAGATTTTCCTCACTTTTGTGGCTGAGTTTGGGTCACAGTCAAAAGGGAAAGTGGGCCCTTCTTGCTCCACTCAAATGGAGACATGTGGCATTCCTTAAATAAAATAATAGAAAAAGAGAAAACCCTTTTATTTAAAACCAAAAAGCTTTTCTCTCTCTTCACTTAGCCCCCACACTTCTCAGACAGCTCTCTCTCTCCCTCACGTTGCCATTTTCTTCTTCTTCATTCTCCATTGAAGCTCCAAGCAAAGCTCCAACCTTTGGCCATCATTTCTGCCCCAAATCGTGAAAGGAGGGCGTTTTTGGAGTCGTGAAGTGCATGGCTACGAGTGGGACTTCGAAAATTCAGGTTTGGGTGGACTTCTTTCTCTCTTAAATTTCGTGGGTATGGGGTTTTGGGAGATATGATGGGTGGTCTTGCTAGTTTTCTGCTTCATGATAATTATTTGTGAAGACATTTGCTGAAAGCTTGTTGAAATTGCCATGTTTGGATGAGTTAGACATACCCATTCTGTGTTAGGGTTTTTCTGATAATGTTTGTGATGTTTATATGCTGAAATTGCCTATGGAAAACTGTTAGAGATGAATGGTAGAGTTAACCTAGGGTTAGAAAGTGAGAATGTGATGTTATGAGTGGAAAAAGAGTGAGGCTTTGAGAGTTGGAAGGTTAAGTCTGAATTTTGTGGTAAATGGAGGTTAAAATGAGTTAATCCTAGCTTGAAATGTCATTTAGGACATGTGAGAAAGGTTAGGCTGTGCTAGAGGGAAAAACAAATGACCAAAGTGAACAAAGAGCCGTTTCTAGGGCAAAATTGGGTGTTGAGAAGTCAAATTTTGATTCGGTGGAATTTTAGGTGTAAATTCAGTTTGAGCAAGTTTAGATTGATGTTATGGACTTGTGTGAGGTGAGAGTTTGCTTCAAATTTACCTCATTCTAAATTTCACTTTTCAAACCTAGAAAACCCATTGAATTGAGGGGTCTTGGACACCTAGATTCTGTGTTGCTGTGCTGTAAAGCTTGATTTTAGGTTAGACATGGTTGATACATGATTTGGGACTTGTAGGAATTGATTTGGGCAAGATTGGATGAGAGGAAGTGTGATTTTCGAAATCTGCACTTATGCAGAATTTTGCTGTCAAAATAGGTGCAGCAGGATTTTGGCTTTGTGCAGAGAAATGCTTGAGTGTGGTTGGCTGTGGAAAGTCTAGTGCAGAATGAGTTCTGGATGTTTGCTAGTAGATCCCAACGGTCACAATGTAGGCTTATGTACTATAGACTTCCAGTAAAATTTTGGAGTCGATCCAACAGTTAACGAATTGGATCGAAG
The DNA here is from genome assembly GCF_004193775.1 of Glycine soja. Lineage (NCBI taxonomy): Eukaryota > Viridiplantae > Streptophyta > Magnoliopsida > Fabales > Fabaceae > Glycine > Glycine soja. The sequence continues at coordinate 10,343,239 of NC_041005.1, forward strand.
GAATTGTTACTGGGGTCTTTAAGTGAGAAAAGCTGTGATTTGGTTGGTGTTTTGGCAGAGTTTTCTGCCTTTGCTCTGTTTTGCTTGGCTGTGATAGCTTGTGCTGTTTGAATGTTGTTTTGCTTGGATGTTGTGGAAGCTTGGGAGGATTGATGGGGACCCGGTGTTGAGAGAAACGAGGATATGGGCTACGTGGGAGTACGTGAGCTCAGATGGAGGTGGGCAACAGGGGATGGTGGGTTTATGCGCGCTTTGTGGATGTGGAAAACTTGTTGGGCACCATCGCCCGACCGCCACCTAGTACCACATGTGATGGGTACCCCATAATCCTACAAGCTTGAGATGAGGAAGTGTAGAAGGGTGAAACTTCCTGCTTTTATTGTTGACCACAGAGTGGTACCTGGAGATATGTCGCGGGGGTCAGGAGACCTTGGGGACGTCAGGTGGGGTGCTATTGCCCAAAACCAAGCTTGACCAATCCCGACCCAACCCGGGCATAGTCGGTCAGTGAGAACCTATGATGTACCTAAACAGGCGAGCTCCTGGCAGTCAACAGATAAAAGGAATAAAGACCACAAAGCAAGGAGGCTTGTGGTGGCTGGCCAGCTGTGAATTTTGTGTGATATGTGGATTATGGCCTCTGGTAATCGATTACTAAGGGTGGGTAATCAATTACAAGGCTAAAAATTGAAGACAGGAGGCTAAGATGGTCTCTGGTAATCGATTACCACGGGTTGTAATCGATTACCAGGCTTGAAAACGAAGTCAGGAAACTCAGGGAGCCTCTGGTAATCGATTACCAGCCTGTGTAATCGATTACACAGAGGGATGGGTCACTGGTAATCGATTACCAGGTATGTATAATCGATTACACAGTGCATTTTTGCATATTTCATGTCCTGAGGCTGTGTAATTCAAGTTTAGCCTCTGGTAATCGATTACCAAGGCTGTGTAATCGATTACCAGAGATGAAAAGCCTTAAGATACTCCTTTTAATTGCATGTAGTGGTTATGAGACGCATTGTGCGGCGGCACAGTTAGATTCTTGTGAAAGAGTCTACCCCTTTCTTTTCTTCCTTGTAGATCGTGACGGCGGCGCAGCTAATCCGTGATCGAGTAGAGATGGAGTGCCTAGAGGGAGCTTGGGAGACCCTTGAAGGCAACACGAGGTGCCGATTTCGGGGCACCATTCGATTTACGGCGACTTCTTTAGTGCATCCAGATGAGCCCGCACGGACGCTTCAGTGCACGGTGGAGTGGATACTACCCACGCCTACACCATATCGTCTAGTGGAGCCCGTCCAAGTGATCGAGGTAACGTCATCCGAGGAAGACCCCGAGGAGGATCTGGAGGAGCTACCTCCTGAGCCTGCGGTGGATGCTCTTGACTTTCTAGAGGGTGATGAGGATCCACTTCTTGAGGTGGATTCTCCTGAGGAAGTCATGTCGGCATTAGAGGCAGATTCTACGGAGGATAGTGGCCCGGGGGAGCTGGCGATCAGCGGAGGCTCTTCATCATAGTGGACAGTTCCATGGATTAGTTTTATATACTTTTTGAGGGTGGGTGTATCTAGGACTGACTGTTAGGTTTACTCTTTTGTTTTTGTATGGGTAGACCTGATGTATAGGAATTTGATAATTGTATACATGTGGCTGAAGCCACCACTATGGACACCTTTGCTCTGGATGACACTATATATTTTGTACAACTCCCATATTTTGGACAACCTTAAATGATGAATGCATTTATGATCGATCTTGTTATTTGAAAAGAAAGCATTAGCAACTTTATTTGTAAAAGAGTTTTTCAACCGTATTTTATTCTTTTATTTTCACGTGACGACCTAAGGTAATGGCTGGTACATTCTTCCTTTTGAAAAAGCAAAATAGTTTAGAGATTATGAGCGGTAAGAAAGAAATGACCCCGAATAGAGTTGTGAACTGGCCATTCAGGACTCTATAGTGAGGATTTTCCTTCTAAACCTTGTTTTGGTGAAAAGAGAAAGAAATGAAAAAGAAAAAGAAGAAAAAAAAATTACCATGGTTTTTGTTAATTAAATCATTACTATTAAACCAGCCATTATTTTGGGGACGTCACAGATGGCTTCAGCCACATGTATACAATCATCAAATTCCTATACAACAGGTCTACCCATACAAAAACAAAAGAGTAAACCTAACAGTCAGTCCTAGATACACCCACCCTCAAAAAGTATATAAAACTAATCCATGGAACTGTCCACTATGATGAAGAGCCTCCGCTGATCGCCATCTCCCCCGGGCCACTATCCTCCGTAGAATCTGCCTCAGATGCCGACATGACTTACTCGGGAGAATCCACCTCAAGAAGTGGATCCTCATCACCCTCTAGAAAGTCAAGAGCATCCACAACAGGCTCAGAAGGTAGCTCCTCAAGATCCTCCTCAGGTTCTTCCTCGGATGACGTTACCTCGATCACTTGGACGGGCTCCACTAGATGATATGGTGTAGGCGTGGGTAGTATCCACTCCACAGTGCGCTGAAGCGTCCGTGCAGGTTCATCTGGATGCACCAAAGAAGTGGCCGTGAATCGAATGGTGCCCTGAAATCGGCACCTCGTGTTGCCTTCGAGGGTCTCCCAAGCTCCCTCTAGGCACTCCATCTCCACTCGATCAAGGATTTGCTGTGCCGCCATCACGATCTACAAGAAGGAAAAGAAAGGGGTAGACTCTTTCACAAGAATCTAACTATGCCGTATCACAATGCGTCTCATAACCACTACATGCAATTAAAAGGGGTATCTTAAGGCTTTTCATCTCTGGTAATCGATTACACAACCTTGGTAATCGATTACCAGAGGCTAAACTCGAATTACACAGCCTCTGGACATGAAATATGCAAAAAATGCACTGTGTAATCGATTACACATACCTGGTAATCGATTACCAGTGACCCATCCCTCTGTGTAATCGATTGCACAGGCTGGTACTCGATTACCAGAGGCCTCCACAATGTTCCAGTTCCCTTTTTAAGCCTGGTAATCGATTACATCCCTTGGTAATCGATTACCAGAAGCTCCCTTAGCTTCCTGACCTCGTTTTCAAGCCTGGTAATCGATTACATCCCCTGGTAATCGATTACCAGAGACCATCTTAGTCTCCTGTCTTCATTTTTAAGCCTTGTAATCAATTACCCACCCTTGGTAATCGATTACCAGAGGCCATATCTCACACATCAATCAAGTTCATAGCTGGCCAGCCACCACAAGCCTCCTTGCTTTGTGGTCTTTGTTCCTTTTATCTGTTGACTGCCAGGAGCTCGCCTGTTTAGGTACATCACAGGTTCTCACTGACCGACTATGCCCGGGTTGGGTCGGGATTGGTCAAGCTTGGTTTTGGGCAATAGCACCCCACCTGACGTCCCCAAGGTCTCCTGATCCCCGCGACATATCTCCAGGTACCACTCTGTGGTCAACGAATAAAAGCAGGAAGTTTCACCCTTCTACACTTCCTCATCCCAAGCTTGTAGGATTATGGGGTACCCATCACATGTGGTACTAGGTGGCGGTCGGGCGATGGTGCACAACAAGTTTTCCACATTCACAAATCACGCATAAACCCACCATCCCCTGTTGCCCACCTCCAACCGAGCTCACGTACTCCCACGTAGCCTATATCCTCGTTTCTCTCAACACCGGGTCCCCATCAATCCTCCCAAGCTTCCCCAACATCCAAGTAATTCAACATTCAAACAGAACAAACTATCACAGCCAAGAAAACAGGGCAAAGGCAGAAAACTCTGCCCAAAACACCAACCAAAATCACAGCTTGTCTCACTTAAAGACTCCAGTAACAATTCCTTCGATCCAGTTCGTTAACCGTTGGATCGACGCGAAAATTTTACTGGAAGTCTATAATACATAAGCCTACATTTTGACCGTTGGGATCTACTAGTAAACATCCAGAACTCATTCTGAACTACTCTTTCCACAACCAGCAATACATAGCATTTTTCTGCACTTATGCAAAATTCTGCTGCACAATTTCACAGCAAAATTCTGCATAAAGTGCAGATTTCGAAAATCACACTTCCTCTCATCCAATCTTGCCCAAATCAAATCCTACAAGTCCCAAATCATGTATCAATCATGTCTAAACCAAAGTCAAGCTTCAAAACACAGCAACACAGAATCTAGGTGTCCAATACCCCTCAATTCAATGGGTTTTCTAGGTTTGAGAAGTGAAATTGAGAATGAGGTAAATTTGAAGCAAACTCTCACCTCACACAAATCTATAACATTAATCTAAACTTGCTCAAACTGGATTTACACCTAAAATCTCACCGAATCAAAATTTGACTCCTCAACACCCAATTTTGCCCTAGAAATGGCTCTTGGTTCACTTTGGTCATTTGTTTTTCTCTCTAGCATAGTCCAAGCTTTCTCATAAGTCCTAAATGACATTTCAAGCTAGGATTAACTCACTCTAACCTCTAAATACTACCAATTCCAGATTTGGCCTTCCAGCCCTCAAAATTCACTCTTTTTCCACTCACAACACCACATTCTCACTTTCTAACCCTAGGTTAATTCTACCCTTCATCTCTAACAGTTTTCCATAAGCAATTTCAGCACATGAACGTCACAAGCATCATCATAAAAACCCTAAAACAGAATGGGTATGTTTAACTCAGCCAAACATGGCAATTTCAACATGCTTTCAACAAGTTTCTTCACAAATAACTATCATGAAGCAAAAAACTAGCAAGACTACCCATCATATCTCCCAAAACCCCATACCCACGAAAATCAAGAGGGAAAGAAGTCCACCCAAACCTGAAATTTCGAAGTCCCACACATAGAGACGCGCTTCACGACTCCGAAAATGCCCTCCTTTCGCGATTTGGAGCAGAAACGGGCACTAAAGGTTGAAGCTTTGTTGGGCAACAATGGTGGATGGGAGAAAAGAAGAAGAAGGCTGCGTGAGAGAGAGGGAGAGCTTCTGAATTTTTTTTCTGTTTTGCTGAGTGAGGAGAGAGAGAGATGCTTTTTGGTTTTAAAAAGGGTTTTCTCTTTTTTCTATTATTTAATTTAAGCTGTGCCACATGTCTCCATTTGAGTGGAGCAAAAAGGGCCCACTTTCTCTTTTGATTGTGACCTATACTCAGCCACAAAAGTGAGAAAAATCTGACCATTGAAACGCTAAAATCCAGCCTCGGTTTACGTGTCGTTTCTCTGATTCCAGTTCCTCGCGTTTCTCTGCGTCCGTCGGGGCCAGTTTTCGAAAGTAAGCAATATATATATCAAAATGCTCAGAATAAAACCCCGAGCGTGGTTCAGAGGTTGGTTTCGTTAAATTTTAAGTCGCACGCAAAACGATGATTTTTAGACTAATTACTTAAGAATTAACCCATAACCTCCCAGTTATGGATTTCTCTTCCTTAGTTAGCCTAATCCGCGTATCTTGCCCCCACTACTCCTATTTCTACCAAGAACATATATGCATATACACTGAATAATACTTATATATATATAATAATTCAAAATACATCGTTTCCAAAAATTTCGGGTAGAAATTTCCTGGATGTTACAGTATACCCATATAAGCTAGATCTTGACGGGTATTCAAGTCATCCTTCGTCTTGCCTTGAATGCTAAGGAGCGTCCCAATCACACTGCCACAAACATTTTTCTCCACATGCATAACATCAATACAATGTCTAACGTCAAGATCACACTAGTACGGAAGATCAAAGAAAATGGACCTCTTCTTCCATATGCAACTCTGACTTTTATCCTTCTTTTGGGTCTTCCCAAATACAGTATTCAGGTGTTGAACCCGCTGATATACCTACTCACCAATCAACGGTATTGGCGCAATATCATGCTATTGACTTCCATTAAAATCTTTTTTCAGTCGTCTGTAAGGATGATTGGGTGTTAGAAAGCGGCGATGCCTACTGTAGACTGTTTTTCTCCCATGTTTAAGTTGTATGTAACTTGTATTTTCTTCACAGATGGGGCATGCATGATGACCCTTAACACTGTAACCGCTGAGATTCCCATATGCTGGAAAGTCATTAATGGTACAAAAAAGCATTGCACGAATTTCAAAGGTCTCCTTGCGAAAGCATCAAACACTACAATCCCCTCGTCCCACAACTTTCTCAGATCTTCAACCAACGGACTTAGATAAACATCAATGTCATTTTCTGGCTGTCTTGGGCCCGATATCATCATAGACAACATCATGTATTTTCGCTTCATGCACAACCAAGGAGGCAAATTGTAAATTACTAGCAGAACTGGCCATGAACTGTGTTGAGTGCTTAAGGTGCCATATGGATTCATTCCATCACTTGCTAGTCCAAGTCTAAGATTTCTTGGCTCATTCCCGAAATCTGGATACAAACCATCAATCTTCTTCCACTGGGAGCAATCAGCCGGATGACAGACCATTCCATTAGAAATCCTTCCATTTGCATGCCATGTAAGGTCTTTTGCATCGTCCCCGCTAGCAAAAAGACGCTTAAACCTTGGAATGATTGGAAGATACCACAAAACCTTTGCTGGGGGCCCTTGTTGGAGTTTTCATCAGAACTACTTTCTTCTTCATCTTTCACTTTGTACCGTGAAGTCCCACAGATAGGGCATTTGGACATTTCTTGGAATTCATGCTTGTACAGTATGCAATCATTGGGGCAAGCATGAATCTTCTGATACTCCATACCCATCGGACACAATATCTTTTTCGCCTTATAGTAACTTTTACGCAATGTGTTGTCCTCTGGAAGCAGATTGTGCACTACCTCAAGCAGTGAGGTGAAACTTTTGTCACTCCACCCATACCTGGCCTTCACATTAACCAGACTTAACACAACAGACAACAGGGTTAAGGAATTCTTGCACCCTACATACAAAGGCTTCTTAGAATCACTCTGCAATTCTTCATACACAGGGGCGTATGCTTGCTAGAAAGACTCTTGTCCAAGGTCACGAATCATGTCCTCTAACTGATCTCCCATTTCTACATCAAACAGTTTAGATTGGGACCCACTCTACATGTCTGTCACTTCACCATGCCATATCCATGTTGTGTAATTCTTCTTAATCCCATCACACAATAGATGGTCCCGTATGTCATCGAGTAATTGTCGTCTTCCATTCAAACAGTTGATGCAAGGACAATAATATTTTCCTTCTTCATTCGGTCGACCTCTTTCTGAAGCAAATTGTAAGAACTGTTCGACGCCATCCTCACATTCTGGGCTCATGCGACTTTCATTCATCCAACTTCGATCCATCTAAGCAATTCCATGCATGAAAATCTCATTTTTTTATTTATAGGTGTGGCCCTATCCCATTTAGGAAAACTGTCTTTTATGTTAGCTTCAAACGTCAGGGTTACCATTATTTACAAAAATTTGACTAAATTTTGGCAGCATTTCGCATTGGTCTCCAAGTACACGACATGACATCGATCAAATGAATTTCCCGATAATCAAGTATGCACTCGGAGAACAACTTGAAATGCGTTGAACCGAAATTTAATCAAATTAATGAAAATAATAATAACCTTCGCGAATAAATCTAACATAAAAATACCAGTCTCCCCAAACTTTCCAAACGGACAATTCAAGACTAAATACAATGACTAATGCAAACTGTCCGCAAGAGTCATTGCATTCAGTCTCAAACGGGAATCTAAGGTTCATTCACCATGAACAACAATTGTTTATATAGCAAATTACACTGATCACATACAAGAACATACAAAAGGTCAAATTCAATTACAGACAAATATAGATATCAACAGTTGTTTATGTAACTAATTTCAAATGCTGGGTTTCAAGGGTGCTTATGCTTTAATATTGTAGTTGGGTATATGTATGTGTGTGTGTATCATGAGGGTCTGTGTGTATCATGAGGGTTGAGACAGGGAGACCCTTTGGCTCCATTACTCTTTGACTTAGTGGCTGAAGGACTGACAGGGCTAATGAGGGTCTGTGTGTGTGTGTTTCTGTGTGTGTGTGTCTGTGTGTGTGTGTTTCTGTGTGTGTGTGTGTTTGTGGGTGGGTGTGTGTGTGTGTGTGTATGGCTGTGTGTATGTGTGGCTGTGTGTTTCTGTCTGTGTGTGTGTGTGTGTTTCTGTCTGTGTGTGTGTGTGTATTTCTGTGTGTGTGTGTGTGTGTTTGGCTATGTGGGTGTGTGTGTATGTGTGTGTGTGTGTCTTTCTCTGTGTGTGTGTGTGTGTGTGGCTGTGTGTGTGTGTGTGTGTGTGTGTGTGTGTGTGTGTCTTTCTGTGTGTGTGTGTGTGTGGCTGTGTGTGTGTGTGTGGGTGTGTAGATGTGTGTGTGTGTGTGTGTTTTTGTGTGTGTGTGTGTGTGTGTGTGTGTGTGTTTGTGTGTGTGTGTGTGTGTGTGTGTGTGTGTGTGTCTGTGTTTCTGTGTGTGTGTGTGTGTGTGTGGCTGTGTGTGTGTGTGGCTGTGTGTGTGTGTGTGGGTGTGTGGCTGTGTGTGTGTGTGTGTGTGTATGTGTGTGGCTGTGTGTGTTTGTGGCTGTGTGGTTGTGTATGTGTGTGTGTGTGTGTGTGTTTCTGTGTGTGTGTTGAAGAACCTGCCCCAAGACACAGCAGACACTTGTGCATACAGCCCTTACCCCTAACTATGTTTTGAAGAGTTTGATTGCTTTATGGTGTGAAAGCAACTATATTGAGCTACCAAAGAGGCAACGAAACTGTAGAACAAAGAAATATGGTGGCAGCTATCTTTCAAAGGATGCTGCTACTGCTCTAATAAAGTTACTTTGTGAAGGTACTCCTACAGGTAAGAAGGATGCTGCTACTGCTATCTTCAACCTATCTATTTATCAGGGAAATAAAGCAAGAGCTTTAAAAGCTGGTATAGTAGCCCCACCGATACAATTTTTGAAGGATGTTGGGGGTGGAATGGTAGATGAAGCACTAGCTATTATGGCAATCCTTGCAAGCCACCATGAAGGCAGGGTAGCGATCGGTCAGGCCAAGCCAATTCATATTCTTGTTGAGGTTATAAGAACCGGCTCTCCACGCAATCGAGAGAATGCTGCTGCTGCTGTCTTGTGGTCATTATGCACCGAAGATCCACTGCAATTAAAACTAGCGAAAGAACATGGTGCAGAAGCAGCACTGCAGGAGTTGTCAGAAAATGGAACTGATAGAGCTAAGATAAAAGCTGGAAGCATATTGGAACTCTTGCAGTGAATGGAATGGGTTGATAATTTGCAGAGTTCATAGTCTCAGTGTTGCTTCGTTATATAGCTCATAGATGGTCTGAAAAATTAGAGGACCTATGGCAGCTCAAAATCCCTTTAAAACCAACAACATTTGCTTGGTGATTGACCAAAGATACAATCCCAACTAAAGGGAATTTGCGGAGAAGACAGCTGGAGAAAGGCTTTGCCCAGCCCTACAACTATTGGTCTAGTAATTTATCAACAGCATTTTTTTATTAGGGTAGCAGTGCAGGGTTATTGTATTCTATTTAGATTGGCACCTAATTCGTAGGACCTATGGTTCTACTAGTCTGCTGGTTTCTACCTTGTATATTTAGTACCTCTGGTACTCACAGTTATTAATACAAATTATAATTTTGCTGTTAAAAAAAAAAGATAATACAAGAAAGAGAGAAGGGCAGCAGATAAAATTACAAAAACATTCAACACTAACAATGAACAAGTTCTGAGAGTTTAAATCACAGTAAATACTTCAAAGATATCAGTCCAATGAAAGAAAGGTCATGTAGAGAGGCATGAACATATCAGTCCAATGAAAGAAAGGTCATGTAGACAGGCATAACATAAGTTACAAATATACCAGTAATGCATACAACAACAATTTCAAATTAGTTTTCGAATCAAAGATATAATCAAAGTGCTTCCACAACAACGCCAATTAGCAGTAGTAAATGATAACCCTAAAAAAACCATACAGAAATGAGCCACAGTGTATTTAAAGCCTTTTATCAACAATATGACTCTCACTTCATGGTGATACATTGACTCTCAAAAGACATTATACTGAGAGTGTATTTAAAGCCTTTTTCAGTCATTCTATCAAACAGCTCATGGACAATTTTTTAAGAATGCATATCATACTTCTATCCAGTCAAACTAAAGCAATAACTAATTAATTTAATTAAACAGGGACAAATTTAGATGTGAATCATTAAAGGTAGATGATGGCATTCAAAGAATGATAGCGTCTGTTCTACTTCTAAAGGCTTTACTAAGAGGATTTGAATTAGCTTCTGGTCTAAACATTAATTTTGGCAAAAGTCAGTTTGGGATTATAGGTGGTGGAGTCAATTGGGATCTGGAAGCAGCTACTATCCTGCATTGCAGACAACTGGATTATCTTTTTTTTTTTGGAAGGCAAAAATATGTATATTAATATTAAACAGAACAGTACCAGAGGTACTGAAAATAAAAGATACAAGACACAAAAGTGCCACCTTCCAAAAAGCAAAACAAACCCAACAATAACCCAGCACAAGGACCCCAATACATATAATCAGAAATTTAACCAAAGGCTATCATAAGATTGGTAGACCAATGGTTAAATGATGTATTGAAACCTTTCTCTCCACATTTTAGCCAGGACCAAGGTAGAATGAAGGCATCATCCAGCACCTTTTGAGGTTCAAAAGGAATGCCATGAAACAGCAAGGAATTCCTAAGCAATCAGCAGACCTTTCTATTTCCATTTTTTACACATTTAAAACTCAAACATATAAAATAAAAAATATATAACAAACTAACAAAGATAAAGACAAAAAAAAGGAAATATAAACTCACCTTAGTTGGTGTTGCTGCCCATCATTTCACTCTCACAACAAATAGGAATCATGTACCTGCATGAAAGAAATAATCACACAACACACAATGATCAGAATAAGCAAATGCATATAATTAAGCATGATACAATATCAATATTGATGGAAGTAACAATGACTTGTCAAAAATTTGGATGAAATTCAATATGTAAATCAAAGCTTTGTCCCTGAAACCCTCTGTGTAAATCAAAGCTATGTCCCTGAAACCCTCTATGTAAATTTGATAGCCTCGTCTCTCCATTCCTGAAAACCCACTAAAAACTGCCTAACCCCCCTGCTGTTACTCCATAATTTATTCTGCAATAACTGCTTAAGGCAGTTACATATGGTCCTAAATCACTACAGATTCAGTTACGATTAACCCTTTGTGCCTAACTAGGGTTTCGAAACATCACAACAGAGACAGACCATTGAACAATGGATTTTCATCATTAAAATACAACAGAGACATACCTTCGATGGAAGCACAGACATGAACTCCACAAACGCGAACTCGACAATGTGGTTGCATTCACGGAAGCGCAGCCCAGTTTGCGACAAACACGAACTCAGGCAAAAGGAGAAACAACAATAACGCCCTGGGAGTACCCTTTCCGGGACTCTTTCCTTTCCTACTTTTCTTCGACCTGCGAAAGTGAGCAAATGTTAAAACGACGAACGCCTAATGTTAAAATGAAAGGACGTACCTCAATGGATAAGTGGCAAAGGCGATCTCCACAAACACGATCTCCACAATGTGGTTGCAGTCACGGAAGCGCAGGCCAGTTTGACACAAAGACGATCTAAGGCAGAAAGAGAAAGGAGAAGAACGATAGGGTTCAAGTGCGCGGGTTGTGCAATTTCATAAGTTTAATATATAATGATAACAACATCGGTTTTTTAAAAATAACCGATGTTAACATCAACTACGTAACATTGGTTATAATAAACCCAATGTTAACATCTACTCGATAACATCGGTTTTTACAAAACCGATGTTAACAACGGCATACTAACACCGGTTTTTCCAAAACCGATGTTAACTAAGTCTACTTATTTACAAAAATGCCACCGCGCTTTTGTTAACATCGGTTATGTAAATAACCGAAGTTAAAGGTCCGATGTTATATGTAAAAATTGTAGTAGTGTAACAAGCTTAATTTTCCTATATTGTTCGTATATCTCTTGATTGGAGGTATATTTGTATGTTCTTCTGATCACTTCGTACATTCATATATATTTTTTATTGATTAAGACATCTAAAATGTTTTACTTTCATTGAGGAGGGAAAGGTGGAAAACTTACAGTAATGGTATAACAACCACTTTACCAACATCAATTCTATTTACAAAAGCAAGATTATTTTTATTTTCTGAGTTTGTTAATTTTCAGGGTTGGAAATTTATGTCCATATTAATTATTCTTATCTTCTTATTAACGACTATAGCGAAAATGCTCCCCCCTATTGAGAGACATGATATGCTGAAAAGGGATTCCGACGTCTCATTATCATTTTATCAATTTCGATCGCCACATTTGTACATTTTTTTAATGTTGAGTCGCACATATTTTTCTTAACTTATTTATTAGAAATTCACACACACACCCATAAAATTAATATTAGCTCATATTAAATTTTTCACTACTTGTCTAATTCCACGTTAAAATCCCATTTAACAGAATAATATTTTTTATTACAAGTTATACCCTTCTTGGTAATGTGACTAAAGCTAGCATATTTTTATGTATTTTCTTTCCTAATTTCCTATCTAAATAGTCTTACATGAACAAAATATGAGTTGGATTAAGCCTTTATACTAGTGGTCATTTTTCGCATTATTTTGTTTTAAATACAGGACAGGATTCAAGGACTTCACACCCCAAACTCTCAAAGTATAAGTTTTGTGCTGCTTGATCTCCGATAGTCATAAGTTTAATTTTCCTATATTGTTCGTATATCTCTTGATTGGTGTGAAATCCTTGAACAAAATATGAGTTGGATTAGTGGGCGTTTTTCGCATTATTGTGTTTTAAATACAGGACAGGATTCCAGGACTTCACACCCCAAACTCACATTGTATAAGTTTTGTGGAGCTTGAAGTCCCATAGTCACAAGCTAAATTTTCCCATATTGTTCGTATATCTCTTGATTGGAGGTATATATATCTCTTCTTCTGATCACTTCGTACATTCATATATTTTTTTTTATTGATAAAGACATCTAAAATATTTTATTTTCATTGAGAGGGGAAAGGTGGAAAACTTACAGCAATGCTATCACAACCTCTTTACCAAGTTCAATTCTATTGACAAAGGCAAGATTATTTTTATTTTCTGAGTTTGTTGATTTTCATGGTTGGAAATTTATGTCCATATTAATTATTCTTATCTTCTTATTAACGACTATAGTGAAAATGCAACCCCCTATTGAGAGACATGATATGCTCAAAAGGGATTCCGACGTCTCATTATCATTTTATCAATTTCGATCGCCACATTTGTACATTTTGTTAATGTTGAGACGCACATATTTTTCTTAACTTATTTATTAGAAATTCACACACACACCCATAAAATTAATATAAGCTCATATTAAATTTTTCACTACTTGTCTAATTCCACGTTAAAATCCCATTTAACAGAATAATATTTTTTTATTACAAGTTATACCCTTCTTGGTAATGTGACTAAAGCTAGCATATTTTTATGTATTTTCTTTCCTAATTTCCTATCTAAGTAGTCTTACATGAACAAAATATGAGTTGGATTAAGCCTTTATACTAGTGGTCATTTTTCGCATTATTTTGTTTTAAATACAGGACAAGATTCAAGGACTTCACACCCCAAACTCTCAAAGTATAAGTTTTGTGCTGCTTGATCTCCGATAGTCATAAGTTTAATTTTCCTATATTGTTCGTATATCTCTTGATTGGTGTGAAATCCTTGAACAAAATATGAGTTGGATTAGTGGGCGTTTTTCGCATTATTGTGTTTTAAATACAGGACAGGATTCCAGGACTTCACACCCCAAACTCACATTGTATAAGTTTTGTGGAGCTTGAAGTCCCATACTCACAAGCTAAATTTTCCCATATTGTTCGTATATCTCTTGATTGGAGGTATATATATCTCTTCTTCTGATCACTTCGTACATTCATATATATTTTTTTATTGATAAAGACATCTAAAATATTTTATTTTCATTTAGAGGGGAAAGGTGGAAAACTTACAGCAATGGTATTACAACCTCTTTACCAAGTTCAATTCTATTGACAAAGGCAAGATTATTTTTATTTTCTGAGTTTGTTGATTTTCATGGTTGGAAATTTGTGTCCATATTAATGATTCTTATCTTGTTATCAACGACTATAGTGAAAATGCTCCCCCCTATTGAGAGACATGATATCCTCAAAAGGGATTCCGACGTCTCATTATCATTTTATCAATTTTGATCGCCACATTTGTACATTTTGTTAACGTTGAGACGCACATATTTTTCTTAACTTATATATGAGAAATTAGCACACACAACCATAAAATTAATATAACCTCATATTAAACTTTCAACTACTTGTCTCAATCCACGTTGAAATCCCATTTAACAGGATAATATTTTTTATTACAAGTTATACCCTTATTGGTAACGTGACTAAAGCTAGCATATTTTTATGCACTTTCTTTCCTAATTTCCTATCTAAATAGTCTTACATGAACAAAATATGAGTTGGATTAAGCCTTTATACTTGTGGTCATTTTTCGCATTATTTTGTTTTAAATACAGGACAGGATTCAAGGACATCACACCCCAAACTCTCAACGTATAAGTTTTGTGAAGCTTGAGCTCCGATAGTCATAAGTTTAATTTTCCTATATTGTTCGTATATCTCTTGATTGGTGTGAAGTCCTTGAACAAAATATGAGTTGGATTAGTGGTCGTTTTTCGCATTATTGTGTTTTAAATACAGGACAGGATTCCAGGACTTCACACCCCAAACTCACATTGTATAAGATTTGTGCAGCTTGAAGTCCCATAGTCACAAGCTAAATTTTCCTATATTGTTCGAATATCTCTTGATTGGAGGTATATATATTTCTTCTTCTGATCACTTCGTACATTCATATATATTTTATATTGATAAAGACATCTAAAATATTTTATTTTCATTGAGAGGGGAAAGCTGGAAAACTTACAGCAATGCTATCACAACCTCTTTACCAAGTTCAATTCTATTGACAAAAGCAAGATTATTTTTATTTTCTGAGTTTGTTGATTTTCATGGTTGGAAATTTATGTCCATATTAATTCTTCTTATCTTGTTATCAACAACTATAGTGAAAATGCTGCCCCCTATTGAGAGACATGATATGCTCAAAAGGGATTCCGACTTCTCATTATCATTTTATCAATTTTGATCGCCACATTTGTACATTTTTTTAATGTTGAGTCGCACATATTTTCCTTAACTTATTTATGAGAGATTCACACACACACCCAATGAATATAATATAAACTCATATTAAATTTTGAAATACTTGTCTCCATCCACATTGAAATCCCATTTAACAGAATAATATTTTTTAATACAAGTTATACCGTTATAGGTAACGTGACTAAAGCTAGCATATTTTTATGCACTTTCTTTCCTAATTTCCTATCTAAATAGTCTTACATGAACAAAATATGAGTGGGATTAAGCCTTTATACTAGTGGTCGTTTTTCGCATTATTTTGTTTTAAATACAGGACAGGATTAAGGGACTTCACAACCCAACTCTCAATATATATGTTTTGTGCAGCTTGTGCACCCACAGTCATAAGTTTAATTTTGCTATATTTTTCGTATATGTCATGATTGGTGTGAAGTGCTTGAACAAAATATAAGTTGGATTTGTGGTTGTTTTTCGCATTATTGTGTTTTAAATACAGGACAGGATTCCAAGACATCACACCCCAAACTCTCGTTGTATAAGTTTTGTGCAGCTTGAACTGCCATAGTCATAAGCTTAATTTTCCTATATTGTTCGTATATCTCTTGATTGGAGATATATTTGTTTGTTCTTCTGATCACTTCGTACCTTCATATATATTTTTTATTGATAAAGACATCTAAAATGTTTTACTTTCAGTGAGAGGGGAAAGCTGCAAAACTTACAGTATTGGTAACACAACCTCTTTACCAACTTCAATTCTATTTACAAAAGCAAGAGTATTTTTATTTTCTGAGTTTGTTGATTTTCAGGGTTGTTAATTTATGTCCATATTAATTATTCTTATCTTGATATCAACGACTATAGTGAAAACTCTCCTACCAATTGAGAGACATGATATGCTCAAAAGGGATTCCGACGTCTTATTATCATTTTACCAATTTTGATCGCCACATTTATACATTTTTTTAATGTCGAGTCGCTCATATTTTTCTTAACTTATTTATGAGAAAATAACACACACACCTATAAAATTAATATAAGCTCATATTAAACTTTCAACTACTTGTCTCAATCCACATTGAAATCCCATTTAACAGAATAATATTTTTTAATACAAGTTATACCGTTATAGGTAACGTGACTAAAGCTAGCATATTTTTATGCACTTTCTTTCCTAATTTCCTATCTAAATAGACTTACTTGAAAAAAATATGAGTGGGATTAAGCCTTTATACCAGTGGTCGTTATTCGCATTATTTTGTTTTAAATACAGGACAGGATTCAAGGACTTCACAACCCAAACTCTAAACGTATAAGTTTTGTGCAGCTTGTGCACCCACATTCATAAGTTTAATTTTCCTATATTGTTCCTATATCTAATGATTGGTGTGAAATGCTTGAACAAAATATGAGTTGGATTTGTGGTCGTTTTTCGCATTATTGTGTTTTAAATACAGGACAGGATTCCAAGACATCACACCCCAAACTCTCGTTGTATAAGTTTTGTGCAGCTTGAACTGCCATAGTCATAAGCTTAATTTTCCTATATTGTTCATATATCTCTTGATTGGAGACATATTTGTTTGTTCTTCAGATCACTTCATACCTTCATATATATTTTTTATTGATAAAGACATCTAAAATTTTTTACTTTCATTGAGAGGGGAAAGCTGCAAAACTTACAGTATTGCTAACACAACCTCTTTACCAACTTCAATTCTATTTACAAAAGCAAGAGTATTTTTATTTTCTAAGTGTGTTGATTTTAAGGGTTGGAAATTTATGTCCATATTAATTCTTCTTATCTTGTTATGAACAACTATAGTTACAACGCACCCACCTATTGAGAGACATCATATGCCAAAAAGGGATTCCGACGCCTCATTATCATTTTACCAATTTTGATCGCCACATTTATACATTTTTTTAATGTCGAGTCGCTCATATTTTTCTTAACTTATTTATGAGAAAATAACACACACACCTATAAAATTAATATAAGCTCATATTAAACTTTCAACTACTTGTCTCAATCCACATTGAAATCCCATTTAACAGAATAATATTTTTTAATACAAGTTATACCGTTATAGGTAACGTGACTAAAGCTAGCATATTTTTATGCACTTTCTTTCCTAATTTCCTATCTAAATAGACTTATTTAAAAAAATATGAGTGGGATTAAGCCTTTATACCAGTGGTCGTTATTCGCATTATTTTGTTTTAAATACAGGACAGGATTCAAGGACTTCACAACCCAAACTCTAAACGTATAAGTTTTGTGCAGCTTGTGCACCCACATTCATAAGTTTAATTTTCCTATATTGTTCCTATATCTAATGATTGGTGTGAAATGCTTGAACAAAATATGAGTTGGATTTGTGGTCGTTTTTCGCATTATTGTGTTTTAAATACAGGACAGGATTCCAAGACATCACACCCCAAACTCTCGTTGTATAAGTTTTGTGCAGCTTGAACTGCCATAGTCATAAGCTTAATTTTCCTATATTGTTCATATATCTCTTGATTGGAGACATATTTGTTTGTTCTTCTGATCACTTCATACCTTCATATATATTTTTTATTGATAAAGACATCTAAAATTTTTTACTTTCATTGAGAGGGGAAAGCTGCAAAACTTACAGTATTGCTAACACAACCTCTTTACCAACTTCAATTCTATTTACAAAAGCAAGAGTATATTTATTTTCTAAGTGTGTTGATTTTAAGGGTTGGAAATTTATGTCCATATTAATTCTTCGTATCTTGTTATGAACAACTATAGTTACAACGCACCCACCTATTGAGAGACATGATATGCCAAAAAGGGATTCCGACGCCTCATTATCATTTTATCAATTTTGATCGCCACATTTGTACATTTTTTTAATGTTGAGTCGCACATATTTTCTTAACTTATTTATGAGAAATTCACACACACACCCATAAAATTAATATAAGCTCATATTAAACTTTTAACTACTTGTCTCAGTCCACGTTGAAATCCCAATTAACAGAATAATATTTTTCAATACAAGTTATACCGTTATAGGTAACGTGACTAAAGCTAGCATATTTTTAGTCACTTTCTTTGCTAATTTCCTATCTATATAGTCTTACATGAACAAAATATGAGTTGGATTAAACCTTTATACTAGTAGTCATTTTTCGCATTATTTTGTTTTAAATACAGGACAGGTTTCAAGGACTTCAACCCCCAAGCTCTCAATGTATAAGTTTTGTGCTGCTTGAGCTCCCATCGTCGTAAGTTTAATTTTCCTATATTGTTTGTATATCTCTTGATTGGTGTGAAGTCTTTGAACAACATATGAGTTGGATTAGTGGTCATTTTTTTGCATTATTGTGTTTTAAATACAGGACCGGATTCAAGGACTTCACACCCCAAACTCTCAACGTATAAGTTTGGTGTTGCTTGAGCTCCCATACTCATAAGGTTAAATTTCCTATATTGTTCGTATATCTCTTCATTGGAGTTATATTTGTTTGTTCTTTTGATCACTTCGTACCTTCATATATATTTTTTATTGATAAAGGCATCTAAAATGCTTTACTTTCATTGAGAGGGGAAAGCTGCAAAACTTACAGTATTGGTATCACAACCTCTTTACCAACTTCAATTCTATTTACAAAAGCAAGAGTATTTTTATTTTCTGAGTTTGTTGATTTTCAGTGTTGGAAATTTATGTCCATATTAATTATTCTTCTCTTGTTATCAACGACTATAGTGAAAATGCTCCCCCCTATTGAGAGACATGATATGCTCATAAGGTATTTCGATGTCTCATTATCCCTTTATCAATTTTCATCGCCACATTTGTAAATATTTTTAATGTTGAGTCGCACATATTTTTCTTAACTTATTTATGAGAAATTCAGACACACACATACATAAAATTAACATAATCTCATATTAAACTTTTAACTACTTGTCTCAGTCCACGTTGAAATCCCATTTAACAGAATAATATTTTTTAATACAAGTTATACCGTTATAGGTAACGTGACTAAAGCTAGCATATTTTTATGCACTTTCTTTCCTAATTTCCTATCTAAATAGTCTTTCATCAACAAAATATGAGTGGCATTAAGCCGTTACACTTGTGGTCATTTTTCGCATTATTGTGTTTTAAATACAGGACAGGATTCAAGGACTTCACACCCCAAACTCTCATTGTATAAGTTTTTTGCAGCTTGAACTTCCATAGTCATAAGCTTAATTTTCCTATATTGTTCGTATAAGTCTTGATTTCAGTTATATTTGTTGGTTCTTCTGATCACTTTGTGCTTTCATATATATTTTTTATTGATGAAGACATCTAAAATGTTTTACTTTCATTGAGACGGGAAAGGTGGAAAACTTACAGTAATGGTAACACAACCTCTTTACCAACTTCAATTCTATTTACAAAAGCAAGATTATTTTTATTTTCTGAGTTTGTTGATTTTCAGGGTTGGAAATTTATGTCCATATTAATTATTCTTATCTTGTTATCAACAACTATAGTGAAAACGCTCCCCCTTATTGAGAGTGATGATAGGCGCCAAAGGGATTCCGACGTCTCATTATCATTTTATTAATTTTAATCGCCACTTTTGTACATTTTTTTAATGTTGAGTCGTACATATTTTTCATAACTTATTTATGAGAAATTCACACACACACCGATAAAATTAATATAAGCTCATACTAAAATTTTAACTACCTGTCTCAATCGACGTTGAAATCCCATTTAACTGATTAATATTTGTCAATACAAGTTATACCCTTATAGGTAACGTGACTAAAGCTAGCATATTTTTAGTCACTTTCTTTCCTAATTTCCTATATAAATAGTCTTACATGAACAAAATATGAGTTGGATTAAGCCTTTATACTAGTGGTCATTTTTTTGCATGATTTTGTTTTAAATACAGGACAGGATTCAAGGACTTCACACCCCCAAACTCTCAATGTAAAAGTTTTGTGCTGCTTGAACTCCCATCGTCGTAAGTTTAATTTCCCGATATTGTTTGTATATCTCTTGATTGGTGTGAAGTCCTTGAACAAAATATGAGTGGGATTCGTTGTCATTTTTCGCATTATTTTGTTTTAAATACAGGAAAGGATTCAAGGACTTCACACCCCAAACTCTCATTGTAAAACATTTGTGCAGCTTGAACTCCCATAGTCATAAGCATAATTTTTCTATATTGTTCGTATATCAATTGATTGGAGGTATATTTGTTTTTTGGTCTGATCATTTTGTACTTTCATATATATTTTTTAATGATAAAGACATCTAAAATGTTTTAATTTCATTAAAAGGGAAAGGTGGAAAACTTACAGTAATGGTATAACAACCACTTTACCAACTTCAATTCTATTTATAAAAGCAAGATTATTTTTATATTCTGCGTTTGTTGATTTTCAGGGATTGAAATTTATGTCCATGTTAATTATTCTTATCTTGTTATCATTGACTATAGTGAAAACGCTCCTCCCTATTGCGAGTGATGATATGCTCAAAACGGATTCCGACGTCTCATTATCATTTTATTAATTTTGATCGCCTCATTTGTACATTTTTTTAATGTTGAGTCACACATATTTTTCTTAACTTATTTATGACAAATTCACACACAAACCCATAAAATAAATATATGCTCATATTAAATTTTTAACTACTTGTCTCAATCCTTGTTGAAATCCCATTTGACAGAATAATATTTTTTTATTAAAAGTTATACCCTTATAGGCAACGTGACTAAAGCTAGCATATTTTTATGCACTTTCTTTCCTAATTTCCTATCTAAATAGACTTACATGAACAAAATATGTGTTGGATTAAGCCTTTATACTAGTGGTCGTTTTTCGCATTATTTAGTTTTAAATACAGGACAGGATTCAAGGACTTCACAACCCAAACTCTCAAAGTATGAGTTTTGTGCAGCTTGAGCTCCGATAGTCATAAGTTTAATTTTCCTTTATTTTTCGTATATCTAATGATTGGTGTGAAGTGCTTGAACAAAATATGAGTTCGATTTGTGGTCGTTTTTCGCATTATTGTGTTTTACATACAGGACAGGATTCCAAGACATCACACCCCAAACTCTCATTGTAAAAGTTTTGTGCAGCTAGAACTGCCATAGTCATAAGCTTAATTTTCCTATATTGTTCGTATATCTCTTGATTGGAGTTATATTTTTTTGTTCTTCTGATCACTTCGTACATTCATATATATTTTTTATTGATAAAGACATCTAAAATGTTTTAGTTTCATTGAGAGGGGAAAGCTGCAAATTTTACAGTATTGGTAACACAACCTCTTTACCAACTTCATTTCTATTTACAAAAGCAAGATTATTTTTATTTTCTAAGTTTGTTGATTTTCAGGGTTGGAAATTTATGTCCATATTAATTATTCTTATCTTGTTATCAACAACTATAGTGAAAACGCTCCCCCCTATTGAGAGTGATGATAGGCGCAAAAGGGTTTCCGACGTCTCATTATCATTTTATTAATTTTGATCGCCACTTTTGTACATTTTTTTAATGTTGAGTCGTACATATTTTTCATAACTTATTTATGAGAAATTCACACACACACCGATAAAATTAATTTAAGCTCATACTAAAATTTTAACTACTTGTCTCAATCCACGTTGAAATCCCATTTAACTGAATAATATTTGTCAATACAAGTTATACCCTTATAGGTAACCTTACTAAAGCTAGCATATTTTTAGTCACTTTCTTTCCTAATTTCCTATATAAATAGTCTTACATGAACAAAATATGAGTTGGATTAAGCCTTTATACTAGTGGTCATTTTTCGCATGATTTTGTATTAAATACAAGACAGGATTCAAGGACTTCACACCCCCAAACTCTCAATGTATAAGTTTTGTGCTGCTTGAACTCCCATCGTCGTAAGTTTAATTTTCCTATATTGTTTGTATATCTCTTGATTGGTGTGAAGTCCTTGAACCAAATATGAGTGGGATTCGTTGTCATTTTTTGCATTATTTTGTTTTAAATACAGGAAAGGATTCAAGGACTTCACACCCCAAACTCTCATTGTAAAACTTTTGTGCAGCTTGAACTCCCATAGTCATAAGCATAATTTTCCTATATTGTTCGTATATCTATTGATTGGAAGTATATTTGTTTTTTGGTCTGATCATTTCGTACTTTCATATATATTTTTTAATGATAAAGACATCTAAAATGTTTTAATTTCATTAAAAGGGAAAGGTGGAAAACTTACAGTAATGGTATAAGAACCACTTTACCAACTTCAATTCTATTTATAAAAGCAAGATTATTTTTATTTTCTGCGTTTGTTGATTTTCATGGATTGAAATTTATGTCCATATTAATTATTCTTATCTTGTTATCAATGACTATAGTGAAAACGCTCCTCCCTATTGCGAGTGATGATATGCTCAAAAGGGATTCCGACGTCTCATTATCATATTATTAATTTTGATCGCCACATTTGTACATATTTTTAATGTTGAGTCACACATATTTTTCTTAACTTATTTATGACAAATTCACACACAAACCCATAAAATAAATATATGCTCATATTAAATTTTTAACTACTTGTCTCAATCCTTGTTGAAATCCCATTTGACAGAATAATATTTTTTATTAAAAGTTATACCCTTATAGGCAACGTGACTAAAGCTAGCATATTTTTATGCACTTTCTTTCCTCATTTCCTATCTAAATAGGCTTACATGAACAAAATATGTGTTGGATTAAGCCTTTATACTAGTGGTCGTTTTTCGCATTATTTTGTTTTAAATACAGGACAGGATTCAAGGACTTCACAACCCAAACTCTCAAAGTATGAGTTTTGTGCAGCTAGAACTGCCATAGTCATAAGCTTAATTTTCCTATATTGTTAGTATATCTCTTGATTGGAGTTATATTTTTTTGTTCTTCTGATCACTTCGTACATTCATATATATTTTTTATTGATAAAGACATCTAAAATGTTTTAGTTTCATTGAGAGGGGAAAGCTGCAAAACTTACAGTATTGGTAACACAACCTCTTTACCAACTTCAATTCTATTTACAAAAGCAAGAGTATTTTTATTTTCTGAGTGTGTTGATGTTCAGGGTTGGAAATTTATGTCCATATTAATTCTTCTTATCTTTTTATCTACAACTATAGTTACAACGCTCCTACCTATTAAGAGACATGATATGCCAAAAAGGGATTCCGACGTCTCATTATCATTTTATCAATATTGATCGCCACATTTGTACATTTTTTTAATGTTGAGTCGCACATATTTTCTTAACTTATTTATGAGAAATTCACACACACACCCATAAAATTAATATAAGCTCATATTAAACTTTTAACTACTTGTCTCAATCCACGTTGAAATCCCATTTAACAGAAGAATATTTTTTTTTAATACAAGTTATACCGTTATAGGTAACGTGACTAAAGCTAGCATATTTATATGCACTTTCTTTCCTAATTTCCTATCTAAATAGTCTTACATGAACAAAATATGAGTGGGATTAAGCCTTTATACTAGTGGTCATTTTTCGTATTATTTTGTTTTAAATACAGCACAGGATTAACGGACTTCACAACCCAAACTCTCAATGTATAAGTTTTGTGCAGCTTGTGCACCCACAGTCATAAGTTTAATTTTCCTATATTGTTCGTATATCTCATGATTGGTGTGAAGTGCTTGAACAAAATATGAGTTGGATTAGTGGTCGTTTTTCGCATTATTGTGTTTTAAATACAGGACAGGATTCCAAGACATCATACCGCAAACTCATTGTATAAGTTTTGTGCAGCTTGAACTGCCATAGTCATAAGCTTAATTTTCCTGTATTGTTCGTATATCTCTTGATTGGAGTTATATTTGTTTGGTCTTCTGATCACTTCGTACCTTCATATATATTTTTTATTGATAAAGACATCTAAAATGTTTTAGTTTCATTGAGAGGGGAATGCTGCAAAACTTACAGTATTGGTAACACAACCTCTTTACCATCTTCATTTCTATTTACAAAAGCAAGATTATTTTTATTTTCTGAGTTTGTTGATTTTCAGGGTTGGAAATTTATGTCCATATTAATTATTCTTATCTTGTTATCAACAGCTATAGTGAAAACGCTCCCCCCTATTGAGAGTGATGATAGGCGCAAAAGGGTTTCCGACGTCTCATTATCATTTTATTAATTTTGATCGTCACTTTTGTACATTTTTTTAATGTTGAGTCGTACATATTTTTCATAACTTATTTATGAACAATTCACACACACACCGATAAAATTAATATAAGCTCATACTAAAATTTTAACTACTTGTCTCAATCCACGTTGAAATCCCATTTAACTGAATAATATTTGTCAATACAAGTTATACCCTTATAGGTAACGTGACTAAAGCTAGCATATTTTTAGTCACTTTCTTTCCTAATTTCCTATATAAATAGTCTTACATGAACAAAATATGACTTGGATTAAGCCTTTATACTAGTGGTCGTTTTTCGCATTATTTTGTTTTAAATACAGGACAGGATTCAAGGACTTCACAACCCAAACTCTCAAAGTATGAGTTTTGTGCAGCTTGAGCTCCGATAGTCATAAGTTTAATTTTCCTTTATTTTTCGTATATCTAATGATTGGTGTGAAGTTCTTGAACAAAATATGAGTTCGATTTGTGGTCGTTTTTCGCATTATTGTGTTTTACATACAGGACAGGATTCCAAGACATCACACCCCAAACTCTCATTGTATAAGTTTTGTGCAGCTAGAACTGCCATAGTCATAAGCTTAATTTTCCTATATTGTTCGTATATCTCTTGATTGGAGTTATATTTTTTTGTTCTTCTGATCACTTCGTACATTCATATATATTTTTTATTGATAAAGACATCTAAAATGTTTTAGTTTCATTGAGAGGGGAAAGCTGCAAAACTTACAGTATTGCTAACACAACCTCTTTACCAACTTCATTTCTATTTACAAAGGCAAGATTATTTTTATTTTCTGAGTTTGTTGATTTTCAGGGTTGGAAATTTATGTCCATATTAATTATTCTTATCTTGTTATCAACAACTATAGTGAAAACGCTCCCCCCTATTGAGAGTGATGATAGGCGCAAAAGGGTTTCCGACGTCTCATTATCATTTTATTAATTTTGATCGTCACTTTTGTACATTTTTTTAATGTTGAGTCGTACATATTTTTCATAACTTATTTATGAACAATTCACACACACACCGATAAAATTAATATAAGCTCATACTAAAATTTTAACTACTTGTCTCAATCCACGTTGAAATCCCATTTAACTGAATAATATTTGTCAATACAAGTTATACCCTTATAGGTAACGTGACTAAAGCTAGCATATTTTTAGTCACTTTCTTTCCTAATTTCCTATATAAATAGTCTTACATGAACAAAATATGAGTTGGATTAAGCCTTTATACTAGTGGTCGTTTTTCGCATTATTTTGTTTTAAATACAGGACAGGATTCCAAGACATCACACCCCAAACTCTCATTGTATAAGTTTTGTGCAGCTAGAACTGCCATAGTCATAAGCTTAATTTTCCTATATTGTTCGTATATCTCTTGATTGGAGTTATATTTTTTTGTTCTTCTGATCACTTCGTACATTCATATATATTTTTTATTGATAAAGACATCTAAAATGTTTTAGTTTCATTGAGAGGGGAAAGCTGCAAAACTTACAGTATTGCTAACACAACCTCTTTACCAACTTCATTTCTATTTACAAAGGCAAGATTATTTTTATTTTCTGAGTTTGTTGATTTTCAGGGTTGGAAATTTATGTCCATATTAATTATTCTTATCTTGTTATCAACAACTATAGTGAAAACGCTCCCCCCTATCGAGAGTGATGATAGGCGCAAAAGGGTTTCCGACGTCTCATTATCATTTTATTAATTTTGATCGCCACTTTTGTACATTTTTTTAATGTTGAGTCGTACATATTTTTCATAACTTATTTATGAGAAATTCACACACACACCGATAAAATTAATTTAAGCCCATACTAAAATTTTAACTACTTGTCTCAATCCACGTTGAAATCCCATTTAACTGAATAATATTTGTCAATACAAGTTATACCCTTATAGGTAACGTGACTAAAGCTAGCATATTTTTAGTCACTTTCTTTCCTAATTTCCTATATAAATAGTCTTACATGAACAAAATATGAGTTGGATTAAGCCTTTATACTAGTGGTCATTTTTCGCATGATTTTGTATTAAATACAGGACAGGATTCAAGGACTTCACACCCCCAAACTCTCAATGTATAAGTTTTGTGCTGCTTGAACTCCCATCGTCGTAAGTTTAATTTTCCTATATTGTTTGTATATCTCTTGATTGGTGTGAAGTCCTTGAACAAAATATGAGTGGGATTCGTTGTCATTTTTCGCATTATTTTGTTTTAAATACAGGAAAGGATTCAAGGGCTTCACACCCCAAACTCTCATTGTAAAACTTTTGTGCAGCTTGAACTCCCATAGTCATAAGTATTATTTTCCTATATTGTTCGTATATCTATTGATTGGAGGTATATTTTTTTTTTGGTCTGATCATTTCGTACTTTCATATATATTTTTTAATGATAAAGACATCTAAAATGTTTTAATTTCATTAAAAGGGAAAGGTGGAAAACTTACAGTAATGGTATAACAACCACTTTACCAACTTCAATTCTATTTATAAAAGCAAGATTATATTTTATATTCTGCGTTTGTTGATTTTCATGGATTGAAATTTATGTCCATATTAATTATTCTTATCTTGTTGTCAATGACTATAGTGAAAACGCTCCTCCCTATTGCGAGTGATGATATGCTCAAAAGGGATTCCGACGTCTCATTATCATTTTATTAATTTTAATCGCCTCATTTGTACATTTTTTTAATGTTGAGTCACACATATTTTTCTTAACTTATTTATGACAAATTCACACACAAACCCATAAAATAAATATGTGCTCATATTAAATTTTTAACTACTTGTCTCAATCCTTGTTGAAATCCCATTTGATAGAATAATATTTTTTATTAAAAGTTATACCCTTATAGGCAATGTGACTAAAGCTAGCATATTTTTATGCACTTTCTTTCCTCATGTCCTATCTAAATAGACTTACATGAACAAAATATGTGTTGGATTAAGCCTTTATACTAGTGGTCGTTTTTCGCATTATTTAGTTTTAAATACAGGACAGGATTCAAGGACTTCACAACCCAAACTCTCAAAGTATGAGTATTGTGCAGCTTGAGCTCCGATAGTCATAAGTCTAATTTTCCTTTATTGTTCGTATATCTAATGATTGGTGTGAAGTGCTTGAACAAAATATGAGTTGGATTTGTGGTCGTTTTTCGCATTATTGTATTTTAAATACAGGACAGGATTCCAAGACATCACACCCCAAACTCTCATTGTATAAGTTTTGTGCAGCTAGAACTGCCATAGTCATAAGCTTAATTTTCCTATATTGTTAGTATATCTCTTGATTGGAGTTATATTTTTTTGTTCTTCTGATCACTTCGTACATTCATATATATTTTTTATTGATAAAGACATCTAAAATGTTTTAGTTTCATTGAGAGGGGAAAGCTGCAAAACTTACAGTATTGGTAACACAACCTCTTTACCAACTTCAATTCTATTTACAAAAGCAAGAGTATTTTTATTTTCTGAGTGTGTTGATTTTCAGGGTTGGAAATTTATGTCCATATTAATTCTTCTTATCTTTTTATCTACAACTATAGTTACAACGCTCCTACCTATTAAGAGACATGATATGCCAAAAAGGGATTCCGACGTCTCATTATCATTTTATCAATTTTGATCGCCACATTTGTACATTTTTTTAATGTTGAGTCGCACATATTTTCTTAACTTATTTATGAGAAATTCACACACACACCCATAAAATTAATATAAGCTCATATTAAACTTTTAACTACTAGTCTCAATCCACGTTGAAATCCCATTTAACAGAAGAATATTTTTTTTAATACAAGTTATACCGTTATAGGTAACGTGACTAAAGCCAGCATATTTTTATGCACTTTCTTTCCTAATTTCCTATCTAAATAGTCTTACATGAAAAAAATATGAGTGGGATTAAGCCTTTATACTAGTGGTCATTTTTCGTATTATTTTGTTTTAAATACAGCACAGGATTAAGGGACTTCACAACCCAAACTCTCAATGTATAAGTTTTGTGCAGCTTGTACACCCACAGTCATAAGTTTAATTTTACTATATTGTTCGTATATCTCTTGACTGGTGTGAAGTCCTTGAACAAAATATGAGTTGGATTAGTGGTCGTTTTTCGCATTATTGTGTTTCAAATACATGACAGGATTCCAGGACTTCACACCCCAAAATCACATTGTATAAGTTTTGTGCAGCTTGAAGTCCCATAGTCACAAGCTAAATTTTCCTATATTGTTCGTATATCTCTTGATTGGAGGTATATATGTTTGTTCTTCTGATCACTTCGTACATTCATATATATTTTTTATTGATAAAGACATCTAAAATGTTTTACTTTCATTGAGAGGGGAAAGGGGGAAAACTTACAGGAATGGTATCACAACCTCTTTACCAACTTCAATTCTATTTACAAAGGCAAGATTATTTTTATTTTCTGAGTTTGTTGATTTTCATGGTTGGAAATTTATGTCCATATTAATTATTCTTATCTTGTTATCAACGACTATTGTGAAAATGCTCCACCCAATTGAGAGACATTATATGCTCAAAAGGGATTCCGACTTCTCATTATCATTTTATCAATTTTGATCGCCACATTTGTACATTTTTTTAATGTTGAGTCGCACATATTTTTCTTAACTTATTTATGAGAAATTCACACACACACCCAATGAAATTAATATAAGCTCATATTAAATTTTTAAATACTTGTCTCCATCCACATTGAAATCGCATTTAATAGAATAATATTTTTTAATACAAGTTATACCGTTATAGGTAACATGACTAAAGGTAGCATATTTTTATGCACTTTCTTTCCTAATTTCCTATCTAAATAGTCTTACATGAACAAAATATGAGTGGGATTAAGCCTTTATACTAGTGGTCGTTTTTCGTATTATTTTGTTTTAAATACAGCACAGGATTAAGGGACTTCACAACCCAAACTCTCAATGTATAAGTTTTGTGCAGCTTGTACACCCACAGTCATAAGTTTAATTTTCCTATATTGTTCGTATATCTCATGATTGGTGTGAAGTTCTTGAACAAAATATGAGTTGGATTAGTGGTCGTTTTTCGCATTATTGTGTTTTAAATACACGACCGGATTCAAGGACTTCACACCCCAAACTCTCATTGTATAAGTTTTGTGCATCTTGAACTCCAATAGTCACAAGCTTAATTTTCCTATATTGTTCGTATATCTCTTGATTGGAGGTATATATGTTTGTTCTTCTGATCACTTCGTACATTCATATATATTTTTTATTGATCAACACATCTAAAATGTTTTACTTTCATTGAGTGGGGAAAGGGGGAAAACTTACAGGAATGGTATCACAACCTCTTTACCAAGTTCAATTCTATTTACAAAGGCAAGATTATTTTTATTTTCTGAGTTTGTTGATTTTCATGGTTGGAAATTTATGTCCATATTAATTATTCTTATCTTGTTATCATCGACTATTGTGAAAATGCTCCACCCAATTGAGAGACATGATATGCTCAAAAGGGATTCCGACTTCTCATTATCATTTTATCAATTTTGATCGCCACATTTGTACATTTTTTTAATGTTGAGTCGCACATATTTTTCTTAACTTATTTATGAGAAATTCACACACACACCAATGAAATTAATATAAGCTCATATTAAATTTTTAAATACTTGTCTCCATCCACATTGAAATCCATATTTAACAGGATAATATTTTTTATTACAAGTTATACCCTTATTGGTAACGTGACTAAAGCTAGCATATTTTTATGCACTTTCTTTCCTAATTTCCTATCTAAATAGTCTTACATGAACAAAATATGAGTTGGATTAAGCCTTTATACTTGTGGTCATTTTTCGCCTTAATTTGTTTTAAATACAAGACAGGATTCAAGGACTTCACAACCCAAAACTCTCAACGTATAAGTTTTGTAAAGCTTGAGCTCCGATAGTCATAAGTTTAATTTTACTATATTGTTCGTATATCTCTTGACTGGTGTGAAGTCCTTGAACAAAATATGAGTTGGATTAGTGGTCGTTTTTGAGCATTATTGTGTTTCAAATACAGGACAGGATTCGAGGACTTCACACCCCAAACTCACATTGTATAAGTTTTGTGCAGCTTGAAGTCCCATAGTCACAAGCTAAATTTTCCTATATTGTTCGTATATCTCTTGATTGGAGGTATATATATTTCTTCTTCTGATCACTTCGTACATTCATATTTATTTTTTATTGATAAAGACATCTAAAATGTTTTATTTTCATTGAGAGAAGAAAGGTGGAAAACTTACAGCAATGGTATCACAACCTCTTTACCAAGTTAAATTCTATTGACAAAGGCAAGATTATTTTTATTTTCTGAGTTTGTTGATTTTCATGGTTGGAAATTTATGTCCATATTAATTATTCTTATCTTGTTATCAACGACTATAGTGAAAATGCTCCCCCCTATTGAGAGACATGATATGCTCAAAAGGGATTCCGACGTCTCATTATCATTTTATCAATTTTGATCGCCACATTTGTACATTTTTTTAATGTTGAGTCGCACTGATTTTTCTTAACTTATATATGAGAAATTAGCACACACAACCATAAAATTAATATAAGTTCATATTAAACTTTCAACTACTTGTCTCAATCCAAGTTGAAATCCCATTTAACAGAATAATATGTTTTATTACAAGTTCTACCCTTATTGGTAACGTGACTAAAGCTAGAATATTTTTATGCACTTTCTTTCCTAATTTCCTATCTAAATAGTCTTACATGAACAAAATATGAGTTGGATTAAGCCTTTATACTTGTGGTCATTTTTCGCATCATTTTGTTTTAAATACAGGACAGGATTCAAGGACTTCACACCCCAAACTCTCAACGTATAAGTTTTGTGCAGCTTGAGCTCCGATAGTCATAAGTTTAATTTTCTTTTATTGTTCGTATATCTCTTGATGTGTGTGAAGTCCTTGAACAAAATATGAGTTGGATTAGTGCTCGTTTTTCGCATTATTGTGTTTTAATTACACGACAGGATTCCAGGACTTTACACCCCAAACTCACATTGCATAAGTTTTGTGCATCTTGAACTCCAATAGTCACAAGCTTAATTTTCCTATATTGTTCGTATATCTCTTGATTGGAGGTATATATGTTTGTTCTTCTGATCACTTCGTACATTCATATATATTTTTTATTGATAAAGACATCTAAAATGTTTTACTTTCATTGAGAGGGGAAAGGGGGAAAACTTACAGGAATGGTATCACAACCTCTTTACCAACTTCAATTCTATTTACAAAGGCAAGATTATTTTTATTTTCTGAGTTTGTTGATTTTCATGGTTGGAAATTTATGTCCATATTAATTATTCTTATCTTGTTCTCAACGACTATTGTGAAAATGCTCCACCCAATTGAGAGACATTATATGCTCAAAAGGGATTCCGACTTCTCATTATCATTTTATCAATTTTGATCGCCACATTTGTATATTTTTTTAATGTTGAGTCGCACATATTTTTCTTAACTTATTTATGAGAAATTCACACACACACCCAATGAAATTAATATAAGCTCATATTAAATTTTTAAATACTTGTCTCCATCCACATTGAAATCGCATTTAATAGAATAATATTTTTTAATACAAGTTATACCGTTATAGGTAACATGACTAAAGGTAGCATATTTTTATGCACTTTCTTTCCTAATTTCCTATCTAAATAGTCTTACATGAACAAAATATGAGTGGGATTAAGCCTTTATACTAGTGGTCGTTTTTCGCATTATTTTTTTAAAATACAGGACAGGATTAAGGGACTTCACAACCCAAACTCTCAATGTATAAGTTTTGTGCAGCTTGTGCACCCACAGTCATAAGTATAATTTTCCTATATTGTTCGTATATCTCATGATTGGTGTGAAGTGCTTGAACAAAATATGAGTTGGATTAGTGCTCGTTTTTCGCATTATTGTGTTTTAATTACACGACAGGATTCCAGGACTTTACACCCCAAACTCACATTGCATAAGTTTTGTGCATCTTGAACTCCAATAGTCACAAGCTTAATTTTCCTATATTGTTCGTATATCTCTTGATTGGAGGTATATATGTTTGCTCTTCTGATCACTTCGTACATTCATATATATTTTTTATTGATAGACACATCTAAAATGTTTTACTTTCATTGAGAGGGGAAAGGGGGAAAACTTACAGGAATGGTATCACAACCTCTTTACCAACTTCAACTCTATTTACAAAGGCAAGATTATTTTTATTTTCTGAGTTTGTTGATTTTCATGGTTGGAAATTTATGTCCATATTAATTATTCTTATCTTGTTATCAACGACTATTGTGAAAATGCTCCACCCAATTGAGAGACATGATATGCTCAAAAGGGATTCCGACTTCTCATTATCATTTTATCAATTTTGATCGCCACATTTGTATATTTTTTTAATGTTGAGTCGCACATATTTTTCTTAACTTATTTATGAGAAATTCACACACATACCCATAAAATTAATATAAGCTCATATTAAATTTTTAACTACTTGTCTCAATCCACGTTGAAATCCCATTTAACAGAATTATATTTTTTATTACAAGTTATACCCTTATAGGTAACGTGACTAAAGCTAGCATATTTTTATGCACTTTCCTTCCTAATTTCCTATCTAAATAGTCTTACATGAACAAAATATGAGTTGGATTACGCCTTTATACTAGTGGTCATTTTCCGCATTATTTTATTTTAAATACAGGACAGCATTCAAGGACTTCACACCCCCAAACTCTCAACGTATAAGTTTTGTGCAACTTGAGCTCCCATAGTCATAAGTTTAATTTTCCTATATTATTCGTATATCTCTTGACTGGTGTGAAGTCCTTGAACAAAATATGAGTTGGATTAGTTGTCATTTTTCACATTATTGTGTTTTAAATACAGGACAGGATTCAAGGACTTCACACCCCAAACTCTCATTGTATAAGTTTTGTGCAACTTGAATTGCCATAGTCATAAGCTGAATTTTCCTATATTGTTCGTATATCTCTTGATTGGAGTTATATTTGTTTGTTCTTCTGATCACTTCGTACTTTCATTTATATTTTTTATTGATAAATACATCTAAAATGTTTTACTTTCATTGAGAGGGGAAAGGTGGAAAACTTACAGCAATGGTATGACAACCTCTTTACCAACTTCAATTCTATTTACAAGAGCAAGATTATATTTATTTTCTGAGTTTGTTGATTTTCAGGGTTGGAAATTTATGTCCATATTAAATATTCATATCTTGTTATCAACGACTATAGTAAAAACGCTCCCACTTATTGAGAGACATGATATGCTCAAATGGGATTCCAACGTCTCATTATCATTTTATCAATTTTGATCGCCACATTTGTACATTTTTTTAATGTTGAGTCGTACATATTTTTCTTAACTTATTTATGAGAAATTTACACAGACACCCATAAAATTAATATAAGTTCATATTGAATTTTTAGCTTCTTGTCTCAATCCATGTTGAAATCCCATTTAACAGAATAATATTTTTTTATTACAAGTTATACTCTTATAGGTAACGTGACTAAAGCTATCATATTGTTATGAAATTTCTTTCCTAATTTCCTATCTAACCGAATAGCGTTACAAATACAGC
This sequence comes from Glycine soja, assembly GCF_004193775.1. Lineage (NCBI taxonomy): Eukaryota > Viridiplantae > Streptophyta > Magnoliopsida > Fabales > Fabaceae > Glycine > Glycine soja. The sequence goes on from NC_041005.1 coordinate 10,377,427, forward strand.
ATAATAAAAACTAAATTACCGCACTCCGTGTCTAGATTGTATAATAACCTAGCCATGTTCTATCCAGTTCTAAGGATGCAATACATTTTCAAATCCTAAAGCTCCTAGCAGAACATACAAGTAGATGATCAAGCCACAAACATGCAATAATTAAGCACGGATAAAAACAACAAACACATAAAACAACTTCAAATAGATATGGTAAGTATTTACATTAAGTACTCAGCAGAATTTCCCAACAAAGGATTTTACCCCTCCATTACATGGGAGCACCTTTCAAAAGCAGGAGAAGGTTTTCAGAGAATTTCCCAACCTAGAAATTACTCCTAAGCCTAAAATCCTCCTAAAAGCTAAGGTTTTTGCTTCCTTACTCTTCTTTTCGCCTCTGTTCTTCTGCCAAGCTCTCAGTCTATTTAGACCCCTCCATTCTTTCTCTTCACTTCAGGCTTAAAAAGGGCTTTGTGTCCCCAAAGGCGCGCTTAGCACCATTTTCATGCTAAGTGCAAGTAAGTGAACTTTGGCTCAGCGAGCCAGGCATGCTTAGCTCAAGAAGAGACAGAAATCTCATTGGGCGAGCTGGTGACGCACTGAGTGCGTGCTGACGAGGCAGATTCTCTCTAGGATTCCTCTTACTCACTAAGCGGGCTGATGTCTCTCTTAGCAAATGAATCCCGCTAAGCACGTGGACCAGACTTAGTGAGACAGCAACTTCAACACCTTCCAAAATTTCAACTTTTTACCTGAAATTGAAGTGAAATTTATATTAATTCAATGAGAAAGGTCTCTACTAAGCAAAAATAAAAACTAAACAAGAAAGATTTACAATCCTACAAAAAGAACCATAAATTGGGGAAAATATACATTTTGGAAAACTTTTCTATACAAAATTTAGTCGTAAAAGACGACTAATAGGTATCTTGACAATGGAGCAAGTAATCACATGGGTGGTTACAAGGATAAATTTGTGGAGCTTGAAGAAGAGGTGAAGGGAAATGTTTCTTTTGGTGATTCTTCCAAGGTGCAAATTCAAGGGAAAGGAACCATTTTAATTTCCTTAAAAGGTGGTGCTCACAAAATGATCAAGGATGTTTATTATATTCCTAAACTAAAAAGTAACCTTTTGAGTTTGGGATAACTTGTTGAAAAGGGGTATGAAGTCCTCATGAAAGGTAATTGTTTGAGGCTTAAAGACCAAAACTCTAATTTGATTGTCAGGGTTTTATGTCAAGAAATAAAATGTTCACTTTGAGCTTTAAGACCAATGAAGCAAAATGCTTAAAGGATAGCATAAAAGATGAAGCATGTTGTTGGCATATAAGATTTGACCACTTGAGTTTTGGAGCACTCTAGACCTTGGAAGATAAGGAGATAGTGAAGGGGATGCCTCACATCAACCATCCTAACCAATTGTACGAAGCATGTCTCCTTGGCAAACATGCAAGAAGAAGTTTTCCCAAAGAAGCCGAATCAAGAGCAAATGTACCTCTCCAACTTGTGCACACCAATGTGTGTGGACCAATTAATCCTCCTTTAGTTGGTAAACACAAATATCTTTTGCTCTTTATTGATGATTTTAGTAGGAAGATTTGGGTATATTTCTTGAAGAAAAAAATCTAAGGCTTTTGAAATTTTTAAAAATTTTAAGGCTCTTGTAGAGAAGGAGAGTGGCTATGCAATCATGGCTCTAAGATCCAATAGAGAAGGCGAATTCACATCAAAAGAATTCAATGAGTTTTGTGAAAATAAAGGGGTTTGTCGCCTTCTAATGGTTCCTGGAACCTCATATCAAAATGGGATGGCGGAGAGAAAAAATAGAACTATTCTTAATATGACTAGATATATGTTGAAAGCTAAGTCTATTCTATTTCATCTGCAGTTTATATGTCTAATTGCTCTCCTACAATGAATGTCAAAGGTCAAACACCTCAAGAAGTATGGAGTGGAGTAAAACCAAGAGTCGATCATCTTAAAGTCTTTGGGAGCATTGAATTTGCTCATGTGTTCAACCAAGGAAGATCCAAGCCTCGTGATAGAAGCGTGAAGCATGTGTTCATTGGTTATAATGCAAGTTCAAAACGTTACAAGTTGTACAATCCAATCAATGGGAAGATTATTGTAAGCATAGATGCAGAATTTGATGAAGAAGAGACATGAAATTGGGAGAAAGAAAAAAACACCTATGATTCCTTTCCTTATTTTGGAGAAAATGATGAAGCAGTTTCAGCACCAAATAATCTTTTTACTCTCCTTCACCAACTCATTCAATTCACGAAGCATCATCTTCTGAAGAGAGTTCAAGTGATAGACCAAGAAAAATGAGAAGCCTTCAAGATATACATGGTTAAACTGAAATTATAAATGATTTGTTTTGTCTTTTTTGTTGGCAATGAGCTTTTCACCTTTGAGGAAGCCATGGAAGACAAAAGTTGGAGATAAGCAATGGAGGAAGAAATTAATGTCATCAAGAAAAATGACACTTAGGAGTTATCAAAACTTCCTAAGAGTCATGAAGCAATTGGAGTCAAATGGGTGTTTAATTTTAAGAAAAAGATTGCCAAAAAATAAAGAAGTGGGGTTAGTTCATGTGAAGACAAAAATCCAAGTTGTATATATTTTTACTAAGCCCCTCAAGTTTGAAAATATTAAAAGATTGAGAGCAAGACTTGGAGTGCAGAAAATTAATTATGGATTTTCTAATTAAGGGGGATGTTAGAAATAATAATAGTAATTAGAAAATAAAGGATTGTGAGTTACTATTAGAAGATGAATGAGTGTGAGTTAATAAGAATTAAGGGACATTATTTTTTGTTACCACTATGTATTAAAAGGGTCATGACATTATCTCCATTTAGTGTCTTAATTGAATAATTACGTAATGCTTATGGATTATTGTACTATAAATAGAGCACCAAATCATGTAGCTAAGTATACCAAATAAAGAGAATCCACTCTAAATTCTTTAGTCTTTTCTATTTTTCTAACATAATTTACCTCGGGGAATTCCACGCCCTAGGAGCGTTGATGCCACGGTTGCTGAGAGCAAATGCCGGGGAAGTTTGGTTAGTCATGAAATGCCCATATGTTTTCCCACTCCATGCTCTTGCCTGCACCTGCTTATGAGTTATGATCAATAACAATAATAATGTCAACTTTTGTTTGCCAAACATGGTTCATATGGCTTTGTTGAGAAAAGGGTGGATAAAAGGAAGACTATGCATTGATTTCATTAAAATTTCAGTTTGCTAACATATTTGAAACCAACAGTTGATTGCTTGTGTTTTTCTCGTTGACTTGACCCAGTTCGGGTGTTCTACAACACGGGAAATTAGACAAGAAAACACATCTCTAAAACTTGTTATAAAAGATGTAGTAATGACTTCACAAATTGTGAAATATGCTTACTAAAAAATTAGTTTTAACATTGTCCTATCAACATCGGTTATGCTAAAAAACTGATGTTACGTAATACGCAATGACATTTTTGAAAATAAAAATGTTTTATTAACATCGGTTATTTGAAAACCGATGTAAACATCACGAGTTTAACATTACTTTTCAACTAATCGATGTTAAATGCATAATTTAGCGCGATTTTAACATTGGTTATTTGAAAACCGATGTTAAACTCGCGATGTTTACATCAGTTTTCAAATAACCAATGTAGATTTTTTTAAATAACTATAGCATGAACCCCACCCTCGGCCACGAAATCATTCTCTCTCACGCTCAACTCTCTCTCAACCCCTGAAGCACAAGTGCGCTAGAGACAAAGGGGCCACCTTGTGTGGGTCTCTCGCTGGAGGCAAAGGGACCGCCATATCGGAAATAGAAAACACCGTGCCATCTTGCTTGCTCTCTCCTGGAAGACAAAGGCTCGGTAGGGTACGTTATTTTGCTGTTATCTCTACCCACTTTAACTAAATAACATGCAATGTGAGGCTGGTAGAGTTTTGGTATGCTTCCATTAACTTCATTGATGTTGTAAGTGGTGTATGCACTCAAGGTGTTTGTTTAAATGACTCATTCATAGGTTTAGGGGAGTGCGTACAATAGTTTGTGATAATGAGATTTAGTCAGTATAAATGCAAAGAGACTCAACATAAATGAGATTTGTTAATATCTTTAATACACCTACTTTTTTCCTAATTATCTTCAACTATATATAATAATTATGGACATCATCATATGATCCGCAAGTTATGTGTTGTTCAGAGTGAGGGACATACCAAATATCACTTCTATACAATCCTATATAGTCCATTTGAGTCTGCGAGACATATATAGTTGATTTGTATACTAGCTGGAAGTAAAAACTACTTGCAGTAAGCAAATAATTTTAGATTAAAAGAAAACGGCAAGTAAATTATCAATCACATTATGCAGGGATATTATTATTTCAATGTGTACTCGTGATGTATGTATATATATATAATATTTAATTCTTTTGTTAATTAGATTAAATAAAATTGATATAAAAGACACACTACTTTTAATTATTCTTGTAGACAGTTGCTAGCTACGATCCTCGCCATCACAACCTTGTTAAAGGAAAGGATTCCCTATTATAATCTAAATGTTATTTATAGCTATGAGCTAGATAGGGATGGAGAGGAAGAATGAGAAGAAAAAGATTGCGTGTGTAATTTTATGTGGAGTAGTTGATAGTTCAATATCTATAATAATTAGAAGTATAACTTGAAAAAGATAAGAAAAATGTTCACCACGTACTGTATGCTACTTTTTTGCACAAGAAATTGTCTGGAGAAAAAGAAAAAGAAATATAGGTATTAAAAGATATGTCTACTATATTGATTACCAAAGAGATAATATGAAAATAATGTATGTATTAAATCTGCAAATAATATATACGTTGAAAAGATAATATGAAAATAATGTGGTCCTAACTCACTATCCATTTGAATAGTTAAGTTGGAAATTTATTTGGGGTAATGCAATGCCGATCCCACATTTCTCAACAAATAATGTAACTGCAGTAGAAACACATTTATCCTAGAGATTGAGCTTACTCAATAGTTAGATGAAAGAAACATGATTATTTAGTTATTATTTTGTTTTTTGAAGAAATGGACTTGTGGTGTGGTTTTGTAATTATGATGGCCAACATAATTTTGCTTGATTTGTGTTGGATACCTTGGGATGATTGTTTTATGGTTAAAATGATAGTTTTAAAATTTTCCTTGAATTGATCGATCTAACCGGTTGGACCAAGAACTAGTGGTATAATTGGTCTGAGCCACTTATTGAATCAGACATACCATTGATCCAATTGGACCTGAGTCGATTGAATCAGTGAACCGGTCTAGTAGAACCAATATTTATTATTTTCTTTTAAATACAAGTTTTAATGAAGAGAAAATAAAAAATCCAAAAATTGAAAACAATTGTTTGGGTACAGAAACCTTCCTTTATAATTATATATGAAGAGTTTAATATATATATATATATATATATATATATATATATATATATATATATATTTGTTGCAATTCATATGTAAAGAATAAATTATTCAATTATACTTAATTGCAATAAGTCTTATATAATTTGATTGTATTTTATCAATGACTTGGTTTTAATATTGTTTGCTGTTGAGGTATTAATAGATGTGTTAACATTATAAAGATTTTTTATATTTTCATTCAGTCACAACTAATATTTATAATAAGTTTGTTAAGTTACTAATATTACGAATAAAAAGTTTGGCTGATACTTATTTCTAATTAATTAATAGTGTGAAAACTCTTACATTAATAGTGTGAAAGTCATCATAGAGATCCGATGAATTGAAATTTGGGAGAAAATTCTTGCATGATAAGCACAAATGTCGAGTAAAGCACAATCTTACAGTTAAAGCACAAACTAAGGTACTTTGCTCCTTTTCCATTTATGCTCTGGCATTAACCAAAGACTAGGCTTCATATCTTGTTGTCTTTATTGTGGTTTTCTTTAATTTATTTACTTTTGTTATTGATCAGTTCTTTATTGTGGTCTTTCTTTTTTGTTGTCTTAATTTTTTTATTAAGTTCTTTATTGTGGTGTTTTGTTTGTTTGGTAATTTATGGTGGTCTGTTGTTTTTGTTGTGGTCTTTATCGGATTGATTCAACCATATTCTTGGAAGAACGCTATCATGAAGTAATACTATGATTTTTTTTTTCTTTTTGGATTGAATGAATATTACATGCATGAGTAGCAAATGATGGATAGAATTTTAGGTTGCAACTTCGTTGAGATCTATGGGGCTATTGTAATGTGCTAGCTAGCATACCTTAACTTTATTAAAAAATTAAAAAAAAAAAGTAATGCTCTGAATTTTTGTTATGATTGCTTTTATATTATTAACTTATGTTTTATTATATCATACAGTATTTCACTAATGCTAGACCATTGGAACTAGAGAGATTTAAGGCGTTTCGCATCCAGTGGGCAAAGTAATATTTGAAAGTTAAAAATGAAACATAGGATGTTTAGGAAATTTTGTAATTATAGTTTATATTTACTAACTTTACATTTTTTACAATTCATGTCTCAACATTAAATATGCTTTTAATTCATAGTAATTAGTACATTTCTCATGGAATTTCTGGTAAAAGCTATTTCAAAACAGAATGAAAATTTTATGTTGTGTGGTCTCATTTAAAATTTGCAGGTTAATTTTGGATTTATTGAAAACATAGACATCATATTAAAAAAAGTTTTAAAAATATTGATTTTTTAAAAACTGATGTTATTAGTGCCAATTAACATCGGTTTCTTCAAAAACCAATGTTGTTAGTGTTAGTTAACATCAGCTTTTTAAAAAACCGATGTTGATATGTAGATTTATCACTTTCTTTTTTCATAATTCTCATCATATCACATTGACTATTTAAATAACCGATGTTGCATTTATTAATTAACATCGGTTTTTAAAAACTGATGTTAACGTAATTACTTTCAACATCGGTACTTTCAACATCGGTTAATGTAACATCCTGGAAATTTCTACTCGGAATTTTTGAAAACGATGTATTTTGAATGATTATATATATATATATATAAGTATTATTCAGTGTATATGCATATATGTTCTTGGTAGAAATTGGAGTAGTGGGGGCAAGATACGCGGGTTAGGCTAATTAAGGAAGAGAAATCCATAACTGGGAGGTTATGGGTTAATTCTTAAGTAATTAGTCTAAAAATCATCGTTTTGCGTGCAACTTAAAATTTAACGAAACCAACCTCTGAACCACGCTCGGGGTTTTATTCTGAGCGTTTTGATATATATATTGCGTACTTTCGAAAACTGGCCCTGACGGACGCAGAGAAACGCGAGGAACTGGAACCAGAGAAATGGCATGCAAACCGAGGCAGGATTTTAGCGTTTCAAAGGTCAGATTTTTCTCACTTTTGTGGCTGAGTATGGGTCACAGCCAAAAGGGAAAGTGGGCCCTTTTTGCTCCACTCAAATGGAGACATGTGGCATAGTTTGTAATAAAATAATAGAAAAAGAGAAAACCCTTTATTTAAAACCAAAAAGTTGTTCTCTCTCCTCACTCAGCAAAACAGAAAATTTCAGACAGCTCTCCCTCTCTCTCACGTAGCCTTCTTCTTCTTTTCTCCCATCCACCATTGTTGCCCAACAAAGCTTCAACCTTTGGTGCCCATTTCTGCTCCAAATCGCGAAAGGAGGGCATTTTCGGAGTCGTGAAGTGCGTGTCTACGAGTGGGACTTCGAAACTTCAGGTTTGGGTGGACTTCTTTCTCTCTTGATTTTCGTGGGTATGGGGTTTTGGGAGATATGATGGATAGTCTTGCTAGTTTTCTGCTTCATGATAGTTATTTGTGAAGAAACTTGTTGAAAGCATGTTGAAATTTCCATGTTTGGATGAGTTAAACATACCCATTCTGTTTTAGGGTTTTTATGAGGATGCTTGTGATGTTCATGTGTTGAAATTGCTTATGGAAAACTGTTAGAGATGAAAGGTAGAGTTAACCTAGGGTTAGAAAGTGAGAATGTGGTGTTATGAGTGGAAAAAGAGTGAGGCTTTGAGAGTTGAAAGACTAAATCTGGAATCTGTGGTAAATGGAAGTTAAAGTGAGTTAATCCTAGCTTGAAATGTCTGTTAGGACTTAGGAGAAAGCTTGGACTGCGCTAGAGAGAAAAACAAATGACCAAAGTGAACCAAGAGCCATTTCTAGGGCAAAATTGGGTGTTGAAGAGTCAAATTTTGATTCGGTGAGACTTTAAGCATAAATCCAGTTTAAACAAGTTTAAATTGATGTTATAGACTTGTGTGAGGTGAGAGTTTGCTTCAAATCTACCTCATCCTCAATTTCACTTCTCAAACCTAAAAAACCTATTGAATTGAGGGGTATGGGACACCTAGATTCTGTGTTGCTGTGTTTTGAAGCTTGACTTTGGGTTAGACATGATTGATACATGATTTGGGACTTGTAGGAATTGATTTGGGCAAGATTGGATGAGGGGAAGTGTGATTTTCGAAATCTGCACATATGCAGAATTTTGCTGTCAAAATAGGTGCAGCAGGATTTTGGCTTTGTGCAGAAAAATGCTTGTGTGTGGTTGGCTGTGGAAAGAGTAGTGCAGAACGAGTTCTGGGTGTTTGCTAGTAGATCCCAACGGTCAAAATGTAGGCTTATGTACTAGAGACTTCCAGTAAAATTTTGGAGTCGATCCAACGGTTAACGAATTCGATTGAAGGAATTGTTACTGGGGTCTTTAAGTGAGAAAAGCTGTGATTTTGGTTGGTGTTTTGAGCAGAGTTTTCTGCCTTTGCCCTGTTTTCTTGGCTGTGGTAGTTTGTGCTGCTTGAATGTTGTTTTGCTTGGATGTTGTGGAAGCTTGGGAGGATTGATGGGGACCCGGTGTTGAGAGAAACGAGGATATGGGCTACGTGGGAGTACGTGAGATCAGATGGAGGTGGGCAACAGGGGATGGTGGGTTTATGCGCGCTTTGTGGATGTGGAAAACTTGTTGTGCACCATCGCCCGACCGCCACCTAGTACCACATGTGATGGGTACCCCATAATCCTACAAGCTTGAGATGAGGAAGTGTAGAAGGGTGAAACTTCCTGCTTTTATTCGTTGACCACAGAGTGGTACCTGGAGATATGTCGCGGGGGTCAGGAGACCTTGGGGACGTCAGGTGGGGTGCTATTGCCCAAAACCAAGCTTGACCAATCCCGACCCAACCCGGACATAGTCGGTCAGTGAGAACCTGTGATGTACCTAAACAGGCGAGCTCTTGGCAGTCAACAGATAAAAGGAACAAAGACCACAAAGCAAGGGGGCTTGTGGTGGCTGGCCAGCTGTGAATTTTGTGTGATATATGGGTTGTGGCCTCTGGTAATCGATTACCAAGGGTGGGTAATCGATTACAAGGCTTAAAAATGAAGATAGGAGGCTAAGATGGTCTCTGGTAATCGATTACCACGGGGTGTAATCGATTACCAGGCTTGAAAACGAGGTCAGGAAGCTAGGGAAGCCTCTGGTAATCGATTACCAAGGGGTGTAATCGATTACCAGGCTTAAAAAAGGAACTGGGAGATGGTGGAGGCCTCTGGTAATCGATTACCAGCCTGTGTAATCGATTACACAGAGGAATGGGTCACTGGTAATCAATTACCAGGTATGTGTAATCGATTACACAGTGCATTTTTGCAGATTTCATGTTCTGAGGCTGTGTAATTCGAGTTTAGCCTCTGGTAATCGATTACCAAGTCTGTGTAATCGATTACCAGAGATGAAAAGCCTTAAGATACCCCTTTTAATTGCATGTAGTGGTTATGAGACGCATCGTGTTACGGCATAGTTAGATTCTTGTGAAAGAGTCTACCCCTTTCTTTTCCTTCTTGTAGATCATGATGGCGGCACAGCTAATCCATGATCGAGTGGAGATGGAGTGCCTAGAGGGAGCTTGGGAGACCCTCGAAGGCAAAACGAGGTGCCGATTTCGGGGCACCATTCGATTCATGGCAACTTCTTTGGTGCATCCAGATGAACCTGCACGGACGCTTCAGCGCACTGTGGAGTGGATACTACCCACGCCTACACCATATCGTCTAGTGGAGCCCGTCCAAGTGATCGAGGTAACGTCGTCCGAGGAAGACCCTGAGGAGGATCCCGAGGAGCTACCTCCTGAGCCTGCTGTAGATGCTTTTGACTTTCTAGAGGGCGATGAGGACCCACTTCCTGAGGTGGATTCTCCCGAGGAAGTCATGTCGGCATCTGAGGCAGATTCTACGGAGGATAGTGGCCCGGGGGAGATGGCAATCAGCGGAGGCTCTTCATCGTAGTGGACAGTTCCATGGATTAGTTTTATATACTTTTGAGGGTGGGTGTATCTAGGACTGACTGTTAGGTTTACTCCTTTGTTTTTGTATGGGTAGACCTGATGTATAGGAATTTGATGATTGTATACATGTGGCTGAAGCCACCACTGTGGACACCTTTGCTCTGGATGACACTATATATTTTGTAAAACTCCCATATTTTGGACAGCTTTAAAATGATGAATGTATTTATGATCAATCTTGTTATTTGAAAAGAAAGCATTAGCAACTTTATTTGTAAAAGAGTTTATCGACTGTATTTTATCCTTTTATTTTCACGTGACGACCTAAAGTAATGGCTGGTATATTCTTCCTTTTGAAACAGCAAAATAATTTAGAGAATTATGAACGGTAAGAAAGAACTGACTCCGAATAGAGTTGTGAACTGGCCATTCAGGACTTTATAGTGAGGATTTTCCTTCTACACCTAGTTATTGTGAAAAAGAGAAAGATATGAAAAGGGAAAAGAAGAAAAAAAAAATTACCATGGTTTTTGTTATTTAAATTATTACTATTAAACCAGTCATTAATTTAGGGACGCCACAGTTAATAACCGATGTTGATAGTCTTAAATAACCGATGTAAAAACCTTATTTTCTAGTAGTGATATGGTAGGAAGACCTGCATAGGTAGATTATTGTTTTGCATGAGAGGATATTGATTGTAGTAGTTCATCGGGGTGGTGATATCTTGGGCTCGAACCAATGAACCTGTTCCTTTTGAGATGAATCCCACCTAATTTATCAAATCAAATTTTAAACAATTTATTTGTAGAGATTTCCCATTGTGGTAAGGTTATTTGCAAATGTAAGTGTCTTGTTGGCTTGGGTATATATACATATATTAAGACACATAATCATTAGATATATGAGATACCTGTTGAATGTACTGCATCAATATAGAATAGCCGGTTTTCAACTAATAATATGTATGATTTTAAATTGTGGTTCACAATCACAATTATGGTGCATGGTTAAATCAACAACTGCATTGTGACTGCATTAATCCCATTGTTTTACAATTAATCTCATTTTGAATTATGATGACATATCACACTAATACATGAATTGATCATCCCTTAACTATCAACTTGAAGCGAAGGCAATATATACAAGTGAAAAAAAAACGTGAATTTTTATAAAACTTAATTGAAAATTAATTCAATTTTCATCCTATTCTTATCTCATATTAAAGTGCTTTTTATCTCATATTAAACTTATCACAGGTAAACTTTTAGTACACATTTTTCTACTATCTATGTTTTTTTTATTTAAATATGATACATGTCACTATTTCAATAATTATACATATTAAGATCTCACCTTGAATATATTGTACTAGGGTAATTCCCTAATATAAAACAAGTTATATTTGTGACAAAAATGGAGCTTATACACCTCGAAACCACCAACAGCTAAGGCTGAGTAAATTGATTTTACATGGTCGTGTCTTTAGAAAGCAAAAATAAAAAATTATGATTATTGCTGAAATCCAAACCAGAGACACTCCATTGCTTAGATGAGTAAGTATACCGTAAACTATAGTTGGCGCTAGGGATAGTGTACAATAGCCACCGCACCATATCATCTATTCATATAACTATAATTAAGCTCACATAACAAATAGGAGAAAAAGGCTGAACACTTCTGATTCCAATTTGTTAAAATTTCCATTCATTGATATACCTATATATTTCAGAGAAAGAATGGATGGCATGGTACAAGAAAAAAATGGTAAAATAAAACATATATTTTGTGTGAGTGTTTTCATAGTGAAAAGTATCAGAACTAATATTTTGCTTGCTGTCAAGTGTGATTTTGATAAAAAAATATAGATGTTGAGTTATTGTCCGAGAAGATTGATTTTGACTATAAATATCAATTGAACTAAAAGTGATAAAAAAGATTGAGTTATGTTGAAAAAATTACACAAAGAATGGATTTGATTTCATTGTGAGAGAATAATGAAAATTGATTTTGACTTCAGTCTAATTAACCTTATCTTTTTTATAAAAAAGTAAATAAAGATGTTTGGATATTGTCAGGTAAAATTGATTATGCCTAAAAACCTCAATTTGATTAAAAATATAAAAAAATACAAAAAAAGAGTAACATTTGCTTTGAATTAAAAAATTTACACCAAATGCTATTTGCAAAATTTCTTTAAAGATAATAGCATTCAAACATAAATTGTTTCACTTAAAAATTAATTTTAATCAAAATTAATTTTACAAAATCAGTTTTATTCAAAATTGATTTTATAAACATCAATCCAATAACACAACATTATATTAAAAAATTCATTTAGAATAAAAAAATTAAAAAATCTCAAAATCAATTTCAGATATGTTGACGAATAGCCAAATATCATGGTGTCACCATATGTATATAAAAACTCTCAAGAATTTTCGTATCCCAAATCACTTATATATAGGCCTTTGATGGCCATTCAAAAACATTTGAAAATATGTGACTGTTGGGAGTTATATTCGAAAATCCTTACTGGTGATCGATTACAATAATGGTGTAATCGATTACATAGTTACTTTTGAAGAGTTATGACTCTTCTCATTTGAAATTTGAATATTTAAACACTGGTAATCGATTACCAACTTACTGTATTCGATTACACAACTTTGAAATTTAAATTCAAATTTCTTATGGTTGTTTTAAAATGTTCCAAACCTCTGGTAATCGATTACAAGCCATTTGTAATCGATTACATGCTTTCTAAAATATTTAAAACCTTTTCAGAAAGCATATTGGTCATTGGTAATCGATTACCAGAGAGTAAATCTCAATTTAAAATGATTTAGATAAAATTCTTTAGCCAAACCTTTTGCTTTTTCAATTTGGAAACTTCTTCCTAAGATTCTAGAGATCAACTTGATCATATATCTTGATTTTCTTGGATTCTTGTCTTGAATAAAACATGAGAAGCACTTGATCCTTTGGCATCATCAAAACATCAAAATATCTTGCTTCTACAATCTCCCCCTTTTTTATGATGACAATATCTTAAAATCAAGATAAACTATATACAAGTTGATAGTGCATACACACAACCCTTACTCCCCCTATCTTTTGGAATTTACACCTAAGTTAATGATTTCTAACCCATGTTCTCTCCCCCTTTGGCAACATCAAAAAGCCAACAATGTATAAGGAAAAGAACTAAGGAAAACAATCAATAGTAAACAAAGTCAGTCATAAACTGAAGCAGACCACTCAAAGTCTGAACCAATCAATTTAAATTCTAGAAATAGTAATAAAAGTGCAAGTTAACCATAACTAAAACAATAAAAGCCAAATATATGGTTCAAATAAAGAACTACTAAAAAGAACTATGGGGCAGCAGGTGGATCGAAGCAACGACGAATGAAACCCATGTCATCTTCAAGCTGAGTAATCCGTGTATCCATGCCTTTAAAATGAGCATCCATGGCATCCAAATGGTCACCTACGAACGCTCGAAGGCCACGTAGTTCAGAAAGGACTTCATGCATAAGAGTAGAGGAAGCATCTCTCTGTGGCAGAGGAGACAGAGTATGCTCATCAGAAACCGGTGGTGGTGAATCTTGTTTCCTAATCCACTATCCATCAATATCCTTACGGTACCCAAAAGAAGTTACCGCTCCAGCACCAATGGCAAAAGATCTCTTGACTTGAACAAAAGGTTCATCATCGAGAGGAATTTGAAAGTGACGAAGAAAAAGAGTGACTAACTGAGGATACGGAAGAGGTGCATTGGTCCGTAATGCCTTATGCATACGGTACTTAACCAAGTCGGCCCAGTCAATCTGACAATCGGTAAGAAAAGCCCACATCAAAATCAAGTCCTCCTTGGAGGCTTGAGCAAGATTAGAAGAATGGGGTAACAAAATTCTAACAATGATGTAGTGCATGATGCGGCAATCAAAGGCTGATGACCCGACAAACAATCTGTTGGTCATATCAGCCTGGTCATTACAGACCATACGGCGAGCATCATGACTCAAATAATTAAACTTTCAGTCATCAACAACAGTGCCCTCGAAAGGAACATATTGACTGGGTAATTTAGTCAATGAGAAAAACAGAGATTGATCAATGACAAAAGGAATACCATGCACCTTAGAGTAAAGTGTACTATCCTGAATTCTTAAGTTATTTTAAAAGACTCTAACTAGTTCAGGATAATGAGGCAACTTTAAAGGCATAAACTCAATTATGCCAGAGTTTTTGAAATACTTGATAGCAGTCAAATGTCTCATCATCAAAGAAAGCTATATCTAGGTACTTAGGGTCTGATATGATTCTAGTAAAAAATTGAGAAGAGTATCGTAGACGTTGATCATCTGAAGAAAATAGAGTAGATGATCATGGAGATGACAAGGAAGGAGGAACTGGTGTTGTGGGTGCTTTAGATGGTCCGTGGCGTCGATGGCCAGCAACATCGGTTTTACTAGAAAACCGATGTCAACGTTCATCATGCATACACTTTTTTTGCTGTAGTTCTTTGTATATAACATCGGTTATTTAACATCTGTGATGGACTCCTCTAGCTGGTCCCTGATTTGTTGGGTCAGCTGCTGTAATTCTTCAGGAGGCAGGGAGGAAGAGCTGTGAGATGTCCGTGGAGCCGATCCAAAGTATTGCTTGATGGTGACACCAGCTCCAGCAGCACGGACATGTCTAGGGTGCTCTGGACGTCTAATAGCAGCGATGAGAACATCCTGACGTCCGTGGGGGACAAAGGATCCCTGTGTCGCCAGCTCCTTAAAGGAATCCTGCATAGAAAACACACAGTTGTACATGGCATTCACAAAATATTGAAATATAATTCTAATGGTTGGTTGAAAATGACTTATGATCTTCTCAGTGATTTCCTTTACGGCCTCAGTCGTCATCTCCCCCGTTTTCTTCGTGCGGGCCATCTTCCACTTCACATGGCGTCTGACCGGGGATGGAGGGTCGATGACGCCATCAATGCTTCTTGACTGTGCAGCTTCCTCCAACTTCTTCTTGGTCTTCTCAGCCAGGAGCTTTTGCTCCAAATATTCATAACCCCCACGAGACAAAATGTGGGGGGCAGTGTTTTGTTTTTGGATGACTTGTGCCTTTTTGCGCACATCCTGCAAAAATAAAACAATAATTTTTCAAATTGCTAGAATGAAGTATAACAAGTTAATGTTTTTTGAAAAAACAACTTAAATGGAAAGGAACATACCTCCCAAGAAGGGTCTCTGCGAGTTTGGCAAAACTGGGCCCATTTTTCCTTGCTTATGTCGTATTTCTCACAGACAGTGTCGTCCACACCATCTTGATCGGCTGCAAGGGCCCCTTTCCTCATGAGGTATGATTTAAGCTGCCTCCATCTCTCGCTGACAGTCTGAAGCAACTTCTTTTTCATCCTATTGTTAGAAGCCTCTAGGATTTCAAATTCCACCTGAGAATAACAAATAAGCTTATTTTTTGTTACAATAATGTAATTTTTGGCTATTAATTAAACAACATCAAATAAGAAAAGAAAAATACCTGAATATCCTCCCAAATCAAGTCCTTTTGAGCAATAGGGACCTCCTTCCAGTTCTCGTACGTGACGTCCACCTTATCACGCACCACAATCCCCAAATATGTTCTTAATTTCTTCCTGTGGGGACCGTCGGCCTTTCCGGTAGTAGGATCAACGTGGACCACTGGTCTGTCAGCACCAGGTGGTCTAGTAGACAAGGATCATAGACGTCAGGCTTTGCATGTCGGCTTCACGGCAGACGGTGAAGCTGATGCGTCTGAAGGAGGAGGAGGAGGCGAGGTAGGTGGAGAAGCCATGATCCTGTATACATCGTGAAAATGTAAATTTCGATTACAGACAAATATCGACATCAACAGTTCTTTAAATAAAATGTGATCAATATTTATAATTTCATAAACTAATTTTGTATGACTATTCTAGATAAACAAATAAAATCTGATATATAATAAATCATAGGTTAAATTTCCACTCATTTTCTTAGAATGAGATAAACATAAGCTTTTTTAAACCTAAAGACACTCTCCCTTAAATTAGAGAAACATTTTCTCACCCCTAAAATTTTACAAGGCAAAAAAGAGACAAAGAACTTATACATTTATTATTGCAAAATGTGTACATTGACATAAGGACCTTAATCTCTTTCGGCAAATCAAGATATGATATCTTTATGAGATGTTACAAGTTTTTTTTTTTGCTGAATTGCTTTGAAGTACCTTTTTTTTGGTACATGCTTTGAAGTACTTTTGAACTTGTTCATAAAATAAATAGTAAAGATTAATATATATTTTTCATTTTGTGGTTGATATATCTTGATAGTGATACTATTATGGAGATGATTAAATTTTGGTCTGGGTCTCGGTTATCATGTTGGATGAAGGATTTTGGGTTCTCTTTGTAGGACTGGTGTATATTGGCAATAAAATTATTAAAATGTATGCAGCATTCTAAGGGTGATATATAATGATTCATATAAGAGTTAGCTAATCAACTCACATAGTAGCAAGGATTGTTGATATATAACAGAGGATTGTTGGTATTTGGCCACTAATGGAAATCTAGGACATTTTCTTGAGAGAAGGTTATTGTTTTTGAGTTGAATATAGTTGGATTTTGTTATCATGGCTGGAGAAAACAATTCATATCTATCAGGTTGAGGTACCCCTTGTACCTATATAAGCATATAATCTTTGTTGGCTGACCAAAAAAAACTGGATCAAATTAACATTCTTCATTTTTAAGTTTATTATGTTGTATATTTAATTTTATGCTGGAAATTGAAAATAAATATTATTTTAATTTTTCCTAACTTGCTCCTCGTTTTCAATATTGAGTAGTCTAAAATGACTGAGGATGATAGTGAAGAAGACAAGCAGAGGGAAGAAAAGTTCACCTTGAAAAAAAAAGAAGTTGAAGGGAAGGAAAAAGAAGGCTAATGCATAAGAATCTGAGAACATGTATGAGAAGATGCAGGTATTTTTTTCACCTGCATTGAACAAAGGATCTTAATCTCTTTTGGCAAATCAATATGTTATATACAAATTAGGTTTAGATTCCTGGAATTATTCTAATTCTATACCCTAGGTTTTCTTGGTGGTAAATGTATGCCTTCAACAGAGGATCTTCATCTTCATCATTGAGCATAAATTTTAGTTGAAGTAATCAAAAGTTCAAAATGAGTTGGGGTTTTATATGCTTATAGTTTCCCTTACAATCCTCCTTATATAGTCAATTTGTGTTTGATATCTGCAATTTTAATTTTGCAATTAATTCTAGCTTATAAGATTTATAAGTCAAAAATAACCTAAAAAATATATAAGAAAATTAAGATTAAGAATTAAAAGGGAAGTCTTTGAATGACTAAAAAGGAAAACAGTAGAGAAGCAAATTAAAGAGAGAGGAAGAAAAGAAACGAGAAACTAGTGAGAATAAGGAAGTGAAGGAGAAATTCAAGAACAAGGAAAGGAGCTATGATCATCTAAGAGGAAGAAAATAGGAGTTAATAAGTTAGGTTGCCAAGTTTCATACTCAACCTCATTGAAAAGAGTTGATAATTAACAACCTTAAAACCCTTTTTTTTTTGTTTGATACCACTGTAATTAGGGCCTTAGGCTCCGGTAGTACCCCATGGTATCCCCACAACCTTTGGTCCTTTAAACTGGCCATGAGATTAATCTTTGGTCAGGAATTAGTCACAATTAAAGTTCCTTGCTCCTCCCCAAGAGTATATTCTGCAGGGATCAAACTTAGGTTCTCTCCCACAAACTCAACGTGTGTTGCCAACTAAGGTACACTCATTGGGTACTTAAAACCCCTTTGGTTAGGAATTAGGAGTGATTCATTGGTTTTTCTTTTGATTCCATTGAGCTATATATATTTGAAGTTTTGCATGTTATTCCATCACGGATTTTGTATTCTCTGAGTTTTGAAGAATGTTATTTTGTATTAGTTCCCAAATAGAAAAGTACTCTTGAAACTAGCTTCTCTATCTATGGTTTGACAGTCTAGTGATTCATACTTTGGTGTAAGGAGCAGCTCGAAATAGTTCAACCAAATTGAACTATACATGCATAATAATTAATAACCATTCTCCATTAGATATACTGAGCAAGTATGCAAGTCAATGAAATCAGTTGTATCTTGTCTTGCCAAATATATCAACTTTAATCCAGTGCAAGGAACTTCCTGTTTGCTAATTTTTGTATCTCTTTTGAAAGTCTCCTTACATCACTCATAAATATTGTATCTTGTCTATATGTAGCTGTTTTGGCTTGAAATAGTTGTTCTTAGATCATGTTTCCATATGATAAATGGACCTATAATCCAATGAGGTCGAGGGAGAAGCATCCACACAGGCAAGAGAGAAGACCTTGTGTACAAGTTGTTGTTAGGATGAGAAATGAGAAGATGATTCAAGAATAGTGGACACGGGAGGAGTTGACGTTGGAGAATGAAATGTGGGATAAGAATTGTTAGATGAAGAGAAATTAGGAGACAAGTTAGTTGGTGAGGATGAAATTTGAATTGGGGGAATCAGATTGCATATGATGTGTGATGGAAAGTGGTTGAGGAAAAGGTGAGGAATTGGATTGTGGAGTAGGAGAGATTTCATGAGAAGTTGCCTGAAAGAAGGAGGAGTAGGGAAAAATATTCTCAACATAATGCAGATAGTATGAGACAAAAGTTTTTGAACTTTGAGGATCATAACAGTAGAATGCGCTTTGAGTGGAACTCTAGCCTAAGAACAAGTTTGTACTTAGGAAGAAGTTTATTATTTGTGAAAGGAGTAAGCCAAGGAAAGACGCAAACAACCAAAGGCCCACAGTTTAAGATAATTAGGTGGACGTTTGAAGAGAAATTCCATAGGAGATATCATACATAGTTCAGGAGTAGGCATTCAATTAACAAGATTTGCCATTATTTCAAGTGCATAAGACCAAGGAAAGGGGAGAGAAGCATGGTTAAGAAGGCATTGAGCAGTTTCAATTAGATGTCTATGTTTATGTTCTGTGAGTCCATTATGTTCAGGTATATTTGGGGGGGAGGGGGAGGGGGAGGGGGGGGGGGGGGCAGTTGAGTTGAGTAATGCCTTAAATATTTTAGAAAATTATGTGACTTGAGATATTCATCACCACTACTAGTGTAAGTTTTGATTTTGGCATTTAATTGATTTTCCACCAATGATTTTGAGTCATATGATTTTAATTTAATAGGGCAAAGCCAAACATGTTTCTGAGAAATGGTCAATCAAAATGGCATCAAATGGTATTAATTTGTTTAAGGAATTGAGGCATGGCCCCATATATCAAAAGACAATTCCTAGCAAAGTACTAGATAGAGTAGACTTATGGAATGGTAATTTATAAGTTTTATTGGACAAACAATCAGAACAAACTAAAAAACAAATAACAGTTCTACGAAACATTAAAATGTAAACTTTGGTGCAAGGTTTCTTGCTATAACACACTTATTGATTTATTTTTTACTCTATTAATCTACTTCACAGACAGAACTCTACATTGAGGATTGGATAGGCTTAAGAACTCTAGATGAAACTGGAAAAGTTCACTTCATTAGTGTTCTAGGAAATCATCTTGGAATCTCCAAAGAGGATATGAAAAAGCATGTAGTGCCATATTTGAAGGATCACATATTCGTACAAGATAGTATCAATAAGGCTAGGTTCAGGATGCAAGGAGTTAATCAGAAAGTTATTCAAAGTAATATGATGGAGCAATCTCAAAAGGAGGAGGTGGAACCATCATCCTCCCCATTACTTGATGGATCATTGTCATACTGGTGGCCTACACCATGGAAACTGGTTTGAAGTAGTCGTCTGTTTGTTTCCATATCTTGTATGAAACAGTTTAATAGGCTTATACAGTTGTATAATCTATATAATATTTGAAGCTGCAAATACAGCATAATGTGGTGAAGGAAGGTTGTGCTAAAGGGTTTCTACTCGGGGCTGGGATTCAGTCATTCTAAATCCAAAAATAAAATTTGTTAGAGACAAATACGAAGAAAAATAAAATAAAAATCGAAAAAAGACAAGTATTTGGCTGGGTAATTGGGTTCCAAAATGATGGCATCCTCTCAGTCAGGCTCGTGTTCAGTACTTGTAGCAGAGTTTTGGGGAATTTGGCATGAATTACATCTAGCTTGGAATCAGGATTGTTGTGTATTTTGAGTTTCATTCTAGCAATGCTATTAATTTTTGCTAACTGATGACTGTTGCAATATTCTTTCTTGCTATAATTTGGCGAAGTCCATAGGGACCAAATCAAGTGAACTAACATGTACCAAGAAGTGAATCAAGTAGTTGGTGCGTTGGCTAAATTTGGGATTAATCTTAATCATCATTCTCGGGTCTTTTAGTTATTTTTTTTAAAATTTACCTAAATTAAATTTTGAATGATTGTCTTCATCTATAATTATTTTTACTTGCATCTTTTACTTTGAGAATTGCATCCTGTAGCTTATTTAGAGATGCATTTAATTTGTGTTAAATTATTGAAGGTACTGCATCTTAGAGTCTATTTTAAGCAATTTCAATTAGCTTGCTCCGACCAAAAACTAAAAACCAAAGTTTGGATAAGAATGTAATCTATGTTTACACATTTGATGTATGTAAAATCAAAGAACAATATGCCAATAAGATTTGTGTTGAGTAACCTGATTGCAAAAGCAGTGTGGACAGCAAGGTCAATGTCTGGAGCTAACAAGAAGATGATTGAGGCACTAGCTGCTAGGAAGAAGGAAGAGTATCTGAAGAAGGAAGAGTGCCTGCAACAATTTAAGATGAACTGCCATAAGTTCCATTTTCAAAGCTTTCATCCAATATATGCATGTTTTCAATAATGCAATTAGTAAACCCATGACACAAACCAATCATATAATAACCAATCACATATGATTGGTTTGTGTACACTCTATTTAGTTTCAATGTTTTATTGTAAATAGAAATGTAGTATTGATTTGCTCCATTTTATGGACTGATATTAAATGTCCATTAAATATTAATGAATTTGAATTATGTGTATGAGTTATGTAAATGTATCTAGCAAAATCAAATATATAAATAGAAAATTACATTAGACGATGTTAATCAATTCTCCTTCATCATGATCATTACGATTAGCATGAACGTCGTTAGCTTCTTCTTCTCCGACAACGTTAGGAGTGATTTGTGCAGTTAAAGGACTAACATAGGTGTCCATGTATGAATCATCATCTTCTACATTAACACCAATTGTTTTGCCCTGGAGAACCACGGCCCACCTTTCATCACAAGGGTCTTGCACGCAAAATACTTGTCTAGCTTGTTCTGCCATGATGAAAGGATCATTGTGGTAACCAAGTTTCTTTAGGTCTACCAACGTAAATCCTATATCATTGGTGCGCACACCAGTGTTGTTGCCAACCCATTTACATTTGAAAACCCATACAGTAAATTTCACATAGTTAGGCTCCCAAATTTCATCAATGAACCCAAAGTAAGGGATGGAAGCTACACAGGGATTAGCGTCATTCACACTTGCAAAGTGTTGAGATTCAGCCCTTAGGGTGACCCCGCTGTTCTGCATTGTACTTTTGTCATCTTGTGCTTTTGTGTAAAATGAATACTTGTTTATGTCGTATCCTTGCCAAGTTATAACATTTCTTTTAGGCCCATATGCTAGCTTTCTTAATGTTTCTGAAGCATTCTCATCTGCAAAGATTGTATCTTTAAACCAATCACAGAAAGTCTTGTTATGCTTTTTCAACACCCAATTCTTTGAAATTTTTGGATTATTCTGTTTGACTAAAGCTTCATGCTTAAGTATGTATGGCAAAACTTCATTACTGTTGTTCAAGACATACAAGTGAGCATGTAACAAATCTTTTACACTTGGAGTGATCACATGCAGTCCTCTTGAACCCTTACCACCTACTCTGTCATCATGCTGAGACTCAGGAAGGCCAACAGGTTTAGCCTTCTGAATGTATTCTGAACAAAATTCAATGGCTTTTTCTGCAATGTACCTCTCAACAATAGATGCTTCTGGATGATATAGATTATTTGTATACCTTTTAAGATCTTCATGAATCGCTCAACCGGGTACATCCACCGTAGATAAACAGGACCACAACATTTGATTTCTCTGACCAGATGCACAATCAAGTGAATCATGATGTCAAAGAAAGAAGGGGGAAAATACATCTCCAACTGGCATAGTATAATTGCGGCCTCATTTTCCAGCTCATCAAACTTGACAGAATCAATGACTTTGCTACATATAGCATGGATGAAAAAGCACAGGCGAGTTATGGTTAACCTGACTTTGTTTGGCAAGATGTCTCGTATAGCCACAACTAACAATTGTTGCATGAGCACGTGACAATCGTGAGACTTTAACCCTACAAGCTTAAGCTCATTCAACTACACAAGACTCTTAATATTTGAAGAGTATCCTTGTGGAACCTTCACCCAATGAGGACACTGACAAAAACTTATCTTCTCCTTTTTGGACAAAGTATGACAAGCTAGGGGCAAGTAAATTTTCTTCCCATCAGGCCTTGGATGCAACTGTGATCGTATCCCCATATCAGCTAGATCTTGACGGGTATTCAAGCCATCCTTCGTCTTGCCTTGAATGTTAAGGAGCGTCCCAATCACAATGCCACAAACATTTTTCTCCACATGCATAACATCAATACAATGTCTAACGTCTAGATCAGCCCAATACGGAAGATCAAAGAAAATGGACCTCTTCTTCCATATGCAACTCTTACTTTTATCCTTCTTTTAGGTCTTTCCAAATACAGTATTCAGGTGTTGAGCCTGCTGATATACCTACTCACCAGTCAATGGTATCGGCGCAATATCATGCTCTTGACTTCCATTAAAAGCTTTTTTCAATCGTCTGTAAGGATGATTGGGTGTTCGAAAATGGCAATGCCTACTGTAGACTATTTTTCTTCCATGTTTTAGTTGTATGTAGCTTGTATTTTCTTCATAGATGGGGCATGCATGATGACCCTTAACATTGTAACCGTTGAGATTCCCATATGCTAGAAAGTCATTAATGGTACAAAAAAGCATTGCACGCATTTGAAACGTCTCCTTGCGAAACGCATCAAACACTACAACCCCCTCGTCCCACAACTTTTTGAGGTCTTCAACCAACGGACTTAGATAAACATCAATGTCATTTCCTTGTTGGAGATTTCATCAGAATTGCTTTCCTCTTCATCCTTCACTTTGTACCATGAAGTCCCACAGATAGGGCATTTGGACATTTCTTGGAATTCATGCCTGTACAGTATGCAATCATTGGGGCAAACATGAATCTTCTGATAGTCCATACCCATCGGACACAGTATCTTTTTAGCCTTATAGTAAGTTTTAGGCAGTGTGTTGTCCTCTGGAAGCAGATTGTGCACTACCTCAAGCAGTGAGGAAAAAATTTTATCACTCCACCCATACCTCGCCTTCACATTAACCAGACTTAA
This sequence comes from Glycine soja, assembly GCF_004193775.1. NCBI lineage: Eukaryota > Viridiplantae > Streptophyta > Magnoliopsida > Fabales > Fabaceae > Glycine > Glycine soja. The sequence continues at coordinate 10,401,287 of NC_041005.1, forward strand.
CACTGCAGACAATAGGGTTAACGAATTCTTGCACCCCGTATACAAAGGCGTCTTTGAATCACTATGCAATCCTTCATACATAGGGGCGTGTGCTTGCTGAAAAGACTCTTGTCCAAGGTCATGAATCATGTCCTCCAAGCGATCTCCCATTTCTACATCAAACGGTTCAGATTGGGACCCACTCTGCATGTTTGTCACTTCACCATGCCATATCCACGTCGTGTAATTCTTCTTAATCCCATCACACAATAGATGCTCACGTATGTCGTCCAGTAGTTGTCGTCTTCCATTCAAATAGTTGATGCAAGGACAATAATATTTTCCTTCTTCATTCGGTCGACCTTTTTCTGAAACAAATTGCAAGAACTGCTCGATGTCATCCTTATATGTTGGGCTACTTTGATTCATCTAAACAATTCCGTGCATGAAAATCTCACTTTTATTTATAGGTGTGGCCCTATCCCATTTAGGAAAACTGTCTTTTATGTTAGTTTCACACGTCAAGGTTACCATTATTTTCAAAAATTTGACTAAATTTCGACAACATTTTGCATTGGTCTCCAAGTACATGACATGACATGACATCGGTGAAATTAATTTCCCGATAATCAAGTATGCACTCAGAGAACAAGTTGAAATGCATTGTACCGAAATATCATCAAATTAATCAAAATAATAATAACCTTAACGCATGAATCTAACATAAAAATAGCAATCTCCCCAAACGGTCCAAACGGACAATTCAAGACTAAATATAATGGCTAATGCAAACTGTCCGCAAGAATCATTGCATTCAGTCTCAAACGGGAATCTAAGGTTCACTCAGCATGAACAACAGTTGTTTATATAGCAAATTATATTGATGACGTACAACAACATACAAATATCAACATCAACAGTTGTGAGACTAGTCATAATAATACAAGCAAAAGCAAGATGGTAAACAAGATCTAAATATCGTTATAAAGTTATAATAATACAAGCAAAAGCAAGATGCTAACCAACATCCAATGTTAGGATCCTATGCCGTATGAGACTAGTCCCACAGTAGAAGTATGGGATTCTAGTGTGGGTAGTAAAAGAGAAATCCCTCCCACTGGTAGTGAGAAGGTGGTCTCCAAAAACTCTCTTGGCAACTAATAGGTTCATTTGTCAGATCTGCAACAAGGGATTTGAAAGAGACCACAATCACCATGGAAGCTGAAGCAGAGATCAAGCAACGAGATTCTAAATGGTTCCCGTAGCTCACACATTCTTAACAAAGTTATTTTTTGAATTTAAGTTTCTAATGTTGATAGAACCTTAACCAACTTGATAAATAGTAGCACACACATGTGTGTACATTTTATGGCCATTCCATGGGGTCCATTATAGGTTAGAGAATAGAGATTGTTCGAACATTTATCTGCCTTCCTCTTACTATCTAAGGGTAAACTGGGCCTTGCTATGCTAATTATTATTTATTTCCTGTTATTTTGGAACGAGTGAATTAAGTGGAAGAGGACTAGTGGGGGTAGATAATGAGTAGTTCCACTTTTCGGGAATGATGGTAAAAGTGGACAGAAAGAAAACTACAAAAGAAAAATCAGCGGTCAACCACGAGAAAAAAAAAAAAAAAGAAAGCTGGCCATCCATTGAAATTGAATGTTAAGAAAATGAGAAGGATTGCATTACTAATATATACTTCATTATCTGTCAAAGGTTGGCATTCCCAATGGTGGAGGGACCTTAGGAATCTAAACCAGCAAAATGACTTTAGCATATAATTCCTTGGATACAACATGTATACTGGTGTATAATATGAATGTTTATTACACATGGGTTATCCCTTTCTTGAATTCGAGGAGAGATCTGAGCTCTGGGAGGGAGGAGGAAGGAGTAGAGATAGTGAGCAAAAGAAGAGACAACAACAACGACAAGAATGAAGTTGGGTGGGGAATTCATCGGAGTCAATGTGGTCGGAAACAGAAACAGAGACAGAGACACCTTAATTATTATTCATCTACAGAGGAACCCTAGGGGTAGGAGGTTAACATCAACATTGGTATAGAGAATGGAGAGTATAGTATAGTAGGGTTTGGTTATTTATATAGAGAAATGAAATGAGAATGGAGAGTGTTGGTTAGTGGGGGCAAGGGAGTAAGTACAGTCTGTAAAGGACAAGCCCTTCATCCTCTCCTCTCCCCAATTTCATTCACTACTATGCCGTTTGGGTGTTCCTACTACTACTGCTACTACCTTGATGATGGATAGATAGACTTCTCTCTCTCTCTCTCTCTCTCTCTCTCTCTCTCTAATTGATTATGCTAGAGTGGACAATGAGTAAGAAAATAAGAGCATGTCTGGTAGAGGGAAAGGAGTGGGAGGGTGCAAATAGAATGATGCACCCACTATTCCTAATTTCCATTCTCACATGGGATGGGGTTTCTATCTTCTACCATTGATTTGAATGATCAATCATCTCATTCTCCCTCAACGGATCCTTCATCTACATTGCTACCACTTACTTAATAAAGAAAATGACAATGATATATGTTTGGGTACAATAGTTTATAAAACAATAATTAGTTATCAACATTTGTGGTTCTAAATAATAAGGAGTTAAACAGGTTTAAATTCAAGATAAATAACACAAATATTGAGAAAATTTTAGGTCCATTATTTATTCAAGTTTTAGGAATAAAAAAGATATTAAAAGAATTTTTCCTCCATAATTACATTTTTTAATGAAACTAAATCATATTTTATTTCCTAATAAAATCATTTGACTTTTTTCTTTACTAATTGTTTGACTTTTTATATCATGCATTCATGTGTAATAAACATTCATATTATATCAAATCAAAATTGAGAAAGTTATTCTGAAAGTTGAAAATTGCTAGTTGAAAACTGAAAAACATATTAAATTATAAGTGCTCCATAAAACTAATTCTTGAAGTAGTTGTAAAAGTGTAAAATGATATAAAAATAATAAAATTATGATTTATTTTAAATAGATAATAAAAAAATTGAACAAATGTATTGAGAATAAAAATGGAAGAAAATATAAAAAAGTTAAAAGTTAGAAGCTAGGATTTTAAAAAATACTATTCCAAGTAGTATTTTAAAAAACATTAAAAACTATTAAGAAGCTATTAAAAAAACTTACTTACCAAACAGTTAAATAAGTTTTTCAACTAAAAAAAAAACTTAAAGGTAACTAAAATACTTTGTTCAACATAGCCTTATATTATTAGGTTAGTTAGAAGAAGTTGAGCAAAATAAAAATTAGGTTAATAAGAATATTAGCTCGGTTAATTTAATGACTCAATAATTACTTATTAATTTATTATCTTTTCCTAGTATGTAAGTCACTTATATACCTACCTTCTCTAGTCTTTGGCTTGTTTGCCAAATTTTATAAAGTTACACTTTTAATTAGTTATTATAAAATGTAAATTTTATCAATTTAGTTATTAAAATAAATCAAGGTTTTTACCTATTATGGACCAAGGCTTGTTATGGACCAATTCTTAAGGCCTGACCTAGCCTATTTCAAAGCCCAGGCTAGTCTGATAAGCCAGAAATTAACTCTGTCACCTCATTCTCAGTCTCGCCAACGAACGAATAACAGTCCCAAATTTTCCATCAATCTAATTCTATATTAATTATTTTTTTTTATTTCTAGCCATGATTGTTTCTATTTGTTTGGATTCAGCTCTAGTCTTTTGTGTTGGAAACAGTTTCTTGTTCCGATTCAGCTCTAGTTTTGTGTTTGACAGTAAATTAAAAAGAAAAGAAATCACAAAGTGCATACAATGGGGGAACACATGAATGCATGATATAAAAAGTCATCAATGGCATAAGAAGAAAAAAGGCTTCAGGCTTGATATAACTCTTGTGCTAATCAATGTTATTTGGGTGCTTTTAATTCAGAGGAGTTGTTGTTAAGGATCCATCTGCTCCCCATGGAGTTTGACTTTTGATCGAGGACTATCCTTATGCTTCTGATGGGCTAGAGATATGGCATGCTATCAAGTCTTGGGTGGAAGAATATGTCTCATTCTACTACAAGTTAGATGAGGAACTTCAAAAAGACCCCGAGCTCCAAGCTTGGTGGAAAGAACTTGTAGAGGTGGGTCATGGGGATTTGAAGGATAAGCCATGGTGGCAAAAGATGCAAACTCGTGAAGAGTTGGTTGAAGCTTCCGCTACCCTCATATGGATTGCTTCAGCTCTTCATGTTGTTGTTAACTTTGGACAGTATCCACCATATGGAGGTTTAATCCTGAATAGGCCAACTATTAGCAGGAGATTCATGCCTGAGAAAGGGTCTCCTGAATATGATGCGTTGGCTAAGAACCATGAGAAGGAGTTTTTGAAGACTATTACTGGCAAGAAAGAGACCCTCATTGACCTTACAATTATAGAAATTTTATCAAGGCACGCATCTGATGAGTTCTACCTTGGGCAGAGAGATGGTGGTGACTACTGGACTTCTAATGCCGGGCCATTAAAGACCTTTAAGAGGTTTGGAAAGAATCATGAAGAGATTGAAAAGAAACTTATATAGAAGAACAATGATGAGACATTGAGAAACCACTATGGGCCGGCTAAAATGCCTTACACTTTGCTCTATCCTTCTAGTGAGGAGGGATTGACTTTCAGAGGAATTCCCAACAGTATCTCTATCTAAGGGCTCTATGGTTGCTGAAGTACTGTCCTTGGCTTTAAATAAATGTGAAATAGAAGGAATCTAATTCCTTCATCAGTTGTGTATGTTTAAGTTATGTATTTGGAGTGGCTGAATGTACTTGTATTGCCATATATCTTATTTTGGGATAACTGAAGGACCCTAATTAGTAAAACCAACTCTATTCAGTGACTGATAAAACAACAACAACCAAGCCTTTTCCCACTAGGTGGAGTTCACTACATGAATCAGACAATGCCATAATGTTCCATTGTATCTCTAAATCTTTTTTAATTCTTTTGCTTATGGTTTTTCTTAGTCTCCCTCTGCCTCTAGTGACTAGGCTATCCTCCATCTGATCTACTCTCCTTACTAAGGCTTATAAGATTATCCTCACACGTGCTCAACCCTCTAAGGCAAGAATCTACCATCTTTTTTACAACAGGTGCTACCCTAACTTTTTACCCAATGCATTCATTTGTGTGTGTGTGTGTGTGTGTGTGTGTGTGTGTGTGTGTGTGTGTGTGTGTGTGTGTGTGTGTGTGTCTGTGTATTAGCTATCAAGTTTACGCCATATAGAGGGCAGCAGTGTGTCAAATAGTGGTGAAGACAAAAGATAACAGAGAGAGACAGAAAGACAGAGAAAGAGCAGTAGTGTGTCACACAACATTTTAGTCGTCTTTCTAAAAGCTATACTTCAGGTGAACATGCTTCTATTTCTTTTAAGAATTGAATTCTATTTGAATGTAAATGTTTCCACTTAAAATACGTATCTCTGCATGCAACAAATAGTTGGACTTCTAAAGGATATTGAACCTACAAACTAGTTAGTCAGCATGATGAGAAAGAGTCAAGCACTTTCTCTACATTTCTTTAGTATTCATCAATTAACTACAACTCTAATATACACAATTGACCAAAAGACTCAAGCAATTGACCAGAGGAACAAAAGCAACAAAGTAGGTAGCCTTACGGGAGTTATTGCTACAGCAATTACATCAAAACATTCAAACATTGCAGCAACACCAGCAATCAATGCATTGCAGTTCACACACGTAAACTAGTATCAAAGATTCAAAAATTGAAGAAATGGGATACCTGAAAATTGCCCAAGAAACTAGAAAAAGCAACGTAGACAATATATGGACCAGCTTTCTGCTCAAACCCTGCCCAATCAATTTTCACTAACCCAATCAGTCACATCATACCTAACCACTATTTACAACATTGAACAAAAAAGTACAGGACAAATTAGTAAACTATATTACTTTTACACACATTTGTATAACTGATATATCTTTTTTATTTCTCGATCTCTAAAATCAAAATGCTTATGATACTTCCAAAACATTTACATTGTAAATGTATTATACTTTTCTTTCAATTTTTTTCATTTATGCCAGATTAATCAAACAGACATCCCCTCAAAATTTTATTATTAGGCCAGTGACAGGGATTGTGTAGTTGTTAAGCATCTTTTAGTAAACACTGCATTTTATAATATGTACATCATATATATAGGTGGGAATTTTATAATCCTCTTAACAGAGACAAACTTCAACATGTTTGCTAACTAAACTACAAATGAAAAAGAGACCAAGCTTACCTCGAACCCAAACAATGACAATGACAACGAGATCTAACAAAATGACACGAAACTGGAAGCTTTCCTTGTACCTCAATCAGCAATACTGCAACTGAAGATGTATTATTATTATTATTATTATTATCATCAATAAAACATGAACACCCACTCAAACTTAGCATACTTCTACCAACATGCAATAACCACATCACTCCTTCCAAACTTAGCATCCTTCTAACATCCTGCACACAGGTACAACAACCCACAAAGAACACAAAGTTGGCCTATATACCTCACGGAGAAAGCTTTGAGCTTTGAGCACCCACGAGTGTTTCAACACCCTAGTACCTAGCGAAGGAGTGTATGTAGGGTTTTCTTCAAGCCACAGTTTCCAAAACCGATGTTACCATATTCATCTTAACATCATGTTAACATGGGTTTTTTAAATAACCGATGTTAACATGAAGTAGTTAACATCGGTTTTGCTAAAACCGATGTTAAGTAACTCCATTTAATTATAAAAATGCCATCGTGTTTTCGTTAACATCGGTTTTTGCAATAACCGATGTTAATGGAGCGATGTAGAAAACCTTTTTTTAGTAGTGACTCTAGGTTATTAGAGAAAAACCAAACTAGGTGGTTCTCATAACACTGAAATAAATCGTACTTCATGATTTGAAGAAAGTTATACACACATTAGCATGCACACACAACATATTACTGGTAAAATAGAAAGAAAAACACACATTGCAATTCTTCAGACTACATTCAAAAAACACTCTTGAGTCTCTTGACAATATTGTAGCCAAATTTATCCCTATATGCTTAGTTCTATGTAAAATAGAAAGGAATACCTTAAAACTTGATGGTAGCAATCATTGTCTTCTCTTCTTCAAAGACAATTGGAGGACCTGTTTAACAATCCTTATATAAGGTAAATGTGCTACAACTAGAATTAAGAGAGTTATTAAATAGCCTTTATAATAAGCAAAAATAATTACATTTGACTGAAATATTGAAATGCTCAAATTTAAATTAGCACTATATTAATCTTCTCTCTCATTTGATAATAATAATAATAATAATAATAATAATAATAATAATAATAATAATAATATAAATAAATAAATAAATAAAATCCTTTCGCATTGATTTTTATAACAGAAAACATGGGATAAAATAACACATCTATTTTTTTAAAAAAAGAAGTACAAACCGGAAAATCCAACTGCTTAAGAAGCATTGCTGCATCAAGTCTCACTTGTATTGATTCAAAATCTGAAAATAGCTTCCCCTCGTCAGAGAGAAAAATGTCAAGGGAGGTAGGATACAGCAAAATAATAACTTAACAATTAAATAAGATGTTGTTTATTTTACATGCCCAAAATAATTTCAGAAAGGAATAGATAAAGAAATCCATAGTGTCCCCTTACTTGCATTTTGGCCCATGGTTCATGTCCAAATAGTCACACACATGTATAAGAACTATACCTTCAAGTTTTTTACTACAACAGCTATTGCTTATACAGAAGCTTGCTTACAATCCGGGAATGAAGAATCTCCATATGCCTGATAAAGAGGGAGGAAAACCTAACTGCATCTGCATAGGCCTCTGACTTGACTGCATCTGCACAACCTTGAAAGATGTTTGCCTGCAAAATTCAAATCACAATAATCACACATGCATTTTGCAGTGTTCATTTAGGATCTTACCAGTGGTTACACTGAGACTCGCAGCCAATGATTGAATTATAAGCTCAAACACCTGTCCAATTAGTGTTAGCCACAACAGCTGAATACAACACAACATATAATTTCAATTTTATAGCTTATATTTTTTTTATTTAAGCTAAGAAAACCTCATATCAATACATCTTTAGTTTTTGTGCAAGTATATGTTATGGTTTCTACATTCATATTTCCTGTAATTTGGTTTGCATTCTTAGTTCGTTGCTTAATTTCTATACCAGATATTTGTGGTCAGCTCCAGGTTGTAGATCAGTTTCCACTGCGTAGATGGAAAATAACCAATAAGCACACAAACACAGGTATATGTCATGCCATAAAGGAATACACATATATTAAAGAGTGAGAGAGTTACTATTTCCAGATCAAGGTAAGCCAAGGAGACCAAAAAGCCGGGACCTACATGTGAAAGGAACTTTTTCCACCCAGTTTTTTGTATCATCATTAATGCACCAATATTAAAAATGTATATATCAGATACATCAAGCTAATTAATTAGAGTCACCCTATACGTAAGTGCCCCAAAAAAATGTGACTTGAGAACTTATATGTAAAAATCACAACTTAAATGAACTTCTTCAGAACAAAAGTTAAATACATGAATAATTGATCTAAATTTTGTATAAAAAAATTAAAAGTAAAGAGAAAGAAGGAGAAGGACCTCATGATTTGAGTAGTCATCCTGATGAGATGGTGTAGGAAGGTTATTAGAGGGTGTTACATTGACGGCTGCTATGCGGTTGCTACCTCCATTAACCCCCTTTGGTTGCTGTTGTGCAAGCTAGCTAGTCATCCTTCTATCAGTGTGGCGTGTGCAGTGCAAAGGTGATTGAATGAATCAAAGTATGCTTATAAGTGGACTTATTTATGGTCAATAGTGATGACCCCTACTACTTCTTTGGCGTTCAAACAAGTTAGTGTTCCATCTTCATGCCTCTTTCAAAGAGCTAGCTAATATCCATGTCCTAGTCTTCAATGTAAGCATACTATGTATTGCAAGCATGAGTCAAAGGACATTTTAATCTTTTTCACCTTAATTGATAGTTATGTTAATTATTTAAAGAAAAAAAATCTTGAAAAAGGTAATGTAATGCTTAGAACACTAGTTGAGATTCGAATCTGTTATTCTTTTTGTTTTCGTGTAGAATCAGGTACTTAGATATTAGATAAATTATTTAATTAATCTAAGTTTATATGGATAAAACTATTGGAGTATAAGTGTGAGGTGAAGTCTCACATCGGATAGAAGTAGAAAGGTTGAGCACCATATAAGAGAGGAGAAAATCCATAAACCCAAGCCTTAAGATTTTGGATTAGAGTATGGTGTCAGGTTCACTTATGTGGCGGCTCGTGGTCCACATGTGTAAATCTTCCCGGTGTTTTCTCCCCTCGAATCTCCCCAACATAAAACCACCCTAAACAAAAAAAAAAAATTATTCTTTTTTGTTGATTCATTCAACTGAATAAAATAATTTGATAAAAGGACCAAAACGAATTAAAATTATAAAAGAGATAAAAAAAAGGACCAAAACGAATTAAAACTATAAAAGAGATTAAAAAAAAGTTAAAAGTTCGTATTGACTTTAGAATATAAACATTTTGATTTTTATTCTAACCTCTTTTTCTTTCGAGCATTTAAACAAAATGAAAGAAAATTACGTAATATATATAATATTGGATTTTGAGGGCGAGCCCTGGTGCAGCGGTAAAGTTGTGCCTTGGTGACTTATTGGTCATGGGTTCGAATCCGGAAACAGCCTCTTTGCATATGCAAGGGTAAGGCTGCGTACAACATCCCTCCCCCATACCTTCGCATAGCGAAGAGCCTCTGGACAATGGGGTACGCTAGTTTTTTATATAATATTGGATTTTGACTTTTCATTTTCTAATCTCTTTTTCTATCTATGCGGAATTCAAAGTGAATTTGCTCAATTACGTTTTGGGAGTTCAGACTGGTTTGAGATTCCTGGGTTTAATTTAAACTTGAGCTGAATGAACCACACACAACAAACAAACATCAATTTCAACCAAAATTAACTTTTTTAGAGAAAGAATGGGATTTGGTGTATGTGAGTTACCTTCCAGGCTTTTGAAGAGCCCTGATCTGGATCCATGGCATCGCACTTCAACAATATGAGACCAAAACGATGAGCTAAAAAAACACCTATTTTAATGAAAATGGATTTCAAGGGTAACGACGGCTAGGGGAGCAAGGAGTGGGGAGTATTGGCTAACGACTTTGCTATTGAGGGAAGTGCTGGCGGACTTCACGAGGGAGTTGCAGTCAGAGAGCTCGACTCGAATGGCCATGACGGTGAGAAGATCCACAGCCTTGATGGCAACCTTGTGGAGGGTGTTGACAGGGAGGTGGCCTTGGTCCCTCTTGTGACGGTGTGAAGAACCCTAAAGGGGGAAAGTCGAAGAGAGAGACGGGAAGTTGAAGAGTGAGAGTGTGAGAGAGTGGAGGGAGATATTTAGAACAGTAAAAAATATTCTAAGATGATTTTTCAAAAATTGTCTTAGAATGAAATTCTTCTAAAATGATTTTTACAAGACTGTTGAATTTATTTACACAATTACCACTGTTTTTCTTTTTAAGAAGATTTTTTTATCAAATAACGTAAAATTATTGTCGTAAAAACTTATTTCTGTAGTAGTGTTTGACCTGCTAGATGTCCCAAAAACATTAACACCAGCCAATGATAAATATATCCTGTACTGCCTTGCAAAATTTGTATATGTACACGAAAACAACATCGACATGTAAGGCCCAGATAATATTATTTGCACTCTAAAATTTATTACATAACCTTTTATCTTCTAGTTTTGTCAAATTTTATGTGTGCAACTAATATTACTGGAAACTATAGTCTTTGTTTCTATTCCAATTTAAATGCTCTTGAGCAATTCAGGCACTTGACGCTTCATTTGAGCATGCTAGGCAAATTCGTTCTCTACATGAAGAAATTAACTATCTGCAATAACGACTTGCAATGTAATTTTTCTGTAACGATGAAGACTCACAGTACCTTGCTAGAATATTTCTGAATAACAAGAAAACTAATTATTGGCAATATAGTATCAAATTTTTGCACATTGGCAACTGGTATTTAATAAAAATAAAGTGAGTGGTTTAGAGAATTGTAATTACCTAATGGTGGTGGTGATGGTGGTTTGAATAATCTGAGATGGGGTAAATGGGAATACCCGTCCTCTCAAATTTCGTGTCATAGACAAAGTTTACAACATGCCTTAAAATTCAAAACCATAAAAAAAAAAAAGTTTCTTCTGCACTTTCAAGTGTGAGAGTTAAATCCAGAAGGGGATGGTGAGAATGAGCAGTAGGGAAATTGTCTCATGAGCGGAATCTACCTAGGAGCAGTAGTTGGATTTGTAGGTATGGTGTTTTGATCTCTATTAACTACACTGTCAGGAGTACTTTGTTCTTGTTGCAGCTTTTCCTCTTTTGGAAAAACCCTTCTGCAACTTCTCAAAAAATTAAAAACACCAATTAAAAGAATCTCATAATCTCATTCTTGGATTCATAAATTATTTATCGCAATAAAGTGAGAAAAACAAAATATTAACGCATGCATGGTGAGTTAACTACAGTTTTAGGACTCTAATAGCACGTTACACTTTCAATACTTATTTGACTAAAAATCTTCAATGCATTAAATTTCAAGACATTTTAGTTTTAGTTTTGGAGACTATTGCGACAGTAAGCTACAATTTAGGAATTTGAGTAAAACGCTTACCTATCGATGTTGAGAAGACTACTCTTCTGGCGCAGATTGTTTTCGGGGACGACCAAGACGTGGTGGTTCATAACATCTCGGTCATGCAACATCCATTTTTCCGTCTTTAGTTGTTTCCAAGAATAATAATATTTAATAAAAAAGAAAAAAAAATCTATATGCACATGCATACACAAAAGGAGAACATCTTGATGATATGGGTTTTACCACTCTTAGTGACACAGCTGGTTTCCTAGATCATAATTACACGTACCCTGTTAACAATATGGTACAGCTTAACATATTTTATAACTTACAATTGTGATTATACATTATCATCATCATCGTCTTAAATAAAAAGAAAAGAAATGCTTCAGATGTTTTCACCCTCCCACTTTGATTTTGCGGAGCAGAAAGAACATTGTGTGTAACTGTTCTTGTCGGATTCATGTTGAGTACTCTTTGGATTGCTTCAGAAGGTTGTGTCCTAAGCACACATTTAACAACGTAAATAAGAATGCCAAGTATACAAGGCCCTTAACTTGGGAAAAGAGTTTTACAAACTTCCAACATATATAATTTTAGGAGTGTATACAAAACTTACAATATATCAAACACTTCATCAACAATTTCATTTCTCATTATTTATCTCTTTATAATGTCATATCTCGTATTATTTTTATAGTTCTATTTCTTCTTTTTCTTTCCCTAGTGCCTCTTTTCTAATAAAAATTTAGCAAGTTATATTATTTATTTAATATTTTTCACAATATAATTAATTTTTTTTATCTCTTTTCATTGTATTATGCTTATCTACTCTTCTTTTCTAAGGATTATTATAAATATATACTTAATTTTTCCCTCTTATTTTCACTACATTTTTTCTTACTTTTTATCATATCAATTGTCACATTTTTCAATTTCTCAGTGTATTTTTTTTCTTCCTTTTTCTTTCTTTCTTTCACTCCAATTAATAACAAATTAGGATGGAAATTTAGTATCTTCTTTGCTTACATCTCTCAATGTTTGTAAATTTTGTTAACAATATTATTATATAAGAATAACTTCTCAAATATAAAAAGTGCTTTGCTTTTTACATTTTCTTCTTGGTCGATGCCTTATAAGAAAATCAACCGGAACACTTTCCAATATTCACTGATATGCTCATTTTAAATGATGTAAATTGCAGGAGAAATCATAGATAACTTGCAGTAAATTACATAGTCGATAAAGGTTAAGAAAGTTTTCCTATGATGCCTTGAATATGGACTTCTTTTGTTGACATTGTGGCTACTTGTTGCACTCTATAAAAAATTTTCATTTTATCATTTATCTTTTTACTGAGAAAATAGAAATATAGATAACAATAAAGTTTTTTTTAATTTATTATATTGTCTAAAAAACAATGAAAAAATAGTGTAAAAAATTTGACGCGTGAATAAAATTATTACAGTAAAATCATATCATTGAGATGAAAATAATCTTTGTTGTTTCAGACGAGACGGAGATAAAAAAACTGGTACTTTAAAATTGGTGTAATCTAAGCCACCCTTGAGTTATGTGTCTGTCATCTTGTGTTACTCTCCTGTTGTAGATTAGGAGTGTTCATCCTTTGATTGTATTTGCTAATCTGATTTGGTACTCCTTGGGACCTATTTATTGCAAAGTTAATGAATTATTAATTATCATATGGAAATTAATGTACTGCTTATGCAGTTGGTAAAAAATGTCATAGCATCCTTCAAGGCGAGAGTGTTAATGGCTATTGATAAAGTTTGATCAACACTATTGCACAAAGCCACCATTTTGTAGTCCATGACCATTAGGTATCATGACTTGGGAATGATGACGTTGACCCTGATTTTCATACAACGGGGGATGCCAATAAGAGAATATCGTTAACATAATGAAAATGTCATATTTGATAAATGGATATACCTGTCGGTTTTAAATTGTTCATACAACAAATTAATTAAAAAAAATCAAGTTACTCTATTGATAACTCTTTTTTTAAAGTTATTCCCTTCAAAAACTATATGTATATATTAAATTTTATTAATTCAATAGCTGAATATTTTAATATTAACTCAACAATCGTATACATTACAATTTAAATAAATTTAACATTTGTATTTATGTAGTTCTATAATCAACTTTTACTTATATTTTTTAAGAAATACATTATACATTAAATTTAATTATTTAACGGAGTAATTATAAACCTCGCTCATTTATTTAATAAAAACTTTTAATTCAGCAATTTGATTAATAAAATTAACACACACAGAGATTGATACATAGATAGTTATTGGAAAGAGTATTTTGACCCCTCCTCAATTGAAAAAGACACTAATTATTATTAGTTGTCCACTTTTAATTTATTAAGTTTTTTGACATCTCTATAAAGTAAAAGAAGAGATAATATCAATTAAATAAGAAAAAGATAAATTAATCAAATGTAATTATATTTTTCTAAACTTGTGGCTAATTAATAATTTTTTAATTTATATATAAAGCTTTAAATAACATTTTTTTAAAACAAGTAAACAAAGTGGAAATCTGAGGCCAAACATTTCATACGTAGAAGGCACTAAAGATCCGCGTCCAGAGGAATTGCTTGTAGTCTCATGGCCTATTTGTTGATTCTGCATAGTATTGAATGGTTGGAGCATGCAACCTGAATAAATAATAAATAATTAATTCATACATTTTGTTGTTAATTAAGTAGTTAATCAAGTAATTACAATAAGAAGCATGAGAATAGAATGATACTGCGTGTGGGTTTGTCTGTATGGGTTTGTGTGTATTGTGCACCATAGAAATCAGGAGCAAAGAATAGGTGGTTTTCAGGCCTAAAGATTAAAAATTCAAATTCAAATGAACTTTCATTATGAGTGCATGAAACATCCAAAAATATTTAATTCTAAGTTTAAATAATTAATGTGTGCTTAAAAAGAAAGTTTAAATAATTTATGAATTTTTGCTATATATAGAAGCCAACAATTTAGTAGTACTACTAAGATTCAAAATTGTGGGTCTCACACAGACAGAGAAATGGGAACCATTGTGGGACTAACAATTTTGTTATCCTTTGGGGTAATATTTTCAAAGGAGAGGAATACTTGGGTAAGTATTAAGTACCAGTAGTTGAAACAATTAGATGTCACCTAGAATCTCATGCAAGTCTTTGAGGCGTTACTAGTTGTCCACTTCAAAATCCTGTTTCAATCCTTGGCCCATTAGTACATGCAAACAAGTCAAGATAAGGACAACAAAAATGGTTACTAAGAGTACAAAAAGAAAACCCAAGTAATGCAATTAACCTTCTTTTTCTTGCACATCAAAAAATATTTAAATATTCACTACTACAAAAATATTTTTTTACGACACTGATTTTACGTTGGTTGTTGAATAACCGACTTAGAAAGAAACACGGTAACACTTTCGTAAATAAATGTAAAAGTTTTACGACGGTCTTACAAAAACCACCTTAGAAGATTGTCATTCTAAAACGGTTTTATAAAACCGCCTTAGAAAACTATCATTCTAAGACGGTTTTGTAAAAACCGTTTTAGAATACTTTTAATTATTTTTAAAATTTTATTTCTCTCTCCACTCTTTCGTCTTCTAACTAAACTTCCCCTCTCACTCTCCATGACTCACGCGACTCCTTTCTCCTCCAATGCTTCACGCTCCACCCCACAAACCCTAATAACCCCCTCCTCGCTCCCCTTCCCCCGATCCCCTCCCCCGCCGTCGGCTCCGCCTACGCCATCCTCAGCCCCACCATCTACGTCCTTAGCGGCTCCATCCACAACCTCCCCTCCCCCAACATCTGGCTCATTGACTGCCACTTCAACCGTTGGCTCCGCTGTCCCTCCATGTGCGTCAGCCGCGAATTCGCCACCGCAGGAGTCCTCCACGGCAAGATCTACGTCCTTCGCGGCTGCATCGCCGGCATTTGGTCCGATGAGAAGTGGATGCACGTCGTGAGAAGTGGACCCCACCACTAACCAATGGGAGAGGGTTGACAGTTTGACGGAGGTCCGTGAGAAGTGGATGCACGTCGTGAGAAGCGGGGGCATTTGGTGGAAATGCTAATTCGTCACAAGGAGTACTACGTTTGCATCATCGATTTGGAAGTCAGCATTGTTCTCGAGCCTTCCGAGCAGTTAGGCCTTCTCGGCCAGGCCTTGCACTCTGGCCGAGCCCAATATGTCTCCCTGGATCTTTGCAACAAGGCCCAAGCTCTAAAAGGTAACCAACCAACCTCTTATCTAACCATACATTTCTCACTCTGACATGAGTAGTGCAACGTTGGAGGGAGTTGAGATGGTGTTCCACATGGCTGCTCCAAACTCTTCCATTAACAACTACCAGCTTCATCATTCCGTCAATGTGCAAGGTGTGACACCCTCTACCCCGACATATATATAAATAAATAAAATATATTGGTAAACAAAAATCAAATGGGTAAAAGGTTCACATTCATTTCAATTACCAAATAAACTCATTAAAAATATATTCGGCTCAAAATAAGGCCGTCAAATTTACAAAAATATTTTGTTAAATCAGTGAGGTGAAATAAAATAGACTAACATCATAAAATTAACATAAAAACTTATATCCCAATGTCACATCTTATCAGAGCGTTGTGTCCCGACGTCCTTTAGCACAATATTCCTTAAAGCAATTCACCTAGTCATCTGCTCCCCCGAACACATGGTTCAAGATCATCACAGGATCAAAACACAAACAACAAACTGGGAGTGAGTTATCACATTCCTAGCTAATAGAGAAACAAGACAACTAGATATACATATCATATAAACCAAATAAAACTTACTTACATGTAATTCACGTAATTCCACCACTTTGTCATTCAAAGTTCACTTTTCATCCATCAATCACACTTTTCAATCATCAATCACATTACACAAGAATCACACGCTCTGATCAAGACATAATAACACCTCAATTTTATAATAAACAATTAGCAAGCGCATGAGACAATTATGCTAAGACTCAAGCCTACATGCAATGTGGTACCATGTCAGTGAAAAACCACCCTGGGGCGCTTAGGAGTACATAACAAGATACACCACACAATGGGTTTGCCAGGTCACTCTCACTAAGTAAAATCATAGGGAGACCAGTCAGGGTCACGATGTTTTGCGAGAATGCTCCAACCATATGGGATCAGCATAGGCTTAAAGGAGCACTCAAACCCGATGACCCCCAAGACCTACACTCCGAAGAGTTTGTCAGGGCCTCTCCCTCCTGATTCAGGTCCAACCCCTAAAATCATTTTAGCACACAGACACTGCTAGTGAATTATACAATACCCACGACCTCACCCTTGTGTCTTAAACACGTACAACATATTACGCTACAATTTAACACTGGTTCCTAAATAGGAAACCTACATTTTCTCTTTAACACTGCGCATTTACACTTTTCATCAAGATAACACTGGTCGGGTTATTGTACAATTCACAGCTTACAACACAAATAATGTCACATCAAGAATTAATCACACACTTATTCACAACCAAAACTCATTCACAATTTCACATCTCATAATGTCACAATCCACCATTACATGTTTTCACGTATCTCACAATTCAACACCTGTTCTACTTTACACTTTTACTCAATCTCAATAACAATATTATAATCTCAAGGCAACATATTATTCCACAATTCATCACATATTTCATTTATAAGCACTGCTCATGAATTATACAATACCACGACCTCACACTCATGTTTCAAACATGTTTAACACAATTGCGCTACAATTTAACATTGGTTCCTAACTAGGAACCTACACTTTCTCTTTAACACTGCGCATAAACACTGGTCGGGTTATTGTATAATCCATAGCTCACGATATAATTAATGTAACATCAAGTGTTAAACACATTCACTTATTTACAATCGAATATCATGTCCACACTTTAACATCTCATAACATCACATCAACCATCTCATAACATTCCTAATGATATTCATAAGGTACAACATACACATGTTCATCAAATTTAACCATAATATTCTCAAACTCCAACACTTAATAATTTTTGGAATCATACTATAACACTCTACAATATTATTTACATAAATTATTAATATAAATAACTACCTCTATATATGTATAAGCTAGCATACATCATATTGAATCACAAATTGCAAGGTAAGCTTTCAATGCACAAATTCTAAATAATTATATGAACACTTTGGTCAGTTTCAATTATGATATTAATTTTTTTAATTATATATAAAAACCTAAACAACAAGAAAAAGAGAAAATAAAAAATCAATATTTCTCTCTAAATTTCTCCTTACTTTATTTCATCAATTCATATTAATTAGAAAAAGTACTCGATTTATAAGGTTCACGCTCAACACAATAGCATATCAATTTCACAAAGATTGGTGTGTCAAACATATATAATTCACTGTAATAATTATAAGGATAAAATGAAAATTGCAAAAACACCCCAAAACCCATTCCAATTGATATCTCTAAAGATCCCTACACATGTTCTCACTAATTCCCAATTGTGAATAACTCATCCCTTACCTCTAAGCGGGCTCACGTGTCTTCAGCCAGCGATAGCAGCATCTCTAGCGGTTCTCTGAGATTCCTCTAATTTTTTTCCTCTAGCTGCTCCGATAGAATTCCTAAACGTCAAAGGGACAGAGAAGGGACTGAAGCCTCCACTTGTACTGTCACCATGCGATTTATTTTTCTCCCTCCACAAATATTATCTCGGAAATCCCAACGGTGAAAGCTTGCGAAATTGAATTTCGAACAATATATCCAAATTGAATAAAAATCCAACGGTTAACGAAACCGGGATCGTAGTTTTACCGAGACAGCTCTGGGTTTTTGCGGGAAAGGAAAATGCTACAATGCGAGGGGTATTTCTCTTAGCTCAGACATAATATCGAAATTCCCAACGGTGATAATGCTCTTAATTGGGTTGCGAACGTGGTGCTCAAATTTCACAACGATCCAACGGTGAACGAGTCCAAGATCGTCGTTTTTCTGAGACATGTTAGGTGGCCTGCGGGAAAAAGAGAGGGTTTTGGGAAAAGAGAGAAGAAACAACATTGTGAGGGTGAGGAGGCTGAGGAGTCAGTCTGAAAACTGACCTAGCATGTTGTTATTTATAGCTAGGGGTATTTACGACCTATTGTTTACTCTATTTATTTATTTATTATTTTATAAAAACAAACTTTATTTTATTCTCTATCAAACAAATAAATAAAATATCCTTTTTATTTTCTCTCAAATCATTATTTTAATTAATAATTATATCTCTTTATTTATTTATTTATAAAATCTCATCATTTATTTTAAACTCTATTTATTTATAAATAACAATCATTTTTAATCTAGTTTACGAAATTTGGGATGTTACACAAGGTAAAAACCTCAGTCACTCTTCTTCTGCATGTTTGAAGGCTGCTTAGATGTTCGTTTTGTTAGGGACGCATAATGTCATTGATGCTTGCATGGAGTTGAACGTGAAGCGTCTCGTTTACACTAGCTGTATCATTTACCCTAGCTTTCCCAGCATCTTCTTCGACGATGTTCATGGAATTCATAATGGAAATGAAACAATGCCTTATGTGCATTCAGTACACACTTTAGCAACTTACTTGAGAATAGTATATACGAGTCTTTGAGAACTGGGGCTAGCTTTATATGTTTATGTTGTTATTAGATGAATTGGGGTAGTCCTAAGCTGAATTCGGTTTATTTCAGCCTAATGATCATTATTCAGCAACGAAAGCCAAGGGTGAGGCATTGGTTATTAAAGCTAATGGGACTAATGGGCTCCTAACGTGCTGCATACGCCCTAGCAGCATTTTTGAGCCTGGTGATAGGTTGTCGATGCCTTCACTAGTTGCTGCTGCCAGAAAAGAAACCTAATTGTATTGCATATGACTAAAAATAAGCTTTTGCATTGGATCTACGTTTATGGTGTAATGACATATAAGTTAACCATTAGCTTGAATGGGTTTTTTTAGCTTATTTGACTGATGTATGGTGTGTTCAATGGTGCTGATTCTTGGATCTATTTGTGCTAAAGGTTATATTTTGTTGTGCATATATGGAGGCTTTTTTAATTACTTATCTTCACCAACAATATCTCATTTAATTCGAAGGTGTGTTTCTTGCCTTAGAAAACATTAAAATGATTTTTTACTGTAATGACACCAGCAGGTTGATTTAATTTCAAAAATTGTCACAAAATAACAATATAAGTAAGGGAAAACATAGACACCTTGCACATCTCTGAAATTTATTGTGCCAAACAATCACTACTAAAAAAACAACGTTCTACGTTGGTGCACAAAGCCTTTCAAAGACGGTGGAAGCCTGTCTTTGAAAGTAACATCGTTGTGGATGTCGGATCTTTCTACATCGGTCGTAAAAGGACCATCTTGTGAATGTATGTATACATGATTTTGATGATGCCAAAAGAAGAATAAAACAAGGCTCACTTTGCTTCAAGATTAATACAAGATTGTTTCAACAAACAAAGCCTTGATTCAAGATTTCTTCAAGATCAAGTCTTGCCTCACAAGGAAAGGTTTCAAGTCATTCAAGACACATGTAATCGATTACCAATACACGTAATCGATTACAAATGGTTTGAAAGTATGTAATCGATTACACATCATATGTAATCGATTACCAGAGACTCTGAACGTTTGGAATTCAAATTTTAAATGAAGGGTCCTAACTATTCAAGAAAAACAACTGTGTAATCGATTACACTAATTCTGTAATCGATTACCAAAGAGGATTTTCAAGGAATATCGCCAACAATCACATCTTATCATTTGGATTTTGAATGGCCATCAAAGGCCTATATATATGTGTGTGACTTGGGACGAAATTGAAGAGAGAGTTTTGCTTGGCAAAAATGTCTTATCCTCTCAAAAGACAATGAGAGAGATTCCAAAAGAACTTCGTTGTCAAATGCTCTCTCAAAAGAAATCCTTGACCAAACACTTGCAAAATCTATAAGGATTCTTACATGATCTTCATTGTAATATTCTTCTCTTAAAGAGAGAATTCTTCTTCCATTCTTCTTATTCAATGAGATCGGTTAAGAGACTGTAAGTCTCTTGTTGTAAAGCATCTGAACACAAGGGATGGGTTGTCCTTGTGTGGTTCAGACTTTGTAAAGGATTTTACAAAGATAGTGGAAATCTCAAGTGGGTTGCTTGAGTACTGGACGTAGGCACGGGAAGTGACCGAACCAGTATAAATCAAGTTTGCATTTCTCTCTTCCCTTAAACTTCTTTTATTTATTGCTATTTATCTTTTGCCTTTAAAGAAGTTTATTCTGAATTATCTTTTGAGTAATTCATGTTAAGGGTGCATTGTTAATCTAAAAATAGAGAGCGAAATTTTAAATTAGGGAATAGTTCTTGTTATCTTAATTCAACCCCCCCTTCTTAAGATAACTGAGGCCATTTGTCTAACAAGTGGTATCAGAGCAGGATTCTTGTATAAAGTTTAAAAACTTCAAGAATAGATATGGCCTCATCCAAATTTCCATTTCCTGAGGGAAATTCTATGAATAGGCTCTTATGTTCAAGGGTGAGGGTTATCATTATTGGAAAACCCGAATGCAGATCTTTATAGAAGCCGTAGATCTAAAGATATGAGAAGCCATTGAATTTGATTTATTTATTCCTACAATGGTAGAGAGAAATGCAACTACATAAAAAAAAAACTAGAGAAGAAAGAAGATGATGATGAAAGAAGAAAGAAGAAGGTTCCTCTTTAGCCCCAAAATGCTGAGTGTGATCAACTTGGGCACATGAGATTCAATTGTCCTGTGTTGAAAAGAAAAATGGAAAAATCTGACAAGATGAATTTCAAAGAGAAGAAAGAAAAGAAAGGATATATCACTTGGGAAGATAATGTCATAAATTATTCAAGTGATTCAGAGAAGAAAATCATAAGTCTGGATATCATGATGAAAGACTATGAAAATGGAGAAGAGCAAAGTCGATACATTGATAGCAATTTCTCCAAACACATGGCATGCATCAAAGTTTATTCATTTTTTTCTCTCCAAGATAAATGAATATGTGATTTATGGAGACAACAAACAAAGGCCACATTTCTCCCCAAGAAAAGTGAATATGTGATATATGGAGACAACAAACAAAGACCACTTGATCAACAACCCCAACAAGTAATATCAAATGATACCAACAGGTCACTTGTCTTTGATTGATTACTTTTGATGCTTGTTTTCTACTTGACTTTAGACTATTCTTGATGATTGCGATTGAATTTGATTGACTGTGTTTGATGATTGATTGATTGTATTTTTTATTGTGTGTTTGATTGTATTGTCTTTGATGTTTGTTCCTGATTGAGTTTTTGATTGTTTTTAAAGAATCTATTAAACTTTTCAAATTAGTTTCATGTTTTAAGAAAACTATTTCAAATTTAGAAAAGAAAATTTTGAAATTGAAATTTGAAATTTGAAATTGAAAATTGAAAATTGAAATTTGAAAAGTTAAATTTGAAATTTAAAATTCAAATTTGGAAGTTGGAAGTTGGAAGTAGTTATTGGAAGTTGAAAGTTACTGGAAGTTGGAAGTTGGAAATGAAAGTTTTTGGAAGTTGAAAGTTGAAAATGGAGGTTGGAAGTTGGAAGGGGAAGTTACTAAAATTTGAAGTTGGAAGTTGGAATTTGAAATTTAAAATTTAAAATTTAAAATTTAAAATTTAAAATTTAAAATTTGAAATTTGAAATTTGAAATTTGAAATTTGAAATTTGAAATTTGAATTTTGAATTTTGAATTTTGAATTTTGAATTTTTTTAATAAAAATTATTATGTATAGTTAGTTGATTGTTAATTTAATTAATTTGATTTGAAATATTTGATGATTGATTGTATTTGATTGTGTTTGATTGATGTGTCATTGTACTTGTTTTTGCTTGATTAATATTGAATGATTGTTTTAATGCCATTTGGTATCACTTGATTATCATACATTGCAACAAGTGGTAACATCTTTCTCCTCTCTATTCATGATTTATTTTTGATGTTGACAAAGGGGGAGAGAAAGATAAAAGATAAAATAGTAAGAAAAATTATCTATTGTTTATGAGACAATTTGTTTACATATGAAAAATATGAAATCTTCAACTGTCTCATATAAGCAATCATTGCAAAACCAAGGGGGGAGTAAACTATATGCAAATAGATATTTTTTCTTTGTTGTTGCTCCTAACCTACAGGTGGTTGTCATCATAAAAAAGGGAGAGAATGTAAATCATGAAGATTTTGATGATGTCAAGAAGAATTAAGAATTTGCTAGAGAAAGGGGGAGAATGTAAATCATGCAAACTTTGATGGTGTTGAGAAGAAATCACATGTTTGTCATCATCAAAAAGGGGGAGAATGTGAATGTATGTATACATGATTTTGATGATGCCAAAAGAAGAATAAAACAAGGCTCACTTTGCTTCAAGATTAATACAAGATTGTTTCAACAAACAAAGCCTTGATTCAAGATTTCTTCAAGATCAAGTCTTGCCTCACAAGGAAAGGTTTCAAGTCATTCAAGATACATGTAATCGATTACCAATACATGTAATCGATTACAAATGGTTTGAAAGTATGTAATCGATTACACATCATATGTAATCGATTACCAGAGACTCTGAACGTTTGGAATTCAAATTTTAAATGAAGGGTCACAACTATTCAAGAAAAACAACTGTGTAATCGATTACACTAATTCTGTAATCGATTACCAGAGAGGATTTTCAAGGAATATCTCCAACAGGCACATCTTATCATTTGGATTTTGAATGGCCATCAAAGGCCTATATATATCTGTGACTTGGGACGAAATTGAAGAGAGAGTTTTGCTTGGCAAAAATGTCTTATCCTCTCAAAAGACAATGAGAGAGATTCCAAAAGAACTTCGTTGTCAAATGCTCTCTCAAAAGAAATCCTTGACCAAACACTTGCAAAATCTATAAGGCTTCTTACATGATCTTCATTGTAATATTCTTCTCTTGAAGAGAGAATTCTTCTTCCATTCTTCTTATTCAATGAGATTGGTTAAGAGACTGTAAGTCTCTTGTTGTAAAGCATCTGAACACAAGGGATGGGTTGTCCCTGTGTGGTTCAGACTTTGTAAAGGATTTTACAAAGATAGTGGAAATCTCAAGTGGGTTGCTTGAGTACTGGACGTAGGCACGGGAAGTGACCGAACCAGTATAAAATTGTGTTTGCATTCTCTCTTCCCTTATCTTATTTATTTTGTTGCAATCAATTGTGTCTTGCATGTTTAAAGAACATTGTTAAATTGATTGTTGTTGCTTCTTTTGCATTCTAAGCCTATCCCTCTTAAGATTATTGAGGCAACAAGGTCTAACACATCTTAGAAACACGTCATAAAGCAAGTCGTTGCTTACGACAGGAACGACGTAGAAAACACTGGTTTCTACATCGGTCATAGACCAACTGTCATTGTTGAAACATGTGATTTCTAAGACGGTCCTTTTACGAACAATGTAGAAACCAGTGTTTTCTATGTTGTTGCTTGACGTGTTTCTAAGACGGTCCTTTTACGACCAAAGTAGAAATGTTAATATTAATTTATTTAAATTAAATTTATAATTAAAAATAATTATTTATATTTATAAATAAATTTCAACAAGAATTTAAAATGTTGCTTAATTAGATTAATAATTAATAATAAACATAATAATATAATATTAAATTAACTAAAACCTATGTATAAGCTGAAAATTTAAAAATTATTATTGTCAAGTAATTATGATAAGTCACTACTAAAAAAAGCATTTATTACGACGCGTTAATTAAGACAGTGGATCAAAAACCATTTCCAAAAAATATCAAGGATAGAATTGTAATAAATTTATTAATAACGAAAACGGTTTTTAAATAAACGTCTTAAATTTGTGAGTTTGAAAACAGTTATTTTGAAAAACCATTGTAATTGAATGTTACATTTTTTTTGTACACCTTAATTAGCTTTTATTCTGACTTTCTCTTCCCTCTCTTTGCCTCTTTCTTCTCTTCCCTCTCTCTTTCTCTTCTGCCTCTTTCTCTTCCCTCTCTCTGCCTCTTTCTTCTCTTCCCTCTCTCTGCCTAGAGTCACGACATCTTAGGAAAATCTTCCTCTAAGCTCGGTCGCATGGCCAAGCCCAGTGTTCTCGTTCTCTCGAGTTACCTAACTCTTCCTAAATATCTCTTTTTCATTCACCATTCAACTATTATTACCTATACTCGCCGCTACTTCGATTTTGCTTGCACGAGATTCCATCATGTTTTAGCTTTTAAGAAATTAAGCTAACTACTCCGATGTGAACATTGGCTTCTTATAACTACACTTTGAAGCTTCTGCACTCATTTTGTGTTAGGATTAGCTATGGTTTGTGCAATAATGCTTGATTCGTTTCGTGTGCTTTTTGTGTAGTTGTTGGTGACGACGTGGTGTTTCCTATAGCGAAATCGAAGGGGCTGAGGACATCGGCTTTTCTTCGAGTTTTGAAGTATTCTATGGGAGGAGTACTTGAAGTAATTTGCTGTTTTTTTTCTCTTCTATTTTTTGGGATCGTTGTTTGTATGTTTTTTTTTTTTTTGCATGGCATTTCTTTGCGGTCCTGTTTAGTATTTCCAACTTTGTAAAGCTATTGTGCTTGCAGCCTGCAAAACTATACAAGCTAAAGCACCTCTCAAAAGTGGAAGAATTTTGTGCATATCTGTCAACTGCTTAGGGTTCTGAGTTAAAAATATGGAGAGCAAGAGAAAATTCAAAAGATGTTCTTCAAGGTACCTATGAAAAAGGCCAGAAATTTTGGAAGAAGTTTAGAATTTTATTATGTTGCATGCCTCTCAATTCTAAAGGAAAAGACTTCGTCAATGCTAAAAACAAACAACTTCAAGGTATATATATTCTACCTTTTTTCATACCATTCTTAGAATTCATACATGTTTCTTGTTTCAATTAAAAAACATTTATAATCAACACTTATATGGAATTGTGTAATTCATACATTAATAGATTGGTATAGAAGTTGGGAATTTCTCTCTCTCTCTCTCTCTATATATATATATATAAGACAAGAGGATTAAAATCTCGTGCAATGTTTAGATTATTTATTGAAAAATAAAATAAAACAATACTTAGTACGTAGTTGAAATTGTGGATTGTATATATGAATGTTTGTTGTGGGACTTAACGAGAGTATTTTTTTTTTTGGACATCTAAATGGTAAATTTTTGAGAAAGTGACTTTTTAATGCAGTGGTTTTAGTTTGGATAAGTCAAAATAAGAAATTAAGAATATGTCATTTTTTTAGTGGATAAGTTAGTTTAATTTATTTTTCATTGTCGGCAGGAGTTCCTAAAATCATGTCACACGTTCTTTTATTCTGCTATTTTCAATGTACTTAAATACAAGTTGCATGCAATAAGCATGTATGCTTGTAGTAACAACATACTCTTGGTCACATTGCTTTCTTATATTTTCCATATAAATCAAAAGGAAGAAATGTTACAAATAATATGGTTAGACACCAACGAGCATGGGAACTTTGCAGCATGACCTAGAACGGGGATTCAAGTCGCAGTGAAAATCCTCAATCCAAATGGATTTCAGGGTCACAAGGAATGGCTTGTATGTGACCATTCTAAACTTGATTATATTTCTTTATCTTTAATTCTAACAATTTATTTAATTTTCACCATTTTTTAGGTAAAACTATAAATGACATTCACATTAGTTCAGACAAATTTGTTGTGAGGCTTTGAATATTCTTGAAAGTTTTGGTTTCCCCTGCCTTAAAGCCTCTTTAGGTTGCCTTATGTTTAACCTTGAGGAGGTGCATTTACTCTCTGGTTGTAATGGCTCTGTTTGCTGGAAGCATGGTTCATTTGTTTAGTTTTCGTTGTTCCTTTGTTAAGGCAAGGCAATTTATGCATTAGTCTATAGATATAAATATTTTTTTTCAATTTCATAGATATAAAAATTAAATAAATTAAAAACTAAGATAAATATAAATATATAGTGTCTTTTGGTGTAGATAAATATATAGTGTCTAAGATATTAATCACTTTTGTTCTATAGGTAACCCGTTATTAGTAATATATAGTAATTTTCATTTACTTTTGGCATTCTCTGCTACTTGCATTTAATTAAATGGTTTAGAGTTGCATAATTTTATGGATCCAAAACCTCATTTGTTCTCCATATTTTTTCTTGCTGGTTTTATGTCTTGGTCAATGGACTTGTTCCTTTATTTGTTATTTTCAATCACAGTGTGAGGTGCAAGCCTGCTATTAATGTCAATATTTGAGCATTTTTTCATGCTTTGTTGTATTAGTATGATCTCATAATAATGATTTTATTATTTTTTAAATTAAATATTTTTTTTCCAAAATAACATTCTAAGACGGTCGTTAGCTAATGACCGTCTTAGAAAGGTAACTTTCTAAGACGGTTACCTTTCTAAGACGGTCGTTAGCTAACCACCGTCTTAGAAAGGTACCTTTTTAAGACAGTGGTTAGCTAAGAAACGTCTTAGAAAGATACTTTCTAAGAAGGTGATTAGCTAATGACCGTCTTAGAAAGTTACCTTTCTAAGACGGTCGTTAGCTAACTTCCGTCTTAGAAGATAATGTTTTTCTAAGACGGGTTTTATAGGACTATCGTAAACTTTCGACGGCGTTGGATTCAAAGACGGT
This sequence comes from Glycine soja, assembly GCF_004193775.1. NCBI lineage: Eukaryota > Viridiplantae > Streptophyta > Magnoliopsida > Fabales > Fabaceae > Glycine > Glycine soja. Next base: position 10,428,804 of record NC_041005.1, read on the forward strand.
GCTCCACCGTCTTTGTATGTTGTTTTCCACCGTCTTTGTTTGTGTTTTTTGTAGTAGTGAGTACATATTATTTTTTTACTATATATTATGGTTTTAGTTAATTTAATAATATATAATTAAGCATGATATAAATAAATTAATATTTTGAAAATAAGTACATATGAAGCAAGCAGGACTCACAATAGGATAACAAGTCAAGATCTTGAACAATCACGAGTCCACCTACTCCCCTAGCATGACCAACTCTATTATCTAGACCAGCTTCGGGGAATAAAGCACCTTGAACAATGTCCTTCACCTTTTGTCTGTAACCTGGAAGAAAATAAATCTCCTTATGACTAGTAAGGATACTATTCAAGAAAATATGATACAATTATTAATTTAATACGATGCTAACAGGACATACTCATGTAGGAAACTATGGAGAAAGGAAAAGCATATAAAGCAACAAACCAAAAATGGAGGAAGAAATACACTTCTCATTTACAACAAGTGCATTAAGGACACAAAACACTGTTATGGAATAAAATTGTTATTCTTGGGTGATCATGTAATGCATAAAAAAATTGAAATAGTATTCCAAAACTTTCCATCTCTCCTATAAATGTGTATCAGTGTATGCATACTTAGATAACTCTAATATGCAATGTCAGTGGATAATAAAGGCCAACAACAGCAGGGAGAAAGAAGAAGTGCAAAAGGTGAGCACAAGAGACACATAGAAAATGCATCATGCATCTAGCATCTGCATCCATATGATTCAAGATACCTTTTTAACCAAATATTAGTCCTTCAAAACAGATGGACATATGAATAGTTTCCATGAAAAGCATGCTCAAACCAGTACTTGGCACATTGTCATGATTCATGAATGAAATAAATAATTATCTCTTTGGTAAGCATTCATGATCCAAACCCGTAAGCAGATTGAAGTAGTGGAGGCATGACAAAATATATATCAATGTAATTTCATGATCCAAACCTATAAGCATTCATTTAATTAATGAATCCAACATGCTTGCACAAATCTCTGTGTTAGGTTCCTGCAAGTAAACACAAATGGGAAAATCTCGGCAAATGTGCCTGAGAAGTTCACAAAATACCTGAGAATAATCAGCAATTGATGCCAAAGCAGTTAAGGCACCTTCTTGCATAATTTGTTTACCATTCTAAAAAATGTATAGAATATCCAAAATTAGGTGAAAGAATAATTCAATCATATGATAATTCATAAAAATGACCATAATAACATTATTCTTGAGAATAACATTGTATTAAATATACCTAAAGAAGTACAAGTAGTTTGCTAACTATTCCATCCAAGTATGGCGTTAACATATGAGGTGTGCAGTCCTCACTGAAGTTGAGAACTGCTGAAGCAGCATGTTCCTGTGTAGACAATATTTTGAAAATAATTACAATAGAAAGCTTATTTAATTTAAATAGCATGAAAAATGAGTACTGACCTTTCTGTCTGCTTGAGCTGCCTTTAGGAACCTTTTCATAAAAACATATGTTGTTGGCACAGACATGTTAAACTGCAATGTGTTCAACATCAACTTCTCCTACAGGGTTTACAATGAATTTAAGTTAGTTTAATGAGACAATTGTCATATTCAAAGCAAGGATGGGTTGCTCCATGTCAATAAATTCCATGGTGATGTCCTCCATCATTGGTGCTTATAGTAAAGTAGGTTAGTTTGAAACCTGTGTCAAGCTTTTCAATGAGTATAGGATGAATGGGGGGCTTATTGATAGGGCCATGGCAGGTATAATGGTTGGTGTGTTCTCTAAAGTTGGTTTGGTTGATGAATTGGTGAAACTCTTACAAGAAAAGAAAGCAGAAGGAACAAGACTAGATCAGAGGCTGTACCAATATGCTTTGAATGCTTTTAAAGATGCCAGGTTGCAAATTCAGGAAAGGTGGATCAAAGAGAGCTTTTTTGTGACATAGTGTTGTTTCAATTTTGAAAACAGTGGCCAAATGTGAAGCTGAAATATTCAAAATCGGTGAGTTATTTGATGCTTGCTTCTTCAGGCACTTAAGGTGTACAAAAATATCTATCATAGATATATATCATGTATATGTTTTGGTGATGAAAGGTTGTTGCTTGTACAATTTTTAGCTTTATACCTTTTCTATTGTATGCTTCCAAAATCAGATTGTACTCAAGAAATGTCTTTTTAATTATGACTTCCATAATCAAAGTAAAAGGCCATTAGTAGCAGCACAAGATGGAACTGTGCTACTTTTTTCTTTTTTTCTCCACCTATAGAGGAGTAACCAAATAACACAAGTTATAGACCTTCACACCATCTTATTCATGAAGCTGGTTAAACCACAAGCTAGGTGCAAATACTAAATACTACATAGCATGATATCCCATGAGTATAGGATTAAAATTAGACTATATATTTATATAAACTTAACAGTGAATTTGTTAGAGTAAGGGAACTACAGTGATAAAATGTATTTGCCCTGGAGATACACTCAGGAGGAACCTCCCTTATATCTATTCCAATACCCCAGACGATAGCCTCCAGCTGAACATGAGGCAAAATGCTGCAAAGTGGAACCTGTGATTTCAAAAACTAAAATATCACATATATTCAGAAAATGATAAAAAAATTATTCAAAACTTGAATATTGTAATCAAGAAAAATCTCAGCATTGAGTGACACGCATTATAAAACCAAGTTTTGACTGCCTCTTAACATGTGTCAATAATTTTAACTGTTTTTTGGAACAAGGAGGGAATGTAATAGAAACTGGTAGTATATTAAAGGAAATGGGTCAACTTCTTGGAGATTAACTCCTTTAAAGCAGATAAGTATTACTGAAGCCCAGAAAAAGATAAAAAAAAGGAGAAAACAGGAATAACAATGCAAAAAAGAAAAATAACAACCACAACTACAACAAGTAAGCTCTGTCCCCTGGGCAAATGCTTAACCAAAGGGCTACCTTGCAGTCTATGTTGGAGACAAAATGAGGTGGTTTGTTATCCTCGTACGATACTTGAACCAACCTTCCTTTTCAAGATTTGTTGAATCAAGTGAAGGAAGAATTCGGGTATGACCATCCAATGGGTGGTCTCACAATACTGTGCAGGGAGGATGAGTTCCTAACAGTCACCTCTCACTTGAATAACTTGAAAATCATGTTATTGGAGACACAAATAGATTAGAATAAAAAATTAGTAAAAAAGGCATTTTCTTTTATTGTGAGAATTTTCTATTTTGTAGAGAAGTTGAAACCTGTTTCCTGAATGAGAATTAATGCAACACAGGACATTGTTTAATTACTTTTTGCCTTTGTCAAATCTCGATATGGTTTAACATATAACACATAGTATCATTACCAAATTTAATAGACTATGGTATTGCCATGGAGTTATTACTACCATGGTATTGCCCCAAAATTCACAACAAAAATAGAAAGAGATTGTAAATTTTGGTGGACATAAATTAAGAAAAGTCTTGAGAATTTTAAATTTTTAACTCTTTATGATGTGAATGATTTGTGTTGGTCCTTAATGCTTTCAGCCATGAATATATATAGGTGAAAGGATATGCTTGAAACCATTAATTGGGTACTTAAATTATTTTTGAATGAGGGACATCAGATAGGAGTCATGACACCAAATGAGAGACATGGCATATGGGATGTTGTCTTACAGAACTTTGTTAAGAATCAACGTAAAAGTTATTGTAGATAACACGAGTCCCACCTTCTGGATCTATGAAAAAGAAAGTGTAATATGATCTTGTTGACACTACATTATTTAGGGTGGTGGGGATCAGAAACTCCATTTAATTTATACAAATTTCATGTGATCACTACTAAAAAAAGAACACAGGCATATATCTCCTAAACTGCACATAGACATTTTTTTTAAAGAAAAAGTTACAAGTACAACTTTTTTGGCAAGAATCGAAGAAAGTGAGTGAGAGAAAAGAATCTTCATCTTTATGCATGTTGCATAGAGAATCTTTAATCACATTGTAACATACCTTGAATATCATATTGGAATACAGAAACAATGAACAATAACAATGTACACACACACACACACACACACACACAAATATAAACCTGATGGCAATCTCTCATTGTTGGGAAACAAGTGTTGCTAGCCGATTGAAAATGTTGCTAAGCTAATGAATAGTGGACTCAACATGATGTTGTTGCTGTTGCAACAATCGTTGACTCTCCACATCCACTTGCTTCATATAGATTTAAATACTTTAAGGTTTTTGTAATGTAAGAATGAAATAGGGGAAATGAGACACTGACCTAGCTGCAAAAATGACAACAATAAGTGAACGGTGGCCGAAGATGCTATATGAGGGGGCGACACGGCGTAGAAGATAGCTAGCTACGACGAAGACACTGACCTAGCTGCAAGTAGTGACTGAGCATTGGGAAAGCACCTGTGACTGAGCAAGATAGCTAGCCAGTTGGTTTCACGTGAGTAAATTAATCACGATCAAGGATTAAGACGGTGCCTTTGAAAATCATGGTGGAAAAAGGGGAAAGCAGCCTTCAAAAATGGTGTTTTCTACCATCGTCGTTGTTGAAGAACATGGTAATTACAAAAATGTCACCGATAAAGCAACAACGACGGGTTTTGAACACCGATGTAGAAGGTGCGTCGTAAACTAATGTTTTTGTAGTAGTGAATGTCACCATCCATTTCTCATATGTTATTGTCACTTATTCTTTTTGTTCTGCTACAGGATCCTACTCAAGCAACCAAACAGGCAAGCTCTACCTCAAAACTTCACTTAATTTTCTTATTTCCGCTTCTTAATATTGAAAATGTCTACAAATTTCTCATGACGGTACATACCGTATTATATTTTTAAATGTGTTGCTCATCACAGTGTTCTTTTGAATAATTTTTGTATTTGAATGTTATTAACCCTTCATGTTTTGTTTTGTCAGCCATATATTGTATACTTAGGATCTCATTCTTTTCGTCCAAATCCTTCCTCCATTGATGTTGAATCTGTCACGATGTCTCATTATGATTTACTTGAATCATACGTTGGAAGGTATATAGAATTTAATCCCAAATTCATGAAATTCTCTGATGTTAAAACCAATATTTTTTTATGCTTATGATTTTTTTTTATTTTTTTTTATGCTTATGGTGGTAAAATCAATATAAACTGATTATATATTTTTTTCTTACGCCGCAGCACTGAAAAGGCCCAAGAAGCAATCTTTTATTCTTACAAGAGATATATTAATGGTTTTGCTGCAATACTTAATGAAGATGAAGCAGCGAATGTTTCAAGTATGTAATTTAACTTCATGCATTTATCCTATACATAAACATATGTTTCAAGTATCTACAATACTTAAGATATTTTTTTATTAGTATTGTGTTTATAGGTACAATTAATCAAACACTTGGGATATATGTATGATAACAATAAAGCCTTTGTTGAACTTTATTTTAACATAATATCAATTGATTATGCCTATGAACATTTTTTTTCAATTTATAATAATGCCCTATGAACATTATGTTTACTAAAAAAATTACTTGATTGATTTTGATTTGTTTCACGACTAAACTAAACAACATGCTTTAATCAGCAAAATTTGAATTGAGTTTTTCAGTTTGGTTTATTTTGCTTCATCTTGAATTGATCTTACCTTAACAAGTTTGAAAATTTTGACAAAATTTGGTTATAATTTGATTGAATGGTGACAGTTTGGTATGTCAAAATACTGAGTTTGTGACCACAAAAAAAAATTACAAAAATTAATAATGAGTTTGATATTTTTCTACATAAAAATCGTGACAACATTTGGTTGCTTAATAGTTTCTTAAACAAAAATAAAATTTACTTGGAAGCTATAATGTCTATCTAAGTTCTTGTTTCCACACTCTTGTGTATTCTTTTTCGACCACTTATATAGTAATAGTATATTATAACAATAGTTTATTTTTCCTTTTCTTTATGCAATAGTCAATTTTCCTATGATTACATTTTTTTCCTTTATCTAATAAATTGATCATTAAACTAAAATAATTTTTTTGCTCTTGCTACTTAATATGATTCATTTAATCGATCTCTGAATGTTCTTCCATCTATTGCTAGCTCTTTTATTAAGCAATTTTCATGCCCAGTGTTAACCTTCTTTTTACTGATGTTGTAACTTGTGGTAGGTGTTTGGCCTGAATCCAAGAGTTTTAGTGATGAAGGTTTTGGACCGATCCCAAAACAATGGCGTGGAATCTATCAAACAGAAGATAATTTCACTGCAACAGGTTCATTTTTTTTATGGTTGGTCTTAATTTTTATGAGAAGAAAAAAATAAAAAAAACTTTTTCATAAGTTAAAATTAGTTTAGTTAATTTATAAAATCTTTTTTATATAATATTTTAAAAAAACATTTACAAATTAATCAATGATTAACTAATAAAAAATTTATTTTAACATAAAAAAACTTACTTTGAAGTTGTTGACTGCAAATCCGCAAAATTGTAAGAATTAAGAACAAAACATGATGTAGTTTTGTACTTGGATCTACACTCCATATTATGTTGATATTGCATATATATGATATGGTAATTTGGAATTCTTTATAGCTTGATGTGGTTTTGTACTTAGATCTACACTGCATATTATGTTGATATTGCATATATATGATATGGTAATTTGGAATTCTTTATAGGTATAACAATGTAAGGTTTGTTGACGCCCGACATCGGCATATATATGAGGTAAATTGTGTTTGTAAGCAGAAACTGTCTTTATTATGGCTAAAGATGCAACCATAGTCACTAACTATCATTGTTAAGTGTATGCATGATGAACGTTGACATCGGTTACTGATGTTAATGTAATATATTAACATTGGTTTTCATGTATAACTGATGTGAACATCCATCATCTATACACTTATTTTGCTGTAATTAGTTATGTATAACATCGATTATTTATAAATAACCGATGTTAACATTTGTATATTAACATCGGTTATTTATAAATAACCGATGTTAAGGTGCATGTTGACATCGGTTTTTATAAATAACTGATGTTGTTTACTTTATTAACATCAGTTTTTGTTAATAACCAATGTTGTTTTCAAATTTTTTTATATAAACTTTCTTTTTTTACAATAAACCCAAAATTGTACCTGTAAAATGCAATTTCAGACCCAATTCATAGCAAATAAACATTTTATTCTGCTTTCAAGCAATTTTAATCACAATAAACATTGAATAATTGATTTATCATAAACAACTATCAACAAATGAATTCAATGTTCAAATTACATATGAAATGTAAAAAATGTTAAACCAAAGTAAACTTAGCTAAACTTAATGTCCCTAAATCCTAGCTCTGATCTCTAACTCGGAGATAATATTGTGCCCACTGGACCCACATCACCTTTAATCTCTCTGACTCCAATGGTCTAGGATCGTTAAAATATTGCATGATGAAATAAATGATAATAAGTTAATAATGTAATACAAATTATAAAAAAAATCGATTTTGTTTGAAATAAACGTACCACTTCCCAGTTATTCCTTCCTAAAATGATGGTGGACATCTAGTGCATGACATAATAGTTGCACTCAGTGCTTCCTTTTTGTCTGTTACATTAAATACATAATGTAATTTGGATATTAATTAAACAATTAGTGTACAGACACATAAAAAGTATATATAAGTGGAAGTTTTATGTAAATGACATACCTTGACGATAATCCAACTAGCAGGAGCCTTTGATTTGGTTGTGGAGCATCATCAAGACCTTTTAAAGCACTGTTTTAGGCAAGTAACAATTAAAAAGTGGTGTTGTTGAGGTATTTGAGTGTAAATGCATTGAAAAGAACACCGACCTGTTAATTATTCCCTTAAGGTAGTTGTCTGGCGTGTTATGCAATGAACAAAACCAGACAACTAGGTGTTCCTTGGGCACAATGACCACCATCTGCCAGTGTCTGCTGCAGTGGGGATGAATATGGGTTAGTATATTAGTAAACATTAATTAAATTCAGTTATTTTGTGTGACTTACCCATTCAGGTAGGCTCCAAGATAGACATCGCGTTTTGAACTTTGCATCCAACTCTTTATGTAACTTTTAGTCTCAAACTGCGATTGCCCAAACCTCTGAATAGACTGTGGCTCGAGGAATCCATAGTTATTAGAATTCCCCGCTCGCATACTTGTGTCAGTTAGATGCCTGATTATGTTAAGTCAATGTTAAATATTTAAGAATTGAAAGCAATAACTTAGGTAATTAAATGTAATCTAAAATTACTTACAGAATTCACAACTGTAACAATGATATGCTGAGACATTGACCACCGTGTGCGATTTCGGAGAGGTCTTCGTGCTTTATATAGAGCGGGAAGTATGGATTAAAGACCCCAAACATGGTGGCGTCCCATGTAACCTGGTAAGGCCTCAAGAAAAGCTTTGTGATGGTCGATGTCATAAGATAAAGCGGATCATCGACTTCCGGATCTGGCTTTTGAGGTGGTTTTACCGAAGACACAACTGCCTGTTCACGAAACAAAGTTAAATGGCCTAATTTGAGGCACGCTGAATGATTAATTCAAAAAGAAGAAACATATAGTAAGAGTAAAGTACCTGTTGTGATAAAGATTTGACTCAGTACTTCCTTTTTGTCTATTACATTAAATACATAATGAAATTTGGATATTAATTAAACAATTAGTGTACAGACACATAAGAAGTATATATAAGTGGAAGTTTTATGTAAATGACGTACCTTGACGACAATCCAACTAGCAGGAGCCTTTGACTTAGGTTGTGGAGCATCATCAAGACCTTTTAAAGCACTGTTCTAGGCAAGCAACAATTAAAAAGTGGTGTTGTTGAGGTATTTGAATGCAAATGTATTGAAAAGAACACTGACCTGTTAATGATCCCCTTAAGGTAGTTGTTTGGCCTGTTATGCAATGAACAAAACCAGACAACTAGGTGTTCCTTGGGCAAGATGACCACCATCTGCCAGTGTCCACTGCAGTGGGGAGGAATATGGGTTAGTATATTAGTAAACATTAATTAAATCCAGTTATTTTGTGTGACTTACCCATTCAGGTAGGCTCCAAGGTAGACATCACGTTTTGAACTCTGCATCCAACTCTTTATGTAACTTTCAGTCTCAAATTGCGATAGCCCAGACCTCTGAATGGACTGTGGCTCCAGGAATCCATAGATATCAGAATTCCCCGCTCGCATACTTGTTTCAGTCAGATGCCTGTTTATGTTAAGTGAAAGTTAAATATTTATGAATTGAAAGCAATAACTTAGGTAATTAAAAGAAATTGAAAATGACTTATAGAATCCATAACTATAGCACTGATATGTTGAGAGATTGACAACTGTGTGCAATTTCGGAGAGGTCTTCGTGCTTTATGTAGAGCGGGAAGTTTGGATTAAAGACCCCAAAAATAGTGGCATCCCATGTAACCTGGTAAGGCCTCGAGAAAAGCTCTGGGATGGTCAATGTCATAAGATAAAGTGGATCATCAACCTCCGGATCCGACTTTTGAGGTGGTTTTGCTGGAGACACAACAGGTTGTTCATGAAACAAAGTTAAATGGCCTAATTTGAGGCACCCTAAATGAATTAATTGAGAAAGAAGAAACATATAGTAAGAGTAAAGTACCTTCTGTGATAAAGTCTTGACCAGATGCGTCGGCCAAGCAAGGAAGGTGTGAATTGCCTGGCCCACTAAGGAAACCTCATCAGTGGGTACTGGAATTGGAGCATTTGGATCTTTAACCTCCTCCACACCCACCTTTACTTGGCCAGACAACAAAGGAGTGTTATCAACAACAGTGGATCCCTTATAAACTCTCTCTAGGGCAACCAGGCGGGCAGGATTTGCTTCGATGTACAAGCCGCACCTATCTGAGTCATGCGTCTCAGAATCATTTCCTGAGGGATCAACACAACTCTCCTTTGTGCTTACTCGAGGACCTGAGGGACCAACCAGAGGCTCTGGAGGCAGTGCGAGTCCCTGAGATTGCATCTTGGATTGAAACTTGGACTGCATCTAGCTGAATGATGCCATGAGCAACTGAGTCACTTTTTCTATGATCGACTCCTCTAGTTGGTCCTTGATTTGCTGGGTCAGTTGCTCTAATTCTTCAAGAGGTAGGGAGGAAGAGCTGCGGGACATTCGTGGAGCCGATCCGAAGTATTGCTTGATGGTGACACCAGCTCCAACAGCACAAACACGTCCAGGGTGCTCTGGACGTCCAATAGCAGTGGTGAGAACATCTTGACGTCCATGGGGGACGAAGGATCCCTGTGTCGCATGCTCCTCAAAGGAATCCTGCACAGAAAATACAGTTGTACATGGCATTCACAAAATATTGAAATATAATTGTAATGGTTAGCTGAAAATGACTTACGATCTTCTCAGCGATTTCCTTTGTGGCCTCAGTCGTCATCTCCCCTGTTTTCTTTGTGGGGGTCATCTTCCACTTCACGTGGCGTCTGATGGGGGATGGAGGGTCAATGACGCCATCAATGCTTCTTGACTATGCAGCTTCCTGCAACTTCTTCTTGGGCTTCTGCTCCAAATATTCATAACCCCCACGAGACAAAACGTGGGGAGCAGTGTTCTGTTTCTAGATGGCCCGTGCCTTTTTCTGCACATCCTGCAACAATAAAACAATAATGTTTCAAATTGCTAGAATGAATTATAACAAGTTAATTATTTTTAAAAAAAACTTAAATGGCTAGGTACATACCTCCCAAGAAGGGTCTCTACGAGTCTGGCAAAACTGGGCCCATTTTTCCTTGCTTATGTTGAATTTCTTATAGACAGTGTCGTCTACACCGTCCTGATCGGCTGCAAGGGCCCATTTCCTTGTGAGGTCTGATTTGAACCGCCTCCATCTCTCGTCGACAGTCTAAAGTAACTTCTTCTTCGTCCTACTTTCAGAAGCCTCTGGGATTTCAAATTCTGCCTGACAATAACAAATAAGGTTTACTTGTTACAATAATGTATTTTTTTCATATTAATTAAAGAACATCAAATAAGAAAAGAAAAATACCTGAATATCCTCTCAAATCAAGTCCTTCTGAGCAGTAGGGACCTCCTTCCAGTTCTCATACATCACGTCCACCTTATCACGCGCCACAATCCCCCAATATGTTCTTAATTTCTTCTTGGGGGGACCGTCGACCTTGCCAGTAGCAGGATCAACATTGACCACTAGTCTCTCAGCACCAGGTGGTCTAGTAGACAAGGATCATAGACATGAGGCTTTGCGTGTCCGCTTCACGGTAGACGGTGAAGCTGATGCGTCAGAAGAAGGAGGATGAGGAGGAGGAGAAGGAGGAGGAGGAGGGGGAGGCGAGGCAGGTGGAGAAGCCATGATCCTACATACAAAAAACTAGGTTTAGTAAACATTACAAAAAACAACTGTATGACTTATGTAAATGAATCTATCAAAATCAAATATATCAATAGAAAATTACATTAGACGATGTTAATTAATTCTCCTTCATCATGATCGTTATGATTAGCATGAACGTCGTCAGCTTCTTCTTCTCCGACAATGTTAGGAGTGACTTGTGTGGACAAAGGACTAACATAGGTGTCCATGTATGAATCATCATCTTCTACATTAACACCAATTGTTTTGCCCGGTAGAACCACGCACCATCTTTCATCACAAGGGTCTTGCACATAAAATACTTGTCTAGCTTGTTCTGCCATGATGAAAGAATCATTGTGGTAACCAAGTATCTTTAAGTCTACCAACATAAATCCTATATCATCAGTGCGTACACCGGTGTTGCTGTCAACCCATTTACATTTGAAAACACAAACAATAAATTTCACATAGTTAAGCTCCCAAATTTCATCAATGAACACAAAGTAAGGGATGGAAGCTACACAGGGATTAGCGTCATGCACACTTGCGAAGTGTTGAGATTCAGCTCTTAGGGTGACCCTGCTGTTCTACATTATACTTTTGTCGTTTTGTGCTTTTGTGTAAAATGAATACTTGTTTATGTCGTATCCTTGCCAAGTTATAACATTTCTTTTAGGTCCATCTGCTAGCTTTCTTAATGTTTCTGAAGCATATTAATCTGCAAAGATTGTATCTTTAAACCAATCACAGAAAGTCTTGTTATGCTTTTTCAACACCCAGTTCTTTGACATTTTTGGATTATTCTATTTGACTAAAGCTTGATGCTTAAGTATGTATGGCAAAACTTCATTACTGTTGTTCAAGACTTACAAGTGATCTTGTAACAAATCTTCTAGACTTGGAGTGATCACATGCAGTCCTCTTGAACCCTTGCCACCCACTATGTCATCATGCTGAGACTCGGGAAGACCAACAGGTTTAGCCTTCTCAATATATTCCAAACAAAATTCAATGGCTTCTTCTGTAATGTACCTCTCAACAATAGATGCTTCTGGATGATATAGATTCTTTGTATACCCTTTTAAGATCTTCATGTATCGCTCAACCAGGTACGTCCACCGCAAATAAACAGGACCACAACATTTGATTTCTCTGACCAGATGCACAATCAAGTGAATCATGAAGTCAAAGAAAGCAGGGGGAAAATACATCTCCAACTGGCTCAGTATAATTGCGGCCTCATTTTCAAGTTCATCAAACTTGACAGGATCAACAACTTTGCTACATATGGCATGGAAGAAAAAGCACAGGCGAGTTATGGCTAACCTGACTTTGTTTGGCAAGATGTCTCGTATAGCCATGACTAACAATTGTTGAATCAACACGTGACAATCGTGAGACTTTAACCCTACAAGCTTAAGCTCTTTCAACTCCACAAGGCTCCTAATATTTGAAGAGTATCCTTGTGGAACCTTCACCTGACGAAGACACTGACAAAAACTTATCTTCTCCTTTTTGGACAAAGTATGACAAGCCAGGGCCAAGTAAATTTTCTTCCCATCAGACCTTGGATGCAACTGTGATCGTATCCCTATGTCAGCTAGATCTTGACGGGTATTCAAACCATCCTTCGTCTTGCCTTGAATGTTAAGGAGCGTCCCAATCACACTATCACATACATTTTTCTTCACATGCATAACATCAATACAATGTCTAATGTCCAGATCAAACCAGTATGGGAGATCAAAGAAAATGAACCTCTTCTTCCATATGCAAGTCTTACTCTTATCCTTCTTTTGGGTCTTTCCAAATACAGTATTCAGGTGTTGAACCCGCTGGTATACCTGCTCACCAGTCAACGGTATCGGCGCAATATCATGCTCTTGACTTCCATTAAAAGCTTTTTACATTCGTTTATAAGGATGATTTGGTGTTAGAAAATGGTGATGCCTACTGTAGACTGTTTTTCTTCCATGTTTTAGTTGTATGTAGCTTGTGTTTTCTTCACAGATGGGGCATGCATGATGACCCTTAACATTATAACCACTGAGATTCCCATATGCTGGAAAGTCATTAATGGTACAAAAAATCATTGCACGCATTTCAAATGTCTCCATGCGAAACGCATCAAACACTAAAACCCCCTGTCCCATAACTTTCTCAGGTCTTCAATCAATGGACTTAGATAAACATCAATGTCATTTCCTGGCTGTCTTGGGCCCGATATCATCATAGACAACATCATGTATTTTCGCTTCATGCACAACCAAGGAGGCAAATTGTAAATTACTAGCAGAACTGGCCATGAACTGTGTTGAGTGCTTAAGGTGCCATATTGATTCATTCCATCACTGGCTAGTCCAAGTTTAAGATTTCTTGGCTCTTTCCCGAAATCCAGATACACACCATCAATCTTCTTCCACTGCGAGCAATCAGCCGGATGACAGACCATTCCATCAGAAATCCTTCCATTTGCATGCCATGTAAGGTCTTTTGCATCATCCTCGTTAGCTAAAAGACGCTTAAACCTTGGAATGATTGGAAGATACCACAAAACCTTCACTGGAGGGCCCTTGTTGGATTTTTCATCATAACTGTTTTCCTCCTCATTCTTCACTTTGTACCGTGAAGTCCCACAGATAGGGCCTTTGGACATTTCTTGGAATTCATGCCTGTACAGTATGCAATTATTGGGGGCAAGCATGAATCTTCTGATACTCCATACCCATCGGACACAGTATCTTTTTCGCCTTATAGTAAGTTTTAGGCAGTGTGTTGTCCTCTGGAAGCATATTGTGCACTACCTCAAGCAGTGAGGAAAAACTTTTGTCACTCCACCCATACCTGGCCTTCACATTAACCAGACTTAACACCGCAGAAAAAGGGTTAAGGAAGTCTTGAACCCCATATACAAAGGCTTCTTTGAATCACTCTGCAATCATTCATACACAGGGGCGTGTGCTTGCTGAAATGACTCTTGTCCAAGGTCACGAATCATGTCCTCCAAGCAATCTCCCATATTTCTACATCAAACGGTTCAGATTGGGACCCACTCTGCATGTCTATCACTTCACCATGCCATATCCACATCGTGTAATTCTTCTTAATCCCATCACACAATAGATGCTCTCGTATGTTGTCCAGTAGTTGTCGTCTTCTGTTCAAATAGTTGATGCATGGACAATAATATTTTCCTTCTTCATTTGGTCGAGCTATTTCTGAAGCAAATTGCAAGAACTGCTCGACGTCATCCTCATATTATGGGCTCATGTGACTTTCATTCATCCAACTTTGATCCAGCTAAGCAATTCCATGCATGAAAATGTCACTTTTTTATTTATAGGTGTGGCCCTATCCCATTTAGGAAGACTGTCTTTTATGTTAGCTTCAGACGTCAGGGTTAGCATTATTTTAAAAATTTTGACTAAATTTCGGCAGCATTTCGTATTGGTCTCCAAGTACACAACATGACATCAGTGAAATTAATTTCCCGATAGTTAAGTATGCACTCAGAGAACAACTTGAAATGCATTCTACAAAAATTTCATCAAATTAATTAAAATAATAATAACCTTAATGAATGAATCTAACATAAAAATACCAGTCTCCTCAAACTGTCCAAACGGATAATTCACGACTAAATACAATGACTAATGCAAACTGTCCGCAAGAATCATTGCATTCAGTCTCAAACGGGAATCTAAGGTTCACTTAGCATGAACAACAGTTGTTTATATAGCACATTACATAGATGACGTACAAAAACATACAAAATCTAAATTTCGATTACAGACAAATATCGACTAAGTGTGTGTGTGTGTGTGTGTGTGTATGTGTGTGTCTTCTTTATTATTGTAGTTGGGTATGTGTCTTCTTTTGTGAATATGTTAGAGGGTGTGTGTGTGTGTGTGTGTGTGTGATTAGGGTTTGTGTGTTTGTGTGTGTGTGTATTTGTCATGAGGGTGTGTGTGATTAAGGTTTGTGTATGTGTGTCATTAGGGTTTGTGTGTGTGTACTTGTGATGAGGGTGTGTGTGTGTGTGTGATTAGGGTTTGTGTGTGTGTGTGTATTTTTCATGAGGGTGTGTGTGTGTTTGTGTGATTAGGGTGGGTGTGTGCGTTTGTGATTAGGCATTGTGTGTGTGTATGTGTTTGTGATGAGGGTGTGTGTGTGTTTGTGATTAGGGTTTGTGTGTGTGTGTGTTTGTGATTAGGGTTTGTGTGTGTGTTTGTGTCATGAGGGTGTGTGTGTGTGCGTGTGTGGGGGTCATTCGAGGGTAGCAAAGGATCATCATATTCTAAACATCATCAACCACACCATGCACATTTACATTGCTGGCATAGACAAATTCCCAGAGAGAGAAACAGGCGCTACAATCTCTGAATTGATATGGTTTGCAGAAAAGTGACACCCTATTACCATCAGCTTGCAAGAAACCTACAAGTGTCTAAAAAACATAGCTTATATGATTTGGAATGAAAGGGCATTGAATTGGTTCCAATGGTTAGAACTATGGACAAGGGTCATGATTTAGGCAGTGTTCAAGCATGGGTTCTTGGGGATGTTTTAGATTTACTTTTCAGAAAATCCATGAGGTGTTAATGGAGTTGTGATTCAAATTCGATGTTGGATTGATCATACAGGTAATTTGGAAGGTCCTTAAAGATCAACATAATGTATTAAGAGAAGAAAAATTGAAGCAGAGAGAAGAAAATCAAAGACAAAAATCTATTATTTTGCTCTGCCAAGGGGGAAAACCCTTCTACAATTGTTAAGTTTGCAAACTTAGTGCATGTTTGGATTAAACTTAAGTTTGCAAACTATGTGTGTGTATGTATGTGACTTTGTGTGTGTGAAGGGTATATTCCACTGCTGCAAACCTCTATACCAGATAAAATTAGGCCTTACAATCCCTATGCACAAATAGCAGATTCATCCCATAAGGCCTTCACAACAACAGTAGATTCATAAAAAGGAATTTTTTTTATTATCAAACTAGTGTATTTGGTTTGGACAAAGTAGTGTCTATTATATTTTTCTCTGCAGCATTCAAGATTTGAAGTAGGTTATTAATAGCTATTATTAAAAGCAGGCTTTAGTTTTTTATGTGCTCTCTATTAGCCTGCTGGTATAAATCAAAGACTTCTACAACTATACAAGTAATGTTTACAAAAAAAATTTCAAAGTATTTTTCGAATCAAAGATATAAATACCTGAGTTGGAGGCTTCAGCATAATGGAGTACTTTATATAATCAGCGCAAGAGCACTTTTGGAAACAGCAATGACCGCAAGATCAACACTGGCGAAAATCACTCTTAGTGGAATCTGAAAATCAAATGAGAGTAGGCCTTATAATCAATTAACATAGGTAATAAGTGAGGTTGTTATGCATACAGGCAGAAGGAAGGACATGAATATGATGCTGGTCCACCTTTCTCTTGCTTGACACCTAACCAGTATATAAAATGAAAAAAGAGAACTCCATGAAATTTGTGGACACCTTTGAGAGGTAATTCCCGAAAAAATTATTTCGCTGAGTACTATGAATTAAATTGTGAAATGACTTGTATGCCATCCCAACCAAGACCACATGGACTATATAGTAGTATTTATTACCCAATTCGTCTTAATTTGTAAAGCCATACATTCCCTCACACCCCCAAGATTTTGCTTTCGTACAAGGAAAGACAACCACACTACTTCCATCTCCATTATTTGAGTACTACTTTGCATCAAAGGTTCATCAATTCGTGCTTGCACAGTGCCAAATCGTGATCACAACTTAATCTGTTAGCTAGCTTCACACGTCTTGTATATTGGGCTTCACAAAGGGAGCTAGGAAGTGATTAATACTGCTATTATTTAATTATCTGCCATATATATATATATATATATATATATATATATATATATATATATACTTCAAGTGTGTGGAACCCGGAAACAACTTAACAGCAAAGGTAGGGAATTGAAACTCAATTGTTTAGCTTAATTAATTTCCTTCAATCAAATGATTCAGAACATGTTTGACCCCAGCCGTTCTGGTATGATAAGAAGCTCCTCCCATGTAGCCTCCATGTAAGTACTCTAATTGCATTAATTTCATCCTTGTTATCTTTTCCTAGCTTATTGATTTTAATCTAAGAGGGTAGTTTTATTTGCAGTTATGACAATGATTTCCTTGAGTTGGTACAAATCCTGGAATTTGTAAATCACTTTTGATTATTAGAAATAACATCTTGCTTAAAAGGAAGATATCAATTTTTTAATTAAGTTACCTAAGGCAGTTTAAAGGTATTTAAAAGGAAGTTAAAAGGATCCTAAGGAACCTAAGGCAGTTAAAACGTATCTAAAAGGTATCTACTTTTAGATATGTACTGATGCAGTAACATGCAATAACAAGAATATGGAGCCATGTATAAGTGAATATGGTGTTATGGGTATGGATGATCAAAGAGGTTCCCTTTTTGGCAGTCCTATTCATATTGGTGCATTATATATCTTTAAGGAAGATGTTTATGGCTTTGGTGTCATTCTACTTGAATTGGTTACTGGTAAGTTAGTGAAGGGTAATGGGCAACCATATAATTTTCTACTATGTTGGTGTGATATGAATCAAGCTCATTTTGGGTCCATTCAGCCTAATTGGTGGTTGGATTTCTATGGCTTCATTGGATGAAGGTTGAACTATGTTTTCATATAGGACAACAACCATGAATGACTTGCAGACTACATCAAAAACAAGACTCAAATTACTAGCAGCAACCCTACAATTGGATCCATCTCTACCACAAATACCACCCCCTACATAACACTCTCACATGACAGTGCTGCAATGGAATCACATTTATTTAATTGCCACCTAGCAGTTCAAACAGAATTGGAATTAAAAATTAAAATAGCAGTCATCCCACTATCCCGCAATATCATTTTGGGGTCAATCACTCCACACTGCTACTTGGGATTAAGAATTAAAATATATACATCTATACTTAGACACATTCTCTCAAGTATACACAAATTAAAATATATACATCATTGATATTGGAGAAATGATCATCACCTGATACAAAAAATAGAGGTTGGCTTATATCAATCACAACCAATTTATCAGTGTATGAATCACTGATGAGAAAAAAATCTGTGGAAGAATAGTACTGGTCACCTAAAAATTCAGTGAAAGAAAAAAGTCAGTGAAATATTTTGCAGATAAATTGATCTGTCTAGTTTGGCATAAGTCAAATATTTGTACATGAAATTTGTCTGTTACACACATTAGTATACTAAGTAGTCTTGCAGATAAATTGATCTATCTACTTTGGCATAAGTAGTTATGATATGACATGGATATATTTTTTCAAAAGTATAGGAAATTAGCTTTGAAATGGTATATACAGTTTACACATACATGGAATAAAAATGTAATAGTAGCTATATTACTCAGAATAGAACATCTTGTGAAGTGAGAAAGCAAGAGCAAAGCAAATAAAGAACCTAATAAATTAATTGTAATTCCAATCTGTCCTCAGACACAAAGTAAAGAATAACAGGAATCATCAGTCCCATTCTGCCCCAAAAAACTAACAGCATATAAGCTAAAGTTTCAGTTCTTGTATTGGAGACCGGAAACATGTCCTCTTATATCTCTCTGTCTTGGATTTTTCTTCTTAGCTCTCTTTCCCTTCCCAAACTGCCTTATGACCAATTTGGATCCCTTCAATTACATCTTGTGTCTAATATTTTTAACCATTTTTTAATAGAAGGTTACTTGTCCATTATTTTTTTTACTTCAAAATAGAAAGCACTAACACAAAATACTCTGTAGTAAAAGAAAAAAACAAGAAAACTATGATGACTAACAACTGCAGAATGACATCATTAAATTATGTTAATCTTAACCCCTTTGAACTTCCCTCTTTTATCTCTCTTGGCTCTTTTTATATCAAGCATAATTTGGATTACTTGTTTACTACTGTTTGAAGTATCAACCTCTCACTATTAGAAAATACACTTTCAACATCGATTATTTAGAACATTCTACATCGGTTCTAAAACTGATGTTGAAAGTGACGATGTTGAATGTATGAATGTTAACATCGGTTTTGGAGAACCGATGTTAACATACATATGACAACATCGGTTCTCTAAATACCCAATGTTAAACACAATGAACAACAACAAAAAAAGTGTACGCATGATGAACGTTGACATCGGTTTTCCAGTAAAACCGATGTTAATATGTTAGTTTAACATCGATTTTCTAAAAAAACCGATGTTAATATATGCCCTTAACATCGGTTTTGCTAGAAAACCGATGTCAACGTTGATGATGCATACACTTATTTGGTGTAGTTCTTTGTGTATAACATCGGTTATGTGTACATAACAGATGTTAATATTCAAATATTCAAATCGGTTATTTATAATTAACCGACGTTAATGTACAATAGTTGACATCGGTTATCTACAGATAACCGATGTTAAAATACAAATGCTGACATTAGTTATACACAAATAACCGATGTTAATATACAAGCGTTAACATCGGTTTTCTATTATAACCGATGTTGGTTATGATATTAACATCGGTTTTTGTTAATAACCGATGTTGTTTTCAAGTATTTTTTTATATATTCTTTCTGTTTTTACAGTAAACCCAAAATTGTACCTGTCAAATGCAATTTCAGGAGACCCAATTCACAGCAGATAAACATTTTATTCTGCTTTCAAGCAGTTTTAATGATAATAAACATCAAATAATTGATTTATTATAAAGAACAATCATCAAATGAATTCAATGTTCATGTTACATAGAAAATGTAAAAAATGTTAAAAAATGTCCCTAAATCCTAGGCTTGATGTCTAACTCGGAGATAAAACTGTGCCCACTGGATCCGCAATGCTTTTAATCTCTCGGGCTCCAATGGTCTAGGATCGTTAAAATACTGCGTGATGAAATAAATCATAATAAGTTAATAATGTAATACAAATTATAAATAAATCAATTTTCTTTGAAATAAACTTACCGCTTCCCAATTATTTCTAAAAGTTCCTAAAATGATGGTGGACATCCAGTGCATCACATAGTAGCCGCACTTAGTACTTCCTTTTTGTCTATTACACTAAATACATAATGAAATTTGGATATTAATTAAACAACTAGTGTACAGACACATAAAGAAATATATATAAGTGGAAGTTTTATGTAAATGACGTACCTTGACGACAATCCACTAGCAGGAGCCTTTGATTTAGGCTGTGGAGCATCATCAAGACCCTTGATAGCACAGTTCAATATGAGTAACAATTAAAAACTGGTGTTGTACGTTGAGGTATTACAATGCAAATGTATTGAAAAGAACACTAACCTATTAATAATCCCCTTAAGGTAGTTGTCTGGCCTATTATGCAATGAACAAAACCAGACAACTAAGTGTTCCTTGGGCAGGATGACCACCATCTTCCAGTGTCCGCTGCAGTGGAACGTAAAATGGGTTAGTACATTAGTAAACATTAATTAAATTGTTATTTTGTGACTTACCCATTTAGATAGGCTCCAAGATACACATCGCGTTGTGAACTCTGCATCCAACTCTTTATGTAACTTTCAGATTCAAACTACGATTGCCCAGACCTCTGAATGGGCTGTGGCTCGAGGAATCCATAGATATCAGAATTCCCCGCTCGCATACATGTTTAAGTGAGATGCCTGTTTATGTTAAGTCAAAGTTAAATATTTATGAACTGAAAGCCATAACTTAGGTAAATAAAAGCCTTTTATATAAAGACTTACAGAATCCACAACTGTAACACTGATATGCTGAGACATTAACCATCGTGTGCGATTTCGGAGAGGTCTTCGTGCTTTATGTACAGGGGGAAATCTGGATTAACGACCCCGAACACGGTGGCATCCCATCTAACCTGATAAGGCCTCAAGAAAAGCTCTAGGATGGTTAATGTCATCAGATAAAGCGGATCATCGACCTCCGGATCGGGCTTCGGAGGTGGTTTTGGCGGAGACACAACTACCTGTTCATGAAACAAAGTTAAATAGCCAAATTTGAGGCACGCTTAATGAATTAATTTAAAAAGAAGAAACATATAGTAAGGACAATAAGTACCTGTTGTGATAAAGACTTGACCAGATGTGTCGGCCAAGCAAGGAAGGTGTGAAGTGTCGGCTAAGCAAGGAAGGTGTGAAGTGTCTGCCCCACTAAGGAAACCTCATCAGTGGGTACAGGAACTGGAGCATCTACATCTTTAACCTCGTCCACACTCACCTTTACTTGGCCAGGCAACAAAGGAGTGTTATGAACAAGAGTGGATCCCTCACAAACTCTCCTCATGGCAACTAGGCGGGCAGGATCTGCTTCTATGTACAAGCCGCACCTGTCAGAGTCACCCGTCTCAGGATCGTTTCCTGAGGGATCAACACAACTCCCCTTTGTGCTCACTCGAGGACTGGAGGGACCAGGACCAACCAGAGGCTCAGGAGGCACTACAAGTCCCTGAGATTACATCTGCGACTGAAGCTGGCTGAAGGATGGCATGACCTGCCTCGTCACTTTCTCTGTGATGGACTCCTCTAGTTGGTCCCTGATCTGCTGGGTCAGCTGCTGCAATTCGTCAGGAGGCAGGGAGGAAGTGCTGCGGGACGTTCATGAAGCCGATCCAAAGTATTGCTTGATGGTGACACTGGCTCCAACAGCACGGACACGTCCAGGGTGCTCTGGATGTCCAATAGTAGCGGCCAGAACATCCTGACGTCCATGGGGGACGAACGATCCCTGTGTGGCCTGCTCCTCAAACGAATCCTACACAGAAAACACACAGTGGTACATGGCATTCTCAAAATATTCAAACATAATTGTAATGGTTAGTTGAAAATGACTTACAATCTTCTCAGCGATTTCCTTTGTGGCCTCAGTCGTCATCTCCCATGTCTTCTTCGTGCGGGCCATCTTCCACTTCACGTGGCATCTGACCGGGGATGGAGGGTCGATGACGCCATCAACGCTTCCTGACTGTGCCGCTTCCTGCAGCTTCTTCTTGGTCTTCTCATCCAGGAGCTTCTGCTCCAAATAATCATAACCCCCACGAGACAAAACGTGGGGGGCAGTATTCTGCTTCTGGATGGCCTGTGCCTTGATGCGCACATCCTGGAAAAATTAAACAATAATGTTTGAAATGGGTAGAATGAAGTATAACAACATCATGCTTAATATGAAAAACAACTTAAATGGCAAGGAACATACCTCCCAAGAAGGGTCTTTACGAGTCTGGCAAAACTGGGCCCACTTTTCCTTGTTGATGCCGTATTTGTCACAGACAGTGTCCTCGACACCGTCCTGATCGGATGCAAGGGCCCATTTCCTCGTGAGGTCTGATTTAAACTGCCTCCATCTCTCCCCCACGGTCTGTACTAACTTCCTTTTCGTCCTACTATCAGAAGCCTCTAGGATATCAAATTTCGTCTGACAACATGAAACAAAGTTTATTTATTACAATAATGAAATTTTTTGGCTATTAATTACACAAAATCAAATAAGAAAAGAGAAATACCTGAATATCCTCCCAAATTAGGTCCT
Source organism: Glycine soja (assembly GCF_004193775.1). Lineage (NCBI taxonomy): Eukaryota > Viridiplantae > Streptophyta > Magnoliopsida > Fabales > Fabaceae > Glycine > Glycine soja. The sequence goes on from NC_041005.1 coordinate 10,451,787, forward strand.
TCTGAGCAGTAGGGACCTCCTTCCAGTTCTCGTAGGTGATATCCACCTTATCACGTGCCGCAATCCCCAAATATGTTCTTAATTTCTTCCTATGGGGACCGTCGGCCTTCCCGGTAGCAGGATCAACATGCACCACTGGTCTCTCAACACGAGGTGGTCTAGTGGACAACGATCGTAGACATGAGGCTTTGCGTGCCCGCTTCACGGCAGACGTCGAAGCCGATGCGTCCGAAGTAGGAGGAGGACGAGGAGGAGAAGGAGAAGAAGGAGGAGGAGGAGGAGTAGTGGAGGCAGGTGGAGAACCCATGATCTTTTACACAATAACATACAAAATAGGATTAATGAAAAGAGGATCAGTCATAAGTTTTTTTTGGAAGGCAAAAGTATAATATTATTAAACAAAACCCCACCACATAAGGAGACAAGACAAATTAACCAAAGGACTCTGAAAAATTGGTAGTTGTGCTTTTTAATTGTGATTTCATCCATGTTTTCTTTGATATTTATTTTCTTTGGACTTCATCCATGTTTTCTTTGATATTGATTTTCTTTTTTGCAGAAAAGAAAGAGGGGAACGAGCAAAAATTTGAAGGTTGTACATTCAGGAACTAAAGAATTCAAAATAGCTAGTAATAAGAGGGATTTGTTTTTGGGATTTTCTGAGCACCAAGAGCGGCTACGCAAGAAGCTTGCACTTGAGGAGGGAAGGATATTTGCAGCTAATGAACAACTTTCTTAACTATTTGTCCTTCCCCAAACTGTCCAAACGGAAAATTTAAGACTAAATACAATGACTAATGCAAACTGTCCGCAAGAGTCATTGCATTCAGTCTCAAATGGAAATCTAAGGTTCACTCACCATGAACAACAATTGTTTATATAGCAAATAACAGTGATCACATACAACAACATACAAAAGGTCAAATTCAATTACAGACAAATATAGACATCAGCAGTTGTTTATGTAACTAATTTCAAATGCTGGGTTTCAAGGGTGCTTATGCTTTATTATTGTAGTTGGGTATATGTGTGTGAGTATGTATCATGAGGGTCTGTGTGTATCATGAGGATGTGTGAGTGTTGATATTAACAAGGAGCTCAGCCTTGGGCATGTGAAATTTGATCAGTTCAAAAGACAACAAAGTGGCAGTGGGAATGCTGATGGTGAAAATTTTAGTCAACAAGTGTGGTTATGCTTTGTGTGTGTGTGTGTGTGTGGCTGTGTGTGTGTGTGTGTGTATGTGGGTGTGGGTGTGTGTGTGTTTTTGTGTGTGTGTGTGTGTGTGTGTGTGGGTATGTGTGTGTGTGTGTGTGTGTGTGGGTATGTGGGTGTGTGTGTGTGTGTGTGTGTGTGTCGCTGTTTGTGTGCGTGTGTGTATGTGGGTGTGTCTGTGCGTGGGAGTGTGGCTGTCTGTGTGTGTGTGTGTGTGTGTGTGGGTCGGTGTGTGTGTGTGGGTATGTGGGTGTGTGTGTGTGTGTGTGTGTGTCGCTGTTTATGTGCGTGTGTGTGGTTGTGGGCGTCTCTGTGTGTTGGAGTGTGGCTGTGTGTGTGTGTGTGTGTGTGTGTGTGTGTGTGTGTGTGTGTGTGTGTGTGTGTGTGTGTGTGTGTGTGTGTGTGTGTGTGTGTGTGTGTGTGTGTGTGTGTGTGTGGTGCTGACCAACACAATGTGCCCATTCTGCTGCATCATATTCTAAGGTAGCACAACATTCCAATAAGTCCTAAGATTGCAAGGCAGCATCATTTTGGTAAAATTTTAGTGGAATCAGGCTTTGAGAAAGCTATTGGGTTTGTGTTAGATGGATGCCCTACATCTACATCTACATTGCTGCATCATTGTTTCCCACTCTGTCATGAGTTGAAAGCTCTAACCTCTGCTACAAATCAGAAATGAAGCAAACCTTAGATCAACACATTGAAAGTGGTTCACTTTCATCAGAAATCAATAGCAGTGCTAAGGGAAGAGGCAGCGGCTGGTATACACGAGGACTGTTTTGTGAAACTATGGAGAATAAGGATTCCAGGTAGGTTCGCGGTATTTGCGTGGAGATAGTTGAGAGACAGATTGCCGACAAAACAAAATTTGAGGAGGCATCAAGTACAGATCACAGATATCCTGTGTCTGTTCTGCAGTTCTCAACAGGAAGATGCATCCCACTTATTCCTACATTGCAGCAAGATACAGCCCATTTGGTGGGACACTATGACATGGCTGCACATTAAAGGTGCTTTCCCATTAAGCCCAAAGCAGCATTTCCTACAACATTTGGGTGTACAACTTGCTGGAGTAAGGATGAACAGATGGCAATACTGGTGGTTAGCCTTAACGTGGTCTATTTGGAAGCTTAGAAACAACATAGTGTTCTCCAATGCCACTTTCAATGCTAATGCACTATTTGAAGATGCGACTTTTCTACTGTGGTCTTGGCTAAGGGGTTTTGAGAAAGGTTTCACAGTCCATTTCAATCAATGGGCAAGCAGCTTTACACAAAGCTTTTTGTTACAAGCCTATTTAATGTAAATTTCATAGCAAATATATATCCATACTCTGGTTCCCTTTCAGAATATCAATGTCTGATTGTGGAACCATTTGTATGGTCCTTTATGTACTATTAAGTACCTCTGGTACTCCAATTAATATATAGATTACCTTTGCTGATCAAAAAAAAAATTGGAAGCAGAAGGGAGATTAAAAAGCAAAATTGTTTGTAACAATCAGCTGTTGGAAGAGGCCCAACAATTATGGGACTTGGGGACAAGCTTAGGCTTGGAAGCAGACACATGTCACTTGTGTTTTATTCAAAGCTTTGCAGATATGGAGGCCAGAGACAGAAATGAAACTATGGAGTTGGGAGAGAGGAAAACTCATAGATGAATATTTTTTCCTACAACATTAGAGGGCTGGGCAGTGGCAGTCACAAAATATATATACAGAAGGGCAGTAGATAAAAATACAAAAACATTCAACACTAACAATTAACAAGTTCTGAGAGCCAAAATCATAGTCAATACTTCAAAGATATCAGTCCAATAAAAAAAAGGTCATGTAGAGAGGCATCAAGATATCAGTCCCATGAAAGAAAGGTCATGTAGAGAGGCATAGCATAAGTTACAAATATACCAATAATGCATACAACAACAATTTCAAATTAGTTTTCGAATGAAACATATAAATACCTGAGTTCGAGGCTTCAGCGCAATTGACTTTCTAACAATGACCGTAGGACCAGTTTGAATTTCGAAACAGCAATGACCACAGAATCAACAATGGCTAAAATTGCTCCCAATGGAATCTGAAAATACTATGGTAGCATAATTTAGTGTTTAGAAAACTAAATAAAAAAGCCATTCGTATTTTTGAAAAAGATGTTATAAATGGAGATGAAAGCAGTAAAAAAACATATGCAAAGAGTAGTAGTCAGTGAGTGAATCAGATCCAGATTAAGGTCAAATTAAAGCCATTCAGCTGCAACACTTCACTTTCACAGCTAGTTAGCTAGCTCTATAGCTATGGTAGGAGTAGTAAAGTGTGTCATAATTGCCATGCCAGCCACTTGTCTGACCAATGGTTTTGGTTTGAAAACAAAAAAGTAGTGTAATGTAAAAACTAAGTACTAACTAGTGTGTGATTGTTCTTGTTGCACATGGAAGCTTTACATTGAGTGCATACACAGAAGCAGTGAGGGAGCTGCCATGTGAGATATTGGAGCTAATAGCAGAGGGGTTGGGGGTCCCGGACACTTGGATATTCAGCAGGTTCATAAGGGATGTTGATAGAAAATGCAGCAGAGAAATGCAGCAAAGAAAATGCAAGCATAGCTCTTCCTTGACATCATTCCTTTCCCCTGTTGTCTTTCCTAAATGCAGTAGAGAAATGTAGTAGATTCAGCATGAAATGACCCTTTTTGAATGTGCCCTGAAACTTGTTTCTTTGTGGCATTCGTATTTAATTTGAATTAATGTATTAATTCTTTGTGGCTTCTGATCAATTTGAATTTTGTTATTTTCTGAAAATTTTACTGCAACAGGAGATAATCAGGATATTGAAGAAAACCTAGAGAATGATGTAACAAATTCATCAAATGAAAGGTAAAATGGTAACTTAAATACAGTCTGATGATTCTCATCATATATCCTTGTTTCTATTACTACTGTACTTAAATACAGTATGACATAACAACTTCAGTCTTCACTCTTCACTAGTTGAACACAAATAAAAAACAAATTAAACTACTTCAAGGATAAATAAAAGGTTTAGAAGCAGCAGACCTAGATTGTCTAACCTATTTTATAATGGGCAGCTATAGTTACAATGATGATGAAATGAACCATAGAAAAAAAAAGCATAAAATACAGAAGAATAAAAAAAGAATTAAGGGCAGAACTCAAAAGCTTTTAGCCATGCTGGTTGGAATTTAATCAATGAATCAATCATGTCACTGAAATTTGGAACATAAATGAACTTCTCCCTTACTATCATTCTCTTTCTCTATTTTTCCCCCTCTCTCTAGCTGCCTTGTTATGTTATATATCTATCTGCATATACAAATGATACTCTCTTTTTACTGGTTTCAATTTTCTACACAAGCTACATATAAAAATTCTTAGGATCACTTCACAAACAAAAATATGCATAAAAAGCAATCATTGGAACTATCTTAACTTTTAGACCAAAATACTAACATTGTGTTGGATTAAAAGAACGGGCTGATAGAAACTATCATTGGAAGAAAAGTCACCACAACAACAATAATAGCCTTATACCACAAAGTGACTAGAGAAGAAAAGAGAATCAGAACACATTTAGTAAAAGGGTAGATAGAAACCTACTATTCTATTGCAGACAACTGGATTATCCTTTTTTTTTTGGAAGGCAAAAATATGTATATTAATATTAAACAATGGTGTGGAGACCAGCATCTTGGATGGGGTGGTATTGTGCTCAAAAATAAATTGAGGAACCTGAAATCCAGAATTAAACAGTGGAGTATACAGAATGGGGATGTCAATAATAACAAAATTCTGCAACTGAAACAGAAGCTGCATGAAGTTGATTTAATTGCCCAGGATAGAACCCTGTCGGAGGATGAAGTTAAGTCCATGAGGTCCATTCAGCAGGATCTGTGGGAGGCTTCATTCGCATATGAATCACTCTTGAGGCAGAAATCAAGGATTAAATGGCTTAAAGAAGGTGATAGTAATACAACATTCTTTCATAAAACCATAAACTTCAGAAGACATTATAATGCGATTCAAGGCATCTTCATTGATGATGTTTGGGTTCCGCAACCTAAAGTGGTTAAGGAAGAAGCTGTTAAATTTTTTGCTAGTAGATTCACTAAGGAAAGCTTAAACAGACCTACCTTGGATGGGGTCCAATTCAACAGGATTACTCACACGCAAAGGGAGGAGATGATTGCCCCTTTTACAGATCATGAACTTATGGAAGCTGTGTGGAGTTGTGGAGGAGAGAAATGCCCTGGGCCAGATGGATTCAACTTTAATTTCATAAAGAAGTTTTGGGGGGTCTTAAAACCAGAATTTAGGAGATTCGTGGATGAATTTTATGTTAATGGAAGCTTCCCTAAGGGCAGTAATGCATCCTTTCTAGCCTTAATACCTAAATCACACAACCCCCAGACGCTTAATGACTATAGACCCATCTCCCTCATTGGCTGTATGTACAAAGTAATAGCCAAATTATTGGCAAACAGACTTAGCAAAGTGATGGCTGACCTTATTGATGAAAGGAAATCGACTTTCATAAAGGATAGACACATCCTTCATGGAGCTTTGATTCTCAATGAGGTAGTAGAGGAAGCTAAAAGGTGTAAGAAGCCAGCACTGGTTTTCAAAGTGGACTTTGAAAAGGCCTATGACTCGGTTTCATGGTCATTTCTGGAGTATATGCTGGATAGGATGGGTTTTTGCCTTAAATGGAGAAATTGGATCAATGCTTGTATGCAATCAGCCACTATATCAGTCTTAATAAATGGCAGCCCTACAAAGGAATTCGCCCCCTCTAGAGGACTGAGACAAGGGGGTCCTTTAGCCCCTATGCTTTTTAATATTGTAGCAGAAGGCTTGACTGGTATGATGAGGGTGGCAACAAACAAAGATTTGTTCAAAAGCTACTTGGTTGGGAAGCAGAAAGAGCCTGTAAATATTCTGCAATATGCAGATGATACAGTGTTTGTGGGTGAAGTTTCATGGGACAACATAATGGTGCTGAAGGCAATGCTTAGGGGTTTTGAAATGGCATCTGGATTCAAGATTAATTTCTCAAAGAGCTATGTGGGGATATTTGGAGATGATACCAGTTGGGTTCATGGTGCAGCTCAATTTTTGAATTGTACGCATATGGTGACACCCTTCTACTACTTGGGGATCCCTATTGGGGCTAAACCATCTAGTTGTATGGTGTGGGAACCACTGATCAAAAAATATGAAGCCAAATTATCCAAATGGAACCAGAAAACTCTATCAATGGCAGGGAAGGCTACTTTGATTAATTCAGTTTTAACACCACTGATAAAAAAATATGAAGCCAAATTATCCAAATGGAACCAGAAAACTCTATCAATGGCAGGGAAGGCTATTTCTATTTTTTACACATTTAAAACTCAAACATATAAAATAAAAAATATATAACAAACAAACAAAGATAAAGACAAAAAAAAGGAAATATAAACTCACCTCAGTTGGTGCTGCTGCCCATCATTTCACTCTCACAACAAATAGGAATCATGTACTTGCATGGAAGAAATAATCACACAACACACAATGATCAGAATAAGCAAATGCATATAATTAAGCATGATACAATATCAATATTGATGGAAGTAACAATGACTTGTCAAAAATTTGGATGAAATTCAATATGTAAATCAAAGCTTTGTCCCTGAAACCCTCTGTGTAAATCAAAGCTTTGTCCCTGAAACCCTCTATGTAAATTTGACAGCCTCGTCTCTCCCTTCTTGAAAACCCACTAAAAACTGCCTAACCCCCCCTGCTGTTACTCCATAATTTATTCTGCAATAACTGCTTAAGGCAGTTACATATGGTCCTAAATCACTACAGATTTAGTTACGATTAACCCTTTCTGCCTAACTAGGGTTTCGAAACATCACAACAGAGATAGACCATTGAACAATGGATTTTCATCATTAACATACAACAAAGACATACCTTCGATGGAAGCGCAGACACGAACTCCACAAACGCGAACTCGACAATGTGGTTGCAGTCATGGAAGCGCAGCCCAGTTTGCGACAAACACGAACTCAGGCAGAAGGAGAAACAACATTAACGCCCTGGGAGTACCCTTTCCGGGACTCTTTCCTTTCCTACTTTTCTTCAACCTGCGAAAGTGAGCAAATGTTAAAACGACGAACGCCTAATGTTAAAACGAAATGACGTACCTCAATGGATTAATGGCAAAGACGATCTCCACAAACACGATATCCTCAATGTGGTTGCAGTCATGGAAGCGTAGGCCAGTTTGACACAAAGACGATCTCAGGCAGAAGGAGAAAGAAGAAGAACGATAGGGTTCAAGCGCGTGGGTTATGCAATTTCAGAAGTTTAATATATAATGATAACAACATCGGTTTTTTTAAAAATAACCGATGTTAACATCAACTACGTAACATCGGTTATAATAAAACCGATCTTAACATCGACTCGATAACATCGGTTTTTACAAAACCGATGTTAACAACGGCATACTAACATCGGTTTTTCCAAAACCGATAATAACCGATGTTACTATGGAGTAGTTAACATCGGTTTTTCCAAAACCGATGTTAACTAAGTCTACTTATTTACAAAAATGCCACCGCGCTTTTGTTAACATCGGTTATGTGAATAACCAATGTTAAAGGTCCGATGTTATATGTAAAAATTGTAGTTGTGTCTAAAAAGTTGAGTGCCTAAAATATCTATTTGAGCCTTTTGTTTTGTGATAGAGTGAGACTCATAAAGACCTCATACTCATAGACTCATAGTCACTCTAACATCTACTTTCCATTTCACACACAAACAAATAGGAAGAACTTTCACCCTTTAATTGAAAGAAATGTACATGCATTAATAATGGTATGTTATATATATGCCTCAACCAATTAATTGAATATACACTAATTTTCTTTATCCTACACAAGGACTAAAGACATTGCCGCTAAGTTTATACTGGAAACAATATCAAGAAGAAAGTGAATAAAAGGAAAAGACATAAAAAGCACTAGACAATAGACATGGTTAATGTGCTCCATGGATAACTAATGCGCATGTTAGAAGCCCTCTTAGAATTGCATCCACCAGTAACTCAAAACATTAACTAGCCAAAGGAATTGGGAATTCACAATATAATACTGAATATAACCATATTCACAACTTGACCAACACTTTTGTCAGCCTAAATACCCGAGTAACAACCTGAATGAAGACACAAAATGTGAAGGAAAAGGCCATTTTGATTCCCTTCTCACTTTTTGATTTTAAAAACTGTTCTCTAGAACAATTCCACACTACTCAACAATCAATTTTTAAAAACTGTACTTCTGAAAATCTTAGATATAGGTATGTAAACCTATATGGTTAAATTTTTTAAAGCTAGAAACAAGGGAGGTGGGGTGATCCAACTAGAAATTATTGGGTTATATAGTCCCTCAACTGCCTCTTATGTTATAGAAAGTTTGCATAAGAATCTTCATTTTATATGAAAGAAGAATAGTGACTTGAGCTATCCAAGTTGTACTCTAAATTCCCAACAGGTCTGAGATATTGGATGCATGATGGTATGTATTGGATACTTGCTCCGTGCCTAACATGACGTGTTACCCTTGCCATGCAACCTCAGATGCAAAATTTTATTCATCCATTTTAAGACATGTAAAACATTTTAAATATTATGGTCACAACCAAGAAAGTGATCACGAGAAGATAATCATGCTTTTAAGCTGATAGGTGTTGGATTCTTCTGGTAGTAGTCATTGAATGCATATGAAGCATGATCGCGGACAGTGTTTGGATTATAACAGCTTGCTCCTGGTTGTATTGCTGAGTAGTCTGCACCTCCATACCCACAAGCATAGTCAAGAGCAACCTGTAGAGCAGTGTCTGAAGTGTTGGATCAAGTGGCCTCAGAATTATTAAGAAGGGGGGGTTGAATTAATTATTCCTAAACCTTTACTAATTAAAAATTTACTCTTCTAAGGCTTTTACTATGTTGTTAAGTAAATGAAGAATAGAAAAAGAAACTTAACCAAAAGTAAAAGCAGGAATTAAAGTGCACAGTGGAAATTAAAAGAGTAGGGAAGAAGGAGACAAACACACAAGAGTTTTATACTGGTTCGGCAACAACCCGTGCCTACATCCAGTCCCCAAGCGACCTGCGGTCCTTGAGATTTTTTTTCAACCTTGTAAAAATCCTTTTACAAGCAAAGATCCACAAGGGATGTACCCTCCCTTGTTCTCTTTGAACAACCTAGTGGATGTACCCTCCACTAGAATTCATCCACAAGAGATGTACCCTCTCTTGTTCTCAGTCAACAACCCAAGTAGATGTACCCTCTACTTGTACCACAAAGGATGTACCCTCCAATGTGTTAAGACAAAGTTCTCAGGCGGTTAAACCTTTGAAACTTTGTGAATGGGGATACAAAAGAATTCTCAGGCGGTTAGTCCTTTGAAATCTTTTGTATATGGGAAAGGGAAGAATCAAAAGAATTCTCAGACTGTTTTGAATTCTTTGACAAGGGAGAAGGGAGACACAAAAGAATTCAAGCGGTTAGTCTTTCGTTCTTTTGGAAAAGGGAGAAGAGAGACACAAAAAGAATTCAGGCAGTTATTCCTTGGCGAATTCTTTTTGGCAAAGGGAGAAGGGAATGAAAAAGATGAATAACACAAGTTTTGTTTTCAAGGTTTGGAAAACCAGAAAACTTTAGAAAGCTTTTGGCAAAGGAAGAAGAAGAAGGAGTTCAAAGAGATTCAAAAATCAATTGGCAAAAGTTTGTTGTCTAATGAATGAATGTCTAAAATGCAAATCAAAGCCTTGCTTTTATAGACTCTTCAAGTCTAGTCAAGAAACCATTAAAAGAGTTATAACCTTTAGAAAAACTTAAAAACCATTTGAAAAAGTTATGACTTTTAGAAAAACTTGAAAACTATTGGAAAAGTTACATCTTTTGATTTTTTTCAGAAACTATCACTGGTTATCGATTACCAAATCAGTGTTATCGATTACACAAAGCTTTTTTGTGAAAGGATGTGACTCTTCCCAATTAAATTTAAATTCCAACGTTCAAACATACTAGTAATCGATTACCAAATCATTGTAATCGATTACAACATTTTGAAATCAATTGGAACATTGTAAATTTAGTTGAAAGCTTTTTGAAAAAACATTTTGCTACTGGTAATCGATTACAATAATCTGGTAATTGATTACCAGAGAGTAAAAACTCTTTGGTAAAAGATTTTTGAGAAAAATTCATATGCTACTCAGTTTTTGAAAAAACTTTTTAATACTTATCTTGATTGAGTCTTCTCTTGATTCTTGAATCTTTAGTCTTGAATCTTGATCTTGATTCTTGGAACTTGAATCTTGAAACTTGATTCTTGATTCTTGAAATCAAATTTCCTCTTGAACCTTGAAGTGTTCTTGAACTCATTCTTTGATTCTTGAGATCATCATCTTTGTTATCATGAAGTGTTCTTGACTTTTGAGCTTTGCTTTTTGTCATCATCTTTGTTATCATCAAAACTCTTTGAATCAATCTTGATTCATCATGAAGCTTGCTTCTACATGAAGCTCCCTGGTTAGCAACACACCATTGACCACCTGATGATGTTGGTGTTGTGGTTGGGGTTGTTGGATTTGTCTTTGATAAAAATGATGGTGTTAATAAAAGAGTAAGTGAAGATGATGAATTGGGTGATGCTACTAACTCTGCAGCAATGGGGAATGATGCAAACTCAAACAGTGGAACAAAGGATGACTTTCATTCTTCAACTGACTTTGAATTCTACTTACAAGGATTAGAGAGGGCCAAGATAATAGTGAATAAACCATTACCACAAGTCACAATGTCGTCTGGATAGCTGTCTGCGGTAGTTCTCTTGCTTAAAATGTATGATACATACCTGCTTGATTCAAGCCCTAGCTATTTGCCAAGAGAATGCTAGAATCAGTTTCTATTTACAAGTGCCTTGAAGCTTTCTTGAAAGAGGAACCTCTTGGGCCAGAAGACCATCAAATTCTCATTTTTTACTTCAAATCTTCTCAAATTAAATCAGTTAAATTGTTTTAAATCATCTTCTACTCAAAACTCATTATTCAAAGCATCAAATTTCATATAAAATAGAAAATTCTCAAAATTTTCAGTTCCAACCATAAAATCCTTCAAATTATACCAATTTTTTTATATAAATTTCTAACTTTTAAACTTATAAAACTATCAACCTCAAATCCATCATAAATCCCTAATATTTGGATAAAAAATAATAACTCGAAGGTTTGAGATATTTTTTTTTACAAGGCAATTTTATTTTTGCTTATTTAAGAAGATGCCAGATGAGTGGAGGAAGAGTACTTTGGTACCAATTTTTAATAACAAGGAGATATCCAAAATTGTGCTAACTACAAAGATATCAAACTTATGAGTCACACTATGAAGCTATGGGAAAAGGTGATAGAGCATAGATTAAGAGAAGAAACAACAATTGCCGAGAACGAATTTGTTGACACAGTAACAACATCTGCTAGTGTTCAATTCATTAGGAACCTAACAGAGGAATAGTAATTTAGCTACTGAGCTTTTACTTTTACTTTCCTTTTTTTCTAGTGAGCTTGAGAGACTGATGTAGTGTGGTAAAAAAAGTCATTCTAAACATATGGCTAAAGCTTGAAAATTGTCTACAGCTTGTTGTGTGTTCACATTGTTTGTGAGTATACCATGTTGTTGAATAATATTGCCTCTATTCAATCTGTAGAAGTGGTTAGAGTCCCTAACAGAAGCAGAGAAACAGGTACTGCTTGAAGAAGTTGAGAAAGAGAACAGTCACTAGCTAGAGGTACACAGGGGAATTGGAGTAGCTTGTGTGTGTATATACACTAAAATGAAGTTTTCCCAAAGTAATTGAAATAGAAATTTCGATCTATATGGACTAGTTCAGAAAGGTTTTAGCTATGCTTTCTTCAATTTACTCAGACAAGAGGATCAGACTTCAAAAACCTTAGTGTTCTACTCACAAAAATTCCAAATGGAAGCAACTTTGTAAGATATGATGATAATGCTTTTAAGTTCTAGGTCTCTTATTTTCAACAGTAAATTTTTTTTCCTACTAGATTTACCCATTTATATGCCACAAATTACACCGAAATCTATTTTCAATTTATTCTACTCCTTCTAATTTGTTTTCTCTATAAATTTTAGGTAACCTTCAGTGTCAAAGACAAACTTATGACAAATATTGACTGAGAGTTGCTTTGAGTTAGTCAAATGTGTAAGCATCCAGCATAGACCAGATCTAAATTGTTTCACTATTATATCCTGGAAACTAATTTTAAAGACCCAACATACCTAACCTAGGTTAGTTCTAAAAACTATTTGGAATTGAACTAAATTGATAACTAAATTCAACAAGGCAAACACAGGCACAAAAATAGGCAGACAACGGTACCATATGAATTACTAAATGCTGGGTTCAACCATTTTTCTATCATGGAACGAAAAAAAAAATGTTTTAGGGACAGTGGTACTTACCTTTGATGGAAACTTCACTGATAGGTGAGCTCCAAGGTCACTGTAAACACAAAGCCACAAAAAGCATTGAATACCCATGAGGGTGAAATAATCAAACTCGAAGACAAACAATTAAGATGTTATTTTAGCTTAAAATTTGTTGCAAAAATCAGAAATGCAACTTGCAATGAAAACTGTGACACCCTCTACCCCTCACATATATACTAACAAAGGAATAAAAATTCTAATATTAATTAAAAGTATTTTTTAAAATATTTTTAAATACAAGCCTTTCAAAGGGATAAAAGGCTCACATTCACTTTCTTCTACATCATATTCAAACTTGTCCGAATAAATAATAAAGTCATCTCGGCTCAAACAAGGTCGTCTAAGACTTCATACAATTAATATAAAATCCTATACCCCAATGTCACATCCTATCAAAGCGTTGTGTCTCGACGTCCTTCAGCACAAGGTTCCTTAAAGCAATTCACCCAGTCATCTGCTCCACCGAACACAAAGTTCAAGATCATCACAAGATCCAAACACAAAAAACACACAGGGAGTGAGTTATCACATTCCTAACTAATAGAGAAGCAAGACAACTAGATATACATATTGATGCAAGCTCCATTGGAGCTTGTAGGCCTAGGATCTTCTTCATCAATGGATTCCTTTGCTTCTTGGAAGATAAATGGCAGCGGAATGGAGAAGGAAGAGAGAGAGGAGACGCCACTTCAAGGAGAAGATGAGTCTAGAAGAAGCTCACCACCATAGGAGGCCATGGATAAGAGCTTGCAGGAAGAAGGAGATGAATGAAGGGAGAGGGAGAGAAGAGCACGAAATTTTGTGCTCAAAAAGAGCTCTGAAATCTGAAGTTAATATTCAAATGATCAAAGTTCAAAAAAATGCACACACATGACCTCTATTTATAGCCTAAGTGTCACACAAAATTGGAGGGAAATTCAAATTTCACTTGAATTTGAAATTGAATTTGTGGAGCCAAAATTTCACTAATTATTATTAGTGAATTTTAGTTATGGTTCAGCCCACTAATCCAAGATCAATTCCAAGATTCTCCACTAAGTGTGCTTAGGTGTCATGAGGCATGAAAAGCATGAAGGACATGCACAAAGTGTGACTATATGATGTGGCAATGGGGTGTAGTAAGCAAATGCTCACCTCCCCTTCTAAAATTTAATTGGATTAGGCTTCTACCAATTCAATTAAATTTATTTCCAACCACACACATCAAATATCCACTTAGTGTATGTGAAATTACAAAACTACCCCTAATACAAAAACTAGTCTAGGTGCCCAAAAATACAAGGGCTGAAAAATCCTATATTTCTAGGGTACCCTACCTACAATATGGAGCCCTAAATACAAGGACCAAATATAATAACATCCTAGTCTAATATGTACAAAGATAATTGGACCCAACCTTGGCCCATGGGCTCAGAAATCTACCCTAAGGTTCATGAGAACCCTAGGGCCTTCTTCAGCAGCTCTAGCCCAATCTTCTTGGAGCCTCTTGCTCATGGTTCTAGTGATTGGTCCCTTCCTAGGGAGGATTGCATCATCCCCTTCCCCTTGAAGAGGATTTGACCTCAAATCTGTTAGTTCCTCCTCCTCAATATCAGCTCCACCTGCAAAAGGAGTTAAATCAGAAATGTTAAAAGTGGTGCTGACTCCATACTCTTCTGGGAGGTCCAACCTATAGGCATTGTTATTGATCCTCTCCAAAACCTGAAAAGGTCCATCCCCTCTAGGGCTAAGCTTGGATTTCCTTTTATTAGGGAATCTATCCTTCCTAAGATGGAGCCAAACCCATTCACCCTCATTAAGAACTAGCTCTTTTCTTCCTCTATTGCCTTTAGTTGAATACACCTTTGTTTGGTTCTCTATTTGGTTCTTAACCCTCTCATGCAACTTCTTTACAAATTCTGACCTAGATTCCCCTTCTTTATGTATAAAAGAAGTGTCCAATGGGAGGGGAATGAGGGCTAACGGTGTTAGGGGATTGAACCCATAGACAACCTCAAAAGGGGATTGCTTGGTGGTTCTATGAACCCCCCTGTTGTAGGCAAATTCTACATGAGGAAGATACTCATCCCAAGACTTATGGTTGCCTTTCAGAAGAGCCCTTAAAAGGGTGGATAAAGACCTATTCACTACCTCTGTTTGCCCATCAGTTTGTGGATGACAAGTGGTAGAGAAAAGAAGTTTAGTTCCTAGCTTAGCCCATAAGGTTTTCCAGAAGTGGCTAAGGAACTTAGCATCTCTATCTGACACAATGGTCCTAGGCAAACCATGGAGTCTCACAACTTCCTTGAAAAAGAGTTTTGAGATGTGGGAAGCATCATCCACCTTGTGGCATGGTATAAAGTGTGCCATCTTGCTAAACCTATCCACCACCACAAAGATAGAGTCTACACCTCTTCATATAAACCAAATAAAATTTACTTACACGTAACTCACGTAATTCCACCACTTTGTCATTCAAAGTTCACTTTTCATCCATCAATCACAGTTTTCAATCATCAATCACATTACACAAGAATCACGCGCTCTAATCAAGACATAATAACACATCAATTTCATAATAAACAATTAGCAAGCGCATGAGATAGTTATGTTAAGACTCAAGCCTATATGCAATGTGGTACCATGTTAGTGAAAAACCACCTTGGGGCGCTTAGGAGTACATAACAAGACACACCACACAATGGGTTTGTCAGGTCACTCTCACTAAGTAAGATCATAGGGAGACCAGTCAGGGTCACGATGTTTTGTGAGAATGCTCCAACCATATGGGATCAGCATAGGCTTAAAGGAGCACTCAAACCCGGTGACCCCCAAGGCCTTCACTCCGAAGAGTTTGTCAGGGCCTCTCCCTCCTGATTCAGGTCCAACCCCTAAAATCATTTTAACACACAGACATTGCTTGTGAATTATACAATACCCACGACCTCATACTCGTGTTTTAAACACGTACAACATATTACGCTACAATTTAACACTGGTTCCTAAATAGGAAACCTACACTTTCTCTTTAACACTTTTTGCGCATTAATACTTTTCTCAGGATAACACTGGTCGGGTTATTGTACAATTCATAGCGTACAACACAAAAATAATGTCATTCACAATTTCACATCTCATAATATCACAATCCACCATCACATGTTTTCACGTATCTCACAATGCAACACATGTTCTACTTTACACTTTTACTCAATCTCAATAACAATACTGTGATTTCAAAATACCATGTCATTCCACAATTCATCACATATTTCATTTATAGACACTGCTCATGAATTATACAATATAGACGACCTCACAGTCGTGTTTTAAACACATACAACATATTGCGCTACAATTTAACACTGGTTCCTAACTAGGAACCTACACTTTTTCTTTAACACTGTGCATAAATATTTTTCTCAATATAAACACTGGTCGGGTTATTGTATAATTCACAGCTCACAACACAATTAATGTCACAATCAACAATCCTATATTTACTTGTATTCATAATTTAACACATTCAACTTTACACTTATATTCAATCTCCATAACAATATTATAATATCAAAGTAATATGTTATTCTACAATTCATCATATATTCGATTTATCACTTATGTACAATTCCAATCATAATTTCATAATTCTACAATTCATCATATATTCGATTTATCACTTATTTTACAAATGTGCTTGTAATAATTAATATGGACACAAATTTCCCCCCTGAAAATCAACAATATCAGAAAAAAAAAATAATCTTGCTTTTGTCAAAAGAATTGAAGTTCCTAAAGATGTTCGGACAACCATTGACGTAAGTTTTCCACCTTTCCCCTCTCAATGAATGTAAAAGATTTTAGATGTCTTTATCAATAAAAAAAGGATATATGTGAAAGTAAGAAGTGATTAGAAGAACAAACAAATATAACTCCAATGAAGAGATAAGAAGGAGCTTACGAAAGATATAGGAAAATTAAATTTATGACTATCGGAGCTCAAGTTGCACAAAACTTATACAATGAGAGTTTGGGGTGTGAAGTCCTTGAATCCTATCCTTTATTTAAAGCAAAATAATGTGTAAAAGGACCACTATTATAAAGGCTTAATGCAACTCATATTTTGTTCATGTAAGACTATTTAGATTGGAAATTAGGAAAGAAGTTGCATAAAAATATGCTAGCTTTAGTCACGTTACCTATAAGAGTATAACTTGTAATAAAAAATATTATTCTCTTAAATGGGATTTTAACGTCGATTGAGACGAGTAAAAAATTTAATATGAGCTTATATTAAAACAAAAGGGTGTGTGTAAATTTCTCCCAATCTACTTTCTTCACTTGGTGAACAATGTCTTCGAGAAAATGTTCAGAACTTACATTTTGCTTGGTGTCAAATGTGATTTTAATAACATTATAGATATTGGGTTATTGTAAGATAAAATCAATTTTGACTCTGCATCTCAATTTAGCTAATGATAATGTGTGGGTGCGCTTGCATGCATGTGTCAAATAAATTGAGAAAATGGTGAAATACTGTTTTCCTCTTTGAGCATGGAATATCCCATGAAACAAACAAGATGGATATTACAATGAGATCCTTATTCATATTTTTTTCAATGAAACAAATTTTTTCGGTTGCTCTAATTTTCTTGAAATTAGGGTGGATGTCCCATTCGTGTTAATCCAATGGGAAAATATTAATTTTGTTAACAATTTTTTGCTTAGAAAATAGGTGTTGATTTTAATCTTGCACACAAGAATACACGTAAACAAGTTAATATACGTGCGACTCAAAAATAATTTTTTTTTACAAATGTGGTTGTAATAATGAATATGGACACAAATTTCCCACCTTAAAATCATCAAAATCAGAAAAAAAAAATCTTGCTTTTGTCAATAGAATTGAAGTTCCTAAAGAGGTTCGGATAACCATTGATGTAAGTTTTGCACCTTTCCCCTCTCAATGAATGTAAGAGATTTTAGATGTCTTTATCAATAAAAAAGGATATATGTGAAAGTAAGAAGTGACTAGAAGAACAAACAAATATAACTCCAATCAAGAGATAAGAAGGAGCTTACGAAAGATATAGGAAAATTAAATTTATGACTATTGGAGCTCAAGTTGCCCAAAACTTATACAATTAGATTTTGGGGTGTGAAGTCCTTGAATCCTGTCCTTTATTTAAAGCAAAATAATGTGTAAAAGGACCACTATTATAAAGGCTTAATGCAACTCATATTTTGTTCATGTAAGACTATTTAGATAGGAAATTAGGAAAGAAGTTGCATAAAAATATGCTAGCTTTAGTCACGTAACTTATAAGAGTATAAATTGTAATAAAAAATATTATTCTCTGAAATGAGATTTTAACGTTAATTGAGACGAGTAAAATATTTAATTTGAGCTTATAATAATTTTATGGGTGTGTGTGAATTTCTCCCAATTTACTTTCTTCACTAGGTGAACAATGTCTTCGAGAAAATGTTCATAACTAATATTTTTCTTGGTGTCAAATTTGATTTTAATAACATTATAAATATTGGGTTATTGTAAGATAAAATCAATTTTGATTGTGCATCTCAATTTAGCTAATGATAATTTGTGGGTGCGTGTGCATGCATGTGTCAAATAAATTGAGAAAATGGTGAAATACTGTTTTTCTGTTTGAGCATGGAATATCCCATGAAACAAAGAAGAAGATGGATATTAGATTGAGATCCTTATTCATATGTTTTTCAATGAAACAAATTTTTTTGGTTGCTCTAATTTTCTTGAAATTAGGGTGGATGTCCCATTCTTGTTAATCCAAGGGGAAAATTTTAATTTTGTTAACAATTTTTTTCTTAGAAAATAGGTGTTATTTAATCTTGCACACAAGAATACACGTAAACAAGTTAATATATGTGTGACTCAACAATAAAGTTTTTTTACAAATGTGCTTGTAATAATTAATATGGACACAAATTTCCCCCCTGAAAATCTTCAATATCAGAAAAACAATAATCTTGCTTTTGTCAATAAAATTGAAGTTCCTAAAAAGGTTCGGACAACCATTGATGTAAGTTTTTCACCTTTCCCCTCTCAATGAATGTAAATGATTTTAGATGTCTTTATCAATAAAAAAGGATATATGTGGAAGTAAGAAGTGATTAGAAGAAAAAACAAATATAACTCCAATGAAGAGGTAAGAAGGAGCTTACGAAAGATATAGGAAAATTAAATTTATGACTATGGGAGCTCAAGTTGCACAAAACTTATACAATGAGAGTTTGGGGTGTGAAGTCCTTGAATCCTGTCCATTATTTAAAGCAAAATAATGTGTAAAAGAACCACTATTATAAAGGCTTAATGCAACTCATATTTTGTTCATGTAAGACTATTTAGATAGGAAATTAGGAAAGAAGTTGCATAAAAATATGCTAGCATTAGTATGTTACCTATAAGAATATAACTTCTAATAAAAAAATATTATTATCTTAAACGGGATTTCAACGTGCATTGAGACAAGTAGTTAAAAAATTAATACGAGCTTATATTAATTTTATGGGTGTGTGTGTGAATTTCTCCGAATCCACTTTCTTCACTTGGTAGACAACTTGTTGAGAAATAATATTTTGCTTGGTGTCAAATGTGATTTGAATAACATTATAGATATTGGGTTATTGTAAGATAAAATTAATTTTGACTGTGCATCTCAATTTAGCTAATGATAATGTGTGGGTGCGCGTGCATGCATGTGTCAAATAAATTGAGAAAATGGTGAAATAATGTTTTCATGTTTGAGCATGGAATATCCCATAAAACAAACAAGAAGATGGATATCACATTTAGATCCTTATGCATATGTTTTTCAATGAAACAAATTTTTTCCTTTGCTCTAATTTTCATGAAATTCGGGCGGATGTCCCATTCGTGTTAATCAAAGGGGTAAAATTTAGTTTTGTTAAGAATTTTTGGCTTAGAAAATAGATGTGTTGATTTTAAGCTTGCACCCAAGAATACATGTAAAAAGTTAATATGTGTTCGACTCACCAATAAAAACTATTTTCAAAAGTGTTTATCAAAATTGATAACATGATAACAAGACAGCGGGATCCCCTTTCAGCATATCTTGTCTCTCAAGGGGGGAAACGTTTCACTATTGATAACAAGATAGGAATAATTAATATGGACGCAAATTTCCCCCCTGAAAATCAATAAAATCAGAAAAAAATATAATTTTGCTTTTGTCAATAGAATTGAAGTTCCTAAAGAGGCTGGGACAACCATTGCTGTAAGTTTTTCACCTTTCCCCTCTCAATGAAAGTAAAATATTTTAGATATCTTTATCAATAAAAAAGGATATATGTGAAAGTAAGAAGTGATTAGAAGAACTTGTAATAAAAAATATTATTCTCATAAATGGGATTTTAACGTTGATTGAGACGAGTAAAAAATTTAATATGAGCTTATATTAATTTTATGGGTGTGTGTGAATTTCTCCCAATCTACTTTCTTCACTTGGTGAACAATGTCTTCGAGAAAATGTTCAGAACTGATATTTTGCTTGGTGTCAAATGGGTTTTAATAACATTATAGATATTGGGTTATTGTAAGATAAAATCAATTTAGCTAATGATAATGTGTGGGTGCGCGTGCATGCATGTGTCAAATAAATTGAGAAAATGGTGAAATACTGTTTTCCTGTTTGAGCATGGAATATTCCATGAAACAAACAAGAAGATGGATATTACAATGAGATCCTTATTCATATGTTTGTCAATGAAACAAATTTTTTCAGTTGCTCTAATTTTCTTGAAATTAGGGTGGATGTCCCATTCGTGTTAATCCAAGGGGAAAATATTAATTTTGTTAACAATTTTTTGCTTAGAAAATAGGTGTTGATTTTAATCTTGCACACAAGAATACACGTAAACAAGTTAATATACGTGCGACTCAACAATAAATTTTTTTACAAATGTGCTTGTAATAATGAATATGGACACAAATTTCCCCCGCTTAAAATCATCAAAATCAGAAAAAAAAAATCTTGCTTTTGTCAATAGAATTGAAGTTCCTAAAGAGGTTCGGACAACCATTGATGTAAGTTTTCCACCTTTCCCCTCTCAATGAATGTAAAAGATTTTAGATGTCTTTATCAATAAAAAAGATTATATGTGAAAGTATGAAGTGATTAGAAGAACAAACAAATATAACTCCAATCAATAGATAAGAAGGATCTTACGAAAGATATAGGAAAATTAAACTTATGACTATGGGAGCTCAAGTTGCACAAAACTTATACAATGAGAGTTTGGGGTGTGAAGTCCTTGAATCCTGTCCTTTATTTAAAGCAAAATAATGTGTAAAAGTACCACTATTATAAAGGCTTAATGCAACTCATATTTTTTTCATGTAAGACTATTTAGATATGAAATTAGGAAAGAAGTTGCATAAAAATATGCTAGCTTTAGTCACGTTACCTATAAGAGTATAACTTGTGATAAAAAATATTATTCTCTTAAATGGGATTTTCACGTCGATTGAGACGAGTAAAAAATTTAATATCAGCTTATATTAATTTTATGGGTGTGTGTCAATCTACTTTCTTCACTTGGTGAACAATGTCTTCGTGAAAATTTTCAGAACTAATATTTTGCTTGGTGTCAAATGTGATTTTAGTAATATTATAGATATTGGGTTATTGTAAGATAAAATCAATTTTGACTGTGAATCTCGATTTAGCTAATGATAATGTGTGGGTACGCGTGCATGCATGTGTCAAATAAATTGAGAAAATGATGAAATATTGTTTTCCTGTTTGAGCATGGAATATCCCATAAAACAAACAAGAAGATGGATATTAGATTGAGATCCTTATTCATATGTTTTTCAATGAAACAAATTTTTTCGGTTGCTCTAATTTTCTTGAAATTAGGGTGGATGCCCCATTCTTGTTAAGCATAGGGGAAAATTTACTTTTGTTAACAAGTTTTGGCTTAGAAAATAGGTGTTGATTTTAATCTTGCACACAAGAATACACGTAAACAAGTTAATATACGTGCGACTCAACAATAAAAAAAATTTACAAATGTGCTTCTAATAATTAATATGTACGAAAAAAATGGATATGACATTTATATCCTTATTCATATGTTTTCAACGAATTTTTTCTTTCTTTCTTGTCTCTCAAGGGGGGAAACGCTTCACTGTTGATAACAAGATAGAAATAATTAATATGGACTTAAATTCCCCAACCCCCTCCCCCCCCCCTCGCGAAAATCAACAAAATCAGGGAAAAAAAATAACCTTGGTTTTGTCAGTCGAATTGAAGCTCCTAAAGAGGTTGGGACACCATTGCAGTAAGTTTTTCACCTTTCCCCTCTCAATGAAAGTAAAAGCTTTTAGATGTCTTTATGGATAAAGAAAAGATATATGTGAAAATAAGAAGTGATTAGAAGAATAAAAAAATATAACTCTAATCAAGAGATAAGAAGGAGCTTACGAAAGATATAGGAAAATTAAACTTATGACTATGGGAGCTCAAGTTGCACAAAACTTATACAATGAGAGTTTGGGGTGTGAAGTCCTTGAATCCTGTCCTTTATTTAAAACAAAATAATGCGAAAAATGACCACTTGTATAAAGGCTTAATCCAACTCATATTTTGTTCATGTAAGACTATTTAGATAGGAAATTAGGAAAGAAGTTGTATAAAAATATGCTAGCTTTAGTCACGTTACCTATAAGAATATAACTTGTAATAAAAATATTATTCTCTTAAATGGGATTTCAATGTGGATTGAGACAAGTACTTAAAAATTTAATACGACCTTATATTAATTTTATGGGTGTGTGTGTGAATTTCTCCGAATCCACTTTCTTCACTTGGTGGACAATGTCTTCGAGAAAATGTTCATAACTAATATGTTGCTTTGTGTCAAATGTGATTTTAATAACATTATAGATATTGGGTTATTGTAAGATAAAGTTGATTTTGACTGTAAATCTCAATTTAACTAGTGATAATGTTTGTGTGCACATGTGTGCGTGTGTTAAATAAATTGAGAAAATGGTGAAATAATGTTTTCATGTTTGAGCATGTCATATCCCATAAAACAAACAAGAAGATGGATATCACATTTAGATCCTTATTCATATGTTTTTCAACAAAACAAATTTTTTCCTTTGCTCTAATTTTCATGAAATTAGGCAGATGTCCCATTCGTGTTAATCAAAGGGGAAAAATTTACTTTTGTTAAGAATTTTTGGCTTAGAAAATGGATGTGTTGATTTTAACCTTGCACACAAGAATACACGTAAACAAGTTGATATATGTGTGACTCAATAATATTTTTTTTTTTACAAATGTGCTTATCAAAATTGTTAAATTATAACAAGACAACGGAATCACTTTTGAGCATATCATATCTCTCAAGGGTGGGGAAACGTTTTCAATATTGATAACAAGATAGGAATAATTAATATAGACATAAATTTCCCCCCTTAAAATCAACAAAATCATAAAAAAAAATAATCTTGCTTTTGTCAATAGAATTGAAGTTGGTAAAGAGATTGGGACAACCATTGCTGTAAGTTTTCCACCTTTCCCATGTCAATGAAAGTAAAAGATTTTAGATGTCTTTATCAATTGTAAAAGATATATGTGAAAGTAACAAGTGATCAGAAGAACAAACAAATATAACTCTAATCAAGAAAGACATAGGAAATCTTTTGTCCAAGTCCAACCAACACATGATGACATTTGGAGCTGAACCAATTTTGCTTATATACATATATAGAATATTCATCTCAATTTAAGTCCAGGTACATGCATAAGCGGATGACTTCACAAAACATTCCTTCATAGGAAGAATTTATTTAATGAAAAGTAAGGGAGACTTACAAATGTAACTCTAATCAAGATATGCAGAAGGAGCTTACCAATGATATAGGAAATCTTTTGTCCAAGTCCAACCAACACATGATGACATTTAATTTGGAGCTGAACCGTTTTTGCTTATATACATATATAGAATATTCATCTCAATTTAAGTCCAGGTACATGCATAAGCGGATGACTTCACAAAACATTCCTTCATAGGAAGAATTTATTTAATGAAAAGTAAGGGAGACTTAATTAACAAATAAGAATTTCTGATAAATAATCTAATAATAGAAACTTGTTTGTCCCTTTATAATTTTAATAAATAAGAAGGTTCAAAAAAGGATAAAGGGACACTGAAAGCAATAACAACGGTAGTTTTCCTTCTTTTTTACTTTCATTTGGTAGAAGAAAATTAAAAGAAAAAATAAATGTATATAAAATAATATAAATATCTCTAAAATAGTATTCTCGAATTTGTGTATCATCTGTTAGCACATTACTTTTTAAAAATATTTTATTACTTCACACTTTTCTTTTGTACGAATTCACACTTTTGATTTTTTTTTCTTTCAAGCTGTTTGTGCCTAGCACCGCAATTACTCTAATGTAATATATAAAACAATACTCTTCTTTGTTATTCTTCTCATTTTTAAAGAAATATTAAACATGTGAAAATCACTTACCTTTTAATTCTTTCTCTCAAAATTAAGTAACCAAATAATTGTAAGAAAAGTAACCAAACAATAATCTAAAAAAAGTAACCAAAGTAACAAACAATGAAAGGAGGATGATTTTCCTGTCCTTCCTTATTTAATTTCTCGTTTCTTGGTTCTATTTTCTATTTAAAATTAACATAATATAAACATTTCAAAATATACTAAAATATGATTCATTTAATTACCTTCTTGTTGTTATTCAATTTTGACAAAATTTGACGCATACGATATTGGTAATATATAGATATAATTCAATAGTTGGATTAATAAAAATCATATTTTATACCAAGTTATAAAAATGGTGTAATAGTTATCAAAGTTACACCAATGTAATTTGATCTCTCTATTGCGTGTTTATATATATATATAAGCATCTTATCCTTTTGAACACTAAAATCTGGGTTATGTATGTTGTATTGCATAAAGTTGATTCTTGAGAAAGGATTGTGAGGATCCATTCATTTAGAATCGAACTAAGCTCTAGTAGTTCAAATGTTGCATAAAGGAGTGATCCATACGCTAGCAAGGTGTTTTATTTTGATTCAACACCATTTCATCTTGTGTTCTTCCCATCTTTAATTTGTTGCTTTCCTTCCAAACCCGTTAAATCATACATATTAAAAAAATATTTCTTTTTAAAGTAAGATGGGATCTTAAGGGTTCTTGTATAAGACCCGCACATTTTTACATCATTGAGATCCCACGACGACTTCTATTAATAGATCTTGGGAAAAATCGATCTTGAGCTTAAGACCCTGGCTGAAGACTCAATGTTAAAGATGCTCGTAACTTCTACTAATGCGCAAATGGGATGGATCTTCAACATGTCTTCCACAGGCCAATAGTTTGTAAATCCAATCATGAAAGTTTAAACTTAAACATTACAATGCATGTCTTCAACGCTGCTCTTGCTTGAATTCAACGTCATCCTCTACCCCTAACTAATGTTTGTGCTATATATAAATTTTTATTTGTGGTTTTTAGTGTGTCGAGCTCTTGCACTGCTAATAAAAAAAAAGGAATAAACTAACTTGAATCTTCTCTTTAATTTTTCAATTGATGAAAATTTATTTTTGCGTTTACATACTCAACCAAATCAACTTGTTTGGTCAATTTAGTTTAAATTTGAAAAAAAAAAAATCAAACCAAATGAATCAAATTGAGTTATGAACAATTTAAGATATATTACATATTGGATTTTGTGTGTGTGTGTGTGTAATTGATGCATTAAAGATAAAGGGGAGGTAGCGGTGTCACAATCTAAGGTAAGGACAACCTTACACAAATAAATAGTTACATTTATTCCATCTCTAGAAGAGAAGTGGGGAATTAAACCTATAACCTATTAGATGTGAGACATTTTCTTGTTTCACTTGATCAACTTCTTAAAGTTAAATAACATATTGGATTAGTTCACTTTCAAAAAATAATTATTGTTTATAATGAACTAATCAAAATACATATACATCAAATATAATTTAAAAGATAATTTTTACGCAATTTAATAAAAATTTACTCTTAAGATTTAAATAATCTCCTAATGTGTTTAAATGAGTGTGTGTAAATTATTGTAAATATTGTAATTAATAATATTACTTATTTAAAAATAGAGTGTTCTTTAAATACTTTTCATCATAACCAGAAAATTTACCTTAAATGTTTATTGTGCAAAACAATTGAGTGCAAATGTGTAACATCCCATTTTTCGTAAGTCAATTTAAAAAGAATTTTATTTTTAAATAAATAGAGTTTTAGAAAAATGATCAGGTTTTTATAAATATATAAATAACGAGAAATAATGATTTGAAGGGAAAAAAAAGGACATTCGATTTATTCATTTGATAGGGAATAAAATAGAGTTTTTTTTATAAAATATTAAAAACAAATAAATAGAGTAATAATAAGTTGTGTACCCTAGATATAAATAGCGATGTTAGGTCAGTTTTAAGACTGACTGACGATGTCTCTTCTTTTCCTCATTTTTGTTTTTCCCCTTCTCCTCTCAAAACCCTTTCTTTTTTCACAACCCACCAAACCTGTCTCAGAGAAACAACGATCTCAGACTCATTCATCATTGGATCGTCGTGAAATTTGAGCACCACGTTCACAACCCAATTTCGAGCATTCTCACCGTTGGGAATTTTGATATCATGTTTGATCTGAGAGAAATACCTTTCGCATTATAGCCTTTTCTTTTCCTGCAGAAACCCAAAATGGTCTCAGTAAAACTATGATCTCAGTTTCGTTAACCGTTGGATTTTCATGAAATTTTGATATATGGTTCGTGATTCAGTTCCGCATACTGGCACCGTTGGGATTTGCGAGATAATATTTACAGAGAGAGAAAAAGAATTGCACCAAGACAGTACAAGTGGAGGCTTTAATCCCTTCTCTGTCTCTCTGACATTTGGGAATTCTATCAGAGCAGTTAGAGGAAAAAATTGGAGGAATCTCCGCTAGAGATGCTGCTATCGCTGTCTGAAGACACGTGAGCCCGCTTAGAGGTAAGGGATGAGTTATTCACAATTGGGGATCAATTGGAATGGATTTTTGGGTGTTTTCGCAATTTTCATTTTATCCTTATAATTATTACAGTGAATTATATATGTTTGATGAATCAGTTGATGTCTCAATGAGAAATTGTTGTGAAATTGGTGTGTTCTTGTGTTGAGTGTGAACCCCTTAGAAAAATTAATCTCTTTTTATTAACGTAAATTATATTTTAAATAATATTATTCAATGACTTATTTTAAATAACATGTTATGTGTATATAATTATTGTAATACTAGAATAATAAATTAAAGAAAATTGTAAGGTTAATGCCTAGTGGTAATTTCTTTTGATGTAATATTAAATTAATTGTCATAGAAATTCTTTGATTAAAAACAATGTAGTTTAATTTACTATATACATATATATGTTTTGTATCATGCAAATATTATTATTGTGTGATGTGTATATGAGCTATAAGGTGTAATAAGTTATTATAATAGTATTATAATATTATTGTGAAGATTGTGTAATACAAAGTTGAATGTGTCAATTTGCGAGATACATGTAAAAATGAGATGGTTGATGTGATATTATGAGATGTTAAATTGTGGGCATGATATTTGATTGTGAATAAGTGTGTGTATTTGACACTTGATGTGACAATAATTATATTGTGAGCTATGAATTATACAATAACCCGACCAGTGTAATCTTGAGAAAAGCGTTGATGTGCAGTGTTTAAGAGAAAGTGTAGGTTTCCTATTCAGGAACCAGTGTTAAATTGTAACACAATGTGTTAAACGTGTTTGAAACACGAGTGTGAGGTCGTGGGTATTGTATAATTCATGAGCAGTGCTTATAAATGAAATATGTGATGAATTGTGGAATAATATGTTGCCTTGAGATTATAATATTATTTCCTATTTAGGAACCAGTGTTAAATTGTAGCGCAATATATTATACGTGTTTAAAACACGAGTGTGAGGTCGTGGGTATTGTATAATTCACGAGCAGTGTCTGTGTGCTAAAATGATTTTAGGGGTTGGACCTGAATCAGGAGGGAGAGGCCCTGACGGACTCTACGGAGTGTAGGCCTTGAGGGTCACCGGGTTTGAGTGCTCCTTTAAGCCTATGCTGATCCCATATGATTGGATCATTCTCGTAAAACATCGTGACCCTGACTGATCTCCCTATGATCTTACTTAGTGAGAGTGACCTAACAAACTCATTGTGTGATGTGTCTTGTTATGTACTCCTAAGCGCCCCGGGGTGGTTTTTCACTAACATGGTACCACATTGCATATAGGCTTGAGTCTTAGCATAACTGTCTCATGCGCATGCTAATTGTTTATTATGAAATTGATGTGTTATTATGTCTTGATCAGAGTGTGTGATTCTTGTGTAATGTGATTGATGATTGAAAAGTGTGATTGATGGATGAAAAGTGAACTTTGAATGATAAAGTGGTGGAATTACGTGAGTTACGTGTAAGTAAGTTTTATTTGGTTTATATGATATGTAAATCTAGTTGTCTTGCTTCTTTATTAGTTAGGAATGTGATAACTCACTCACTGTGTGTTGTTTGTGTTTGGATCTTGTGATGATCTTGAACTTTGTGTTCGGTGGAGCAGATGACTAGGTGAATTGCTTTAAGGAACCTTGTGCTGAAGGACGTCGAGACACAACACTCTGATAGGATGTGGCATTGAGGTATAGGATTTTATATTAATTGTATGAAGTCTTAGACAATCTTGTTTGAACCGAGATGACTTTATTATTTATTTGGACAAGTTTGAATATGATGTAGAAGAAAGTGAATGTGAGTCTTTTATCCCTTTGAAAGACTTGTATTTAAAAATGTAAAAAAAAACTTTTAATTAATATTTGAATTTTTATTCCTTTGTTAGTATATATGTGAGGGGTAGAGGGTGTCACAAAATGCATTAGGTACTTGAATATTTTACCCCTAAAACTTGTTATTATATCATTTAACCAAAAAGGACTCTGTGTTGAATAATGGAAGCCAGAAAAAATGTTTGGTTAACTTTTTTTCCGATATTTCATTGAATATGTGCTATAATAATAATAATAATAATAATAATAATAATAATAATTATAAACCCTAGTACAAAAGAGTTATTTAACAACACATAAATCATGCTTTAAATAACACTTAGACATGTTGTTATCTTGCATCTATTAAAAGGGGGGGGGGGGGGGGGGAGACTTTCACATCGCTTATTAAATGTCATTAAGTGGTCTCATTGGATAGCACTTGTTTAGTACAAGTGTTATTAAATTGACACCTTAGACAACACTTGTTTAATACAAGTGCTATACATGGACATCTTTGACGACACTTGTTTAGCACAAGTATTTTTAATTGTGAACCTTAGATAACACTTGTTTTGTAAAAATGTTGTCTAAGTGGGATTTTAAATACCACTTGTACTACATATCAAGCGTTGTCAAATGTTTTTTATTTTTTAATTACATTTTTGTTGTTTTCTCCTATATTAATATATAGGCTCATTTAATGTTCAAAATGCTTCAGTAAACTACCAATAAGGTAATAACATACCATTTCAAGAGTTAATAAAATTATTTTTTCTCTTTTGCATAGTCCAAAATAATAATTCATGTACGCATTACCTTTTTCATAATCTAATACGTACAACTCAATTAAACAACAAAATTTGTATTGTTCAATATTTGACATTAATACAACATACCAAAACAAATTGTAATTTGTATTGTTCAACATTTAAGTATATAAGAAATACAAATCAAACCACACATGAGTTTCAATAATTGAAACTATGCTAAACCATTTTGGACCATATAATGACACCAATCTTCCTTGACTTCAACTAGTTGGTCATGAGAGTAAGTAGCACACTTGTAGTCAGGGAAGTACTACAAAAGAAAACATCAGAATAAATAAAGGTTAGAATTAAATAACATTAAATGATTTGTAAAAATTAGGAATGACATAAATATAAATTACAACTAGAATAATGTATTATGAATGGGATGTATCAAGCACTTTATTAACACTTTTATGTAACTCACAATTGTAGGAATAACAATATACCAAAATCATTATGTATCAAACACTTTTATTTCTCTTTTAAAGTGCCACATTAGTTGTATATTTACAATTATGTTTCTTCTTTCTCTTTCTCTAATGCTCTTATATGATAAAAATATAATTAATTATATTATATAATATTATTTGTTTTATGTCTTTCAATTATATATTATGTTTATGTACTCTTTCTTTCCTCTCATTTTTACTGAATCTTTTTTTTTCTGAACTCGATCTATTTTTTTTCCTATTAGAGCTATTTCTTGATAGGAAAGAGCCACCATACTTAGGCTTTCATCTTATTGGGAAAAATGATTATCAAGTGGAACAACTTCCATAACATTCTTTTGAGCATCCATTGCATCATTCGGAAATAATGTATACCAAGTATTAGATACAACATGCATGTTAATCGTAGACTTAACCCTATTACCTAAATCATATACATGTTTAGGATTGGATTTGTGGGCTTTATTAAATTGCACAACCATTGAATCTTCTTTTTAGGAATTTTATAAATCTTGCTAAGAGGTGGATGTTGTATCTTGCTTTTGACATTTATTTTTGAAAATCAAAATTGATGTGGACTTTCCTTCTTTGTTTTCATTGGGTCCACTATTTTGTGCATTGATTTTGCATTTAAATTGGACGTATCTTAATTGCATGAAATTTATCTTTCTACCATAATTATTCATAATTGATATTTCTTTCTCATTATCTCCACCTTGGCCTATTTGGACATGTTCCAATGCTTACATTTTACAACTAATCGATCTTTACAGGTTTGGTGGTATGTGCACAAGTGATTGGGGTTTTGTGTTGTATAGCCTTCTCAAGTACAACAACACTACATGCAGCACATGGGTTTACTTAAGGGTATATCACAACTACAAAATAGGCCTTCTACATCGGTTATGAGGGCCTTTTTACATCGGTTATCACGCGTTGTTGGCATTGGAGTCATTGAAAACCCAATGCCCTACAACATTAGTTGACTAACCATCTTAGAAGGATATGGGTACAAAGACAGGCATGGTGTCAGACCCGTCTTAGAATCATGAGGGTGCTAATTCGGTTCTCAAGACACAACCGATGTAGAATGGTGCCCATTCTAAGACGGGTTGGTCTCCAAACCTGACTTAGAATGCATTAATTCTACATCGGTTCTCCCGGATACCCGTCGTAGTATTTCCTGGGTTCTACATCAATTTTACAGTCAGCCGATGTAGAATGGTGCCCATACTAAGATGGGTTTGTCTCCAAACCCGACTTAGAATGCATGAATTCTACATTGGTTCTCCCGGATGACCGTCGTAGTATTTGTAGGTTTCTACATCAGTTTTACAGTCAATCGATGTAGAATGGTTTTTTTTAATTATTATTTTCATGAAATTTAGCCAATGACAAAATGCAAATAAGATGTACCTAGCTAATGTCTCATATGAGACTTAATTTATAAACCCATCTCAAATTTCAGGAATAAAAAATAGTTAATGAATAAGTACATCATTAAATAACAATTTGTCATTCACACAAACAAGGTATCTATACATACACACACACACACACACACACTATATATATATATATATATATATATATATATATATATATATATATATATATATATATATATATATATATATATATATATATATATATATATATATATATATGATCTAATAGCTACATTCAACAATTTTATTACCTTTGTCCGCATCTATATATACTTAATTCCCTACTGACACTCCAATATTACAAATGATAGATACAACACATATTCTTGCATATATGCCATACCATAAGGGATAAATTTCATAATTGACCACCTATGTCATCAGAAGAATATGATGAAAGGCCTTTTTTCATCTGCTTCATTTTCCATGATACAATCCCAAAAGGCTTTCTCCATTGTCTGCTTTATTTTCCCCTGCAACATAAAAACATGGGTGAATCATAAGTCAGAAATAAAAATAGCATGTCATCAACTATCAGTAAATTTAAAACTATATACTACTTTCTATACTAATACTTAATATTGAAAATAACTCGAAAAGACTCTAGATTAGGCATACATTTCATACTTGGTGGGATAATATATATGAGCAGATCAACATCAAAGGCAAGAGAAAGAGCATCAAACCAAAGGTGTATCCAAGATTAGCCATTAAGTCAATGCTAACATTTATACGATAGGTACTAACCTCAACACTGTTTTGAATGTCATGAGAGACATCAAATTGATGAGTAACACTATAGTGATGGTTGTTAGTCATATTTACAACTAACTTTTGTATAGAAAAGTTTTAAAAAATGTATATATTTCTCCCAATTTATGGTTCTTTTTGGTAGGATTGTGAATATTTCTTGTTTAGTTTTTATATTTGCTCAATAGAAGCTTTCCATATGAATTTTGTGACATCCTAGAAATTTCTACCCGGAATTTTCGAAAAAGATGTATTTTGAATGATTATATATATATAAGTATTATTCAGTGTATATGCATATATGTTCTTGGTAGAAATAGGAGTAGTGGGGGCAAGATACGCGGGTTAGGCTAATTAAGGAAGAGAAATCCATAACTGGGAGGTTATGGGTTAATTCTTAATTAATTAGTTTAAAAATCATCGTTTTGCGTGCGACTTAGAATTTAACGAAACCAACCTCTGAACCACGCTCGGGGTTTTATTCTGAACGTTTTGATATATATATTGCTTGCTTTCGAAAACTGGCCCCGAC
Organism: Glycine soja; assembly: GCF_004193775.1. Lineage (NCBI taxonomy): Eukaryota > Viridiplantae > Streptophyta > Magnoliopsida > Fabales > Fabaceae > Glycine > Glycine soja. The sequence goes on from NC_041005.1 coordinate 10,484,466, forward strand.
GGACGTAGAGAAACGCGAGGAACTGGAACCAGAGAAACGACATGCAAACCGAGGCAGGATTTTAGCGTTTCAAAGGTCAGATTTTTCTCACTGTTTGTGGCTGAGTATGAGTCACAATTAAAAAGGGAAAGTGGGCCCTTCTTGCTCCACTCAAATGGAGACATGTGGCATAGCTTGAATAAAATAATAGAAAAAGAGAAAACCCTTTCATTTAAAACCAAAAAGCTTTTCTCTCTCTTCACTCAGCCCCCCACACTTTTCAGATAGCTCTCTCTCTCCCTCACGTTGCCATTCTCTTCTTCTTCATTCTCCATTGAAGCTCCAAACAAAGCTTCAACCTTTGGCCATCATTTCTGCTCCAAATCGCGAAAGGAGAGCATTTTTGGAGTCGTGAAGTGCGTGGCTACGAGTGGGACTTTGAAATTTCAGGTTTGGGTGGACTTCTTTCTCCTTTGATTTTCGTGGGTATGGGGTTTTGGGAGATATGATGGGTAGTTTTGTTAGTTTTCTGCTTCATGATAGTTATTTGTGAAGACTCTTGTTGAAAGCTTGTTGAACTTGCCATGTTTGGATGAGTTAGACATACCCATTCTGTTTTAGGGTTTTTGTGATGATGTTTGTGATGTTTATATGCTGAAATTGCTTATGGAAAACTGTTAGAGATGAATGGTAGAATTAACCTAGGGTTAGAAAGTGAAAAAGTGGTGTTATGAGTGGAAAAAGAGTGAATTTTTTAGGGCTGGAAGGCCAAATCTGGAATTGGTAGTATTTAGAGGTTAGAGTGAGTTAATCTTAGCTTGAAATGCCATTTAGGACTTATGAGAAAGGTTAGGCTGTGCTAGAGGGAAAAACAAATGACCAAAGTGAACAAAGAGCCATTTCTAGGACAAATTTGGGTGTTGAAGAGTCAAATTTTGATTCGGTGAAATTTTAGGTGTAAATCCGGTTTGAGCAAGTTTAGATTGATGTTATAGACTTGTGTGAGGTGAGAGTCTACCTCAAATCTACCTCATCCTCAATTTCACTTTTCAAACCTAGAAAACCCATTGAATTGAGGGGTGTTGGACACCTAAATTCTGTGTTGTTGTGCTGTAAAGCTTGACTTTGGTTTAGACATGATTGATACATGATTTGGGACTTGTAGGAATTGATTTGGGCAAGATTGGATGAGGGAAAGTGGGATTTTCGAAATCTACACTTATGCAGAATTTTGCTGTCAAAATAGGTGCAACAGGATTTTGGCTTGTGCAGAAAAATGCTTGTGTGTGGTTGGCTGTGGAAAGAGCGGTGCAGAATGAGTTCTGGATGTTTGCTAGTAGATCCCAACGGTCAAAATGTAGGCTTATGTACTAAAGACTTCCAGTAAAATTTTCGAGTCGATCCAACGGTTAATGAACCGGAACGATGGAATTGTTACTGGGGTCTTTAAGTGAGAAAAGCTGTGATTTGGTTGGTGTTTTGGCAGAGTTTTCTGCCTTTGCTCTGTTTTGCTTGGCTGTGATAGCTTGTGCTGTTTGAATGTTGTTTTGCTTCGATGTTGTGGAAGCTTGGGAGGATTGATGGGGACCCGGTGTTGAGAGAAACGAGGATATGGGCTACGTGGGAGTACGTGAGCTCAGTTGGAGGTGGGCAACAGGGGATGGTGGGTTTATGCGCGCATTGTGGATGTGGAAAACTTGTTGTGCACCATCGCCCGACCGCCACCTAGTACCACATGTGATGGGTACCCCATAATCCTACAAGCTTGAGACAAGGAAGTGTTGAAGGGTGAAACTTCCTGTTTTTATTGTTGACCACAGAGTGGTACCTGGAGATATGTCGCGGGGGTCAGGAGACCTTGGGGACGTCAGGTGGGGTGCTATTGCCCAAAACCAAGCTTGACCAATCCCGACCCAACCCGGGCATAGTCGGTCAGTGAGAACCTGTGATGTACCTAAACAGGCGAGCTCCTGGCAGTCAACAGATAAAAGGAACAAAGACCACAAAGCAAAGAGGCTTGTGGTGGCTGGCCAGCTGTGAAACTTGATTGATATGTGAGATATGGGCTCTGGTAATCGATTACCAAGGTGGGTAATCGATTACAAGGCTTAAAAATGAAGACAGGAGACTAGGATGGTCTCTGGTAATCGATTACCACGGGGTGTAATCGATTACCAGGCTTGAAAACGAGGTCAGGAAACTAGGGGAGCTTCTGGTAATCGATTACCAGGGGGATGTAATTGATTACCAGGCTTCAGAAAGGAACTAGAACACTGTGGAGGCCTCTGGTAATCGATTACCAGCCTGTGTAATCGATTACACAGAGGGATGGGTCACTGGTAATCGATTACCAGGTATGTGTAATCGATTACACAGTGCATTTTTGCATATTTCATGTCCTAAGGCTGTGTAATTCAAGTTTAGCCTCTGGTAATCGATTACCAAGGCTGTGTAATCGATTACCAGAGATGGAAAGCCTTAAAATACCCCTTTTACTTGCATGTAGTGGTTATGAGACAATTTGTGTGCAGCGCAGTTATATTCTTGTGAAAGAGTCTACCCCTCTCTTTTCTTTCTTGTAGATCGTGATGGCGGCGCAGCTAATCCGTGATCGAGTAGAGATGGAGTGCCTAGAGGGAGCTTGGGAGACCCTCGAAGGCAACACGAGGTGCCGATTTAGGGGCACCATTCGATTCACGACTACTTCTTTGGTGCATCCAGATGAACCTGTACGGACGCTTCAGCGCACGGTGGAGTGGATACTACCCACGCCTACACCATATCGTCTAGTGGAGCCAGTCCAAGTGATCGAGGTGACGTCATCCGAGGAAGACCCTGAGGAGGATCTGGAGGAGCTACCCCCTGAGCCTGCCGTGGATGCCCTTGACTTTCTAGAGGGTGATGAGGATCCACTTCTTGAGGTGGATTCTCCCGAGGAAGTCATGTCGGCATCTGAGGCAGACTCTACGGAGGATAGTGGCCCGGGGGAGATGGCGATCAACGAAGGCTCTTCATCATAGTGGACAGTTCCATGGATTAGTTTTATATATTTTTGAGGGTGGGTGTATCTAGGACTGACTGTTAGGTTTACTCTTTTGTTTTTGTATGGGTAGACCTGATGTATAGGAACTTGATAATTGTATACATGTGGCTGAAGCCACCACTATGGACACCTTTGCTCTGGATGACACTATATATTTTGTAAAACTCCCATATTTTAGACAGCTTTAAATGATGAATGCATTTATAATCGATCTTGTTATTTGAAAAGAAAGCATTAGCAACTTTATTGGTAAAAGAGTTTATCGACCGTATTTTATTCTTTTATTTTCATGTGACGACCTAAAGTAATGGCTGGTACATTCTTCCTTTTGAAACAGCAAAATAGTTTAGAGATTATGAGCGGTAAGAAAGAAATGACTCCGAATAGAGTTGTGAACTGGCCATTCAGGACTCTATAGTGAGGATTTTCCTTCTAAACCAAGTTATGGTGAAAAGAGAAAGAAATGAAAAAGAAAAAAAAAAGATTACCATGGGTTTTGTTATTTTAAATTATTACTATTCAACCAGTCATTAATTTAGGGACGCCACAAATTTAATGTAAATTTCACTTCAATTTCGGGTAACAAGGAGAAAAATTTGAAGGTGCAAAAGTTGCTGTCTTGATAAGCCTGGACCATGCGCTTAGTGAGACTCAACTGCTATGCGAGACATCAGCCGCTTAGCGAGTGAGATGAATATATAAGAGAATTTTCCATGTTATCACACGCTCAGCACGTCATCAACTCTTTCAGCAAGAAGATTGTCTCTTCCGCTCTTAGCGCAAGAATGGCGCTAAGCCAAATTTCACTTACGCGTGCTAAGCTTGAAGTTGGTGCTAAGCGCGCCTTCACGGAAAAAAAAGCCCTTTATAAGCCTGAATTGTACAGAAAAAAAGAAGGGGGGGGGTCTGAATAGACTACTTGAGCCTAGTGCTGAACAAAGAACAGAGGGAAAGCTGAGCAAGGAAGAAAAAGGCTCTAACTTTTAGGAAGATTTTAGCTTTAGGAGTGATTCCTAGGTTCCTAGAGGTGGAGGAGACATCCCCAATGCTTTGTAATCTGGTATTTTCTCTGAAACCCTTATCCTATTTGTGAAAGGTACTCCCTTATAATGGAGGGATAAAATCCTTTGTTGGGAAATTCCGCTGAGTACTTGATGTAAATATTATTACTATCTATTTGAAGTTGTTTTTATGTGTTCAATGCTTCTATATGTGCTTATATTATGAATGCTTGTGGCTTGATCACCCATTTGTGTGTAAGGTTAGGAGCTTTAGCATTGGAAAATGTACTGCATCCTTAGAACTGGATAGGGCGGGGCTAGGTTATCAAACTTCCAGACACGGAGTGCGATAATTTAGTTTTTATCATGCTGTAATTGTAATGTTGTTCAATTAGGCTAAGTTCAACAAGAGACATCTGAGAACGAAGTTTAATTTGAATTAGGCCAAACTCGCGAGACATCGATGTTTGGTATTTGTGCCTTCAACATAGAACACAAAAATAATATCAAGTAGAGAAAAACCCTAATTGCATCAAGTATCTCAGTAGAAGGACCCAACGCTTTTGCATATCTGTTTTCACACTCACTTGCTCACAATTACTGCTTTTACTTAGAATAGAATTACTTCTATTTTTACCTCATGATAATCAATTTTTTACTCAAATGCCTATTTACTGAATGTTGCTTTGCCAAGTAAAACAAGTTCCCTGAGTTCGATACTCGGTTCACACCATTTTAATTATTTACTTGATGATGGATGATGAGCAACCTAGACGAGTAACCCTTGAAGACTACTCAAGTACAAGTGTGCCGCAATTTTCACTAGTATTGCGCAGTCGAAGGTTCAAGCTCAGAATATCACATATCCACATTCTTTGATTCAGCTTATACAGGGCAATCAATTTCATGGCTTGCCCAATGAAGGTCCTTATGCACATCTAGCAACTTACATTGAAATTTGTAACACAGTCAGAGAATTGTTGGAGTGCCAGAAGATGCTGTTAGGCTCAACTTATTTTCATTCTCACTGTCTGGAAAAGCCAAGAGGTGGTTGCTTTCATTCAAAGGTAATAGCTTGAGGACTTGGGAAGAAGTTATGGAAAAGTTTTTGAAGAAATATTTCCCAGAGTCCAAGACTACAGAGGGAAAGGTTGTCATCTCTTCCTTTCATCAGTTCCCAGATGAATCTTTTAGTGAAGCACTAGAAAGATTTCGTAGCTTGCTACGGAAAACTTACTCATGGATTCTCTGAGCCCATACAGTTGAATATTTTCATTGACGGGTTGAGGCCAATATCTAAGCAGCTCTTAGATGCTTCTGTAGGGGAAAAATAAAGCTTAAGACTCCTGAAGAAGCCATGGAACTAATTGAGAATATGGCTGCTAGTGATCACACTATCTTGCGTGATAGAACACACTATCCCACCAAGAAGAGTTTATTAGAGATGTCATCACAAGATGCTCTGTTGGCATAGAATAAGTTGTTGTCCAAGCAACTAGAAACTTTAACAGAAACACTGAGTAAGTTGCCAACTCAATTACATGTTAGTCAGCCTTCACCTTCTTCTGTTTTGTAGGTTGCAGGTTGCACACTTTATGGTGGAGCTCATGAATCAGGCTGTTTTATGCCCACTTAAGAATCAACACATGAAGTTAAATGTATGGGGGACCAGCTAAGGCAGAATTTTAATGCAGGAGGATTTTTTGGATTCCAACAGGGCCAACATTACAACCAGCAAAAAAATTAGTAGAGAACTCACCCTGGTAATCAATTCAACAAAGACCAGGGTGGACCATCAAATAGGCCACCATAACAATGGCCTAATCTCTATGAGAGGACAACAAAGCTGGAGGAGACTCTTGCTCAATTCATGCAGGTTTCAATGTCAAATAACATGAGTACCGAGTTAGCCATTAATAATTTGGAGATCCATGTGGGACAGTTAGCTAAACAAATAGCTGACAACTCTTCCTCAAAATTTAGAGCCAACACAGAAAACAATCCAAAGGAAGAGTGTAAAGCTGTGATGACCCGTGGAAAAATGGCAACCATGGCTAAAGAAGAAAAGGATGAGAAGATAGAGGATGGAGATAAACAGCAACTGGTAACTAAAGCAGCATCTAAGGATGAGAAGATAGTGGATGGAGATAAACAACACTGCTTCAGCCTAGTGCTGAACAAAGAACAGAGTGAAAGCTGAGCAAGGAAGAAAAAGGCCCTAACTTTTAGGTAGATTTTCGGTTTAGGAGTGATTCCTAGGTTCCTAGAGGTGGAGTAGACATCCTCACTGCTTTGTAATCTGGTATTTTCTTTGAAACCCTTCTCTTATTTGTGAAAGGTACTCCCTTGAAATGGAGGGATAGAATCCTTTGTTGGGAAATTCCAGTGAGTACTTGATGTAAATATTATTACTATCTATTTGAAGTTGTTTTTATGTGTTCAATGCTTCTATTTGTGCTTATTTTATGCATGCTTGTGGCTTGATCACCCATTTGTGTGTAAGGTTAGGAGCTTTAGAATTGGAAAATGTATTGCATCCTTAGAACTGGATAGGGCAGGGCTAGGTTATCGAACTGCCGGAAACGGAGTGCGGTAATTTAGTTTTTATCATGCTATAATTGTAATGTTGTTTGGTTAGGCTAAGTTCAATAAGAAACATCTGAGAACGAAGTTTAATTTGAATTAAGCCAAACTCCCAAGACATCGGTGTTTGGTATTTGTGCCTTCAGCATAGAACACATAAATAATTTCAAGTAGAGAAAAACCCTAATTGCATCAAGTATCTCAGTAGAAGGACCCAACACTTTTACATATCTGTTTTCACACTCACTTGCTCACAATTACTCCTTTTACTTAGAATAGAATTGCTTTTGTTTTTACCTCATGATAATCAATTCTTTACTCAAATTCTTATTTAGTAAATGATGCTTTGGCAAGTAAAACAAGTTCCCTGAGTTCGATACTTGGTTCACACCATTTTAATTATTTACTTGACAACCCGGTGCACTTGCCGGTTAGATTTCACATCCACAAAAACAAGTAGTACCAGGATGCGAACAATGGTCATGAAGAAATTCATTTACAAGAACCTCATTCTCTGCTAGCAACTGCTCGTGAAGAAATTCATTTATAAGAGGATGTATAGCTTCCTGATAGGCATCTAAAAATGAAAATTGAACACAAAATAACAGAGTCAGAATAAGTACCAATAACATCATGCAATCAATGTTCTTTGGCAACCACTACTTTCCAATAGAAAAAATAGTGCAAATTAAATTAATAATAACCTAACAATTTAATTCAATGACTGTAACTAAATTAAGCACCTTCATTTTGAAAGAGATGGACGAAAGTAAAAGTAAAATAAATAAAACCTCATCCATAATTGAAGAAATATTATTAGTCAAAAGACCAACCGCTATTCTACTAGTAATATGTAACTGAAACACGGGACAAGCACAAATTAACAGAAAAAGGTGGTTCCCTTCTAAACAAAATTATTGGAGTTCCCTTGTTTTACAGATCAGGCAAAACTAACACAACAATTAAAAGAATGAAGCACATAAAGGAGCAATTATACATACATCATTCAATGCCTCTGTACTGGAATCAATATCTTCATCAGAAAACACGTTCAATTGTTCTAGGACTTGTGATTTTAAAAAAGAAAAGGAAAAGCTTAACATTTATTTTGAACTACAATGATTACAAGAGTCACAATTTAGCATATAATCTCAAGAAACAAATTAATTGTACATTTGATGTTAACAAGTCATACAATCACGTAAATTTCATCATCAGATGAAACAACTGATTTGTTATCAAGAGAACAAAAAGCATGAAAAAATAAGTCACGGGCAACATTCATAAGACAAAAGTTAATACTCAATAACATGCAATTACCCATGAGCCAAATAATACCACTATGTAAAGAATGAATATGTTTACCTTCTTTGCATCCTTTGTGTTCAATGTAGGAATATGGTAAGTAACAGAGAAGGTATCACAAAATCCAATTGATTCCAAGAAATCTAGTTCACTTGCTGTGCCAATAACCATGAGTTTTTTCCCTTGTGAACATGAGTAGAAATGCACATTAGTCATAGTACGATTTGGGTAGCATCATCAACACAAACTATTTATACCTAACATTTCAAACTTTTCATTGGTGATATTGACCATGTGGAGATGAACTCTCAACAGTTATAAGAAGCATACAGGTAGCATAAAAAAACGATGGAGGAAAATACATCTCTAATTCACATAGGATAATGGCTGCCTGATTCTCCAAATCATCCAGTTTTTTTGGATCAATAACCTTGCTATAGATATCATTAAAGAAAAAACACAAGCGGGTTATCGCAACCCTAAGTTTCTCAGGCAATACACCACGAACCACCACAGGCAACAGTTGTTGCATTAACACGTGACAATCATGAGATTTCTAGCCAACCAACTTCAAATCATTAACTGACACAAGGCTCTTGATATTGGAAGAATATCCTTGTGGGACTTTTACATTTTTAAGACAATGACAAAAATGTTTTTTCTCCTTAGTTGACATTGTGTAACTTGCAGGGGGCAAATAAGTTTGCCGACCTAGTGCTTGCAAAAGCAATTGTTGTCGTATACCCATCTCGACCAAATCCTATCGACATTTCAGACCATCCTTTGTCTTGCCTTTGATGTTAAGAAGAGTGCCAATTAAACTATCACAAACATTCTTCTCCACATGCATTACGTTGAGACAATGTCGAACATTTAGATTGGTCCAATAAGGAAGATCAAAGAACATTGACATTTTCTTCCTAATGTTCTTGTCAGCATGATCTTTCCTTTGTGTCTTACCAAAAACAATTATGATGTCTTTGACCCGATCATACATTTCATGGCCAGCTAATGGTTCAAGGGCACCTTCAATCTCAGGGGTTCCATTAAATGCTTTCTTCAATCGCCGATACGAGTGATAAGGTTTCAAAAATCTGCGATGCCTTGTATATACTGTTTTCTTGCAATGTTTAAGTTGCATGAAACTCATGTTTTTCTCACAAATTAGACATGCGTGGTGTCTTTTGACACTATAGCTGCTCAAATTCCCATAAGCTAGAAAGTCATTAACGGTGCAAAATATCATCGCACGCAACCTGAAGGTTTGTCCAACATTCGCATCATACACATTAACCCCATCTACCCACAGAATACGCAAGTCTTCAATCAATGGAGTCAGATACACATCAATAACGTTCCCTGGCTGTCTTGGACCCGCCATCATCATACACAACATCATGTATTTGCGCTTCATGCACAACCAAGGAGGAATGTTGTAAATCATTAGCAAAATAGGCCATGAGCTGAGATTAGTGCTCAAGTTACCAAATGGATTCATGCCATCCAAAGCAAGACCAAGTTATAGGTTTCTTGGTTTCGCTCCAAATTCAGGATACAATTGATCAATTGTCTTCCATTATGGAGAGTCGGCAGCATGTCAAAGTAACCCATCATTTATTCTGCCAAAAGCATGCCATTTAAGGTTTGAAGCATCGTGTGCACTAGCAAACAATCGCTTAAACCTTGGTATAATTGGAAGGTACCAACAAACCTTTGCTGGATGATTGTTGTTTGTGCCTACATCATCATTGTTTTCCCCGTCATTCACCTTGTATCATGATACCCCATTTGTTGGGCAATTCCGCATTTCCACAAACTCATTTCTGTATAGCATACAATCATTACGACATGCATGAATCTTCTGGTACTCCATACCCACTGGACATAATATCTTTTTTGCCTCGTAGTGACTCTTTGGTAACTTGTTATTGTTAGGTAGCATATTCTTCAATAACACAAGCAACTCTGTCAGACTTTTGTCACTCCACCCAAATCTGGCCTTCAAGTTCACCAAAGCTAGCACCACAAATAACCGAGTGAAGGTTGTGCACCCCAAGTACAACCAAAGCATCGAATATGTTTGTAATTCTTCATAGTAGGGTGCATGAGCATGCAAAAAACCCTCTTGCCCAAAATTGCATATCATGTCTTCCATTCGATTTCCAGTTTGTACATGTACCGCTTCAATGTTGGTGGTTGTTAAAATGTTTGGCAATTCACCATGTGATATCCAATTTGTATAACTTCGACTGAAGCTGTCACAAATAAGATGTGATCTGATGTCATCTAAAGACTGATGCTTTCCATTGACACAGTTAACACATGGACATAAATAATTTCCACCCAACACCGGTGCATGTTATTGCGTAAACTCCAAGAAATCTTCAACCCTCTTTTCATACTCGTCATTCATGCGTGGTGCTTGAATCCAACTTTGATTCATGTTTTTTGTTGTATCAGAGCGCCTGTGTTATGCCGTATGCATGATATTCTCACTTTTTTCATATAAAGATGAGGTCCTATATGTTCGCGAGGTTAATGTGCGATTGCTAATTAGCAAGTGTACTAAGTCGCACAAGTAATATAAAACGGTAAGAACCGAGTATTGAATCACAGGAAACTTGTTTCATTATGAAAATATTTGTCCAATGTGCAAACATTTGTGTAAAACAAGTAGATAATCAAAGGGGGTTTTGTCTACAATTCTAATTAACTACAAATTAAAATATCTAAGAGTGGGAGGTAAAAACAGTCAAGTAAAAACGTTGGGTCATTCTACTGAACCTACTTTGATGTTGCTAAATATTTATCTCTATTTAACGATGTTCTAGTGTTCTTATGCTAAAGCAACTACCAAAACAAAGATCCCTCGAGTGAGTGGGCCTAACTCTATTTAAACTTCCTCCTTGGTCCCTTAACAAACTTAGTCTAAACGAGTTGCATTAAGATTACATCATAATATAAACTAAATCACTGCATTCCGTCCCCAGACATACAGTTCTCTAGCCTGCTCTATCAAGTTCTATGGTTTTAAAGCACTTCTCAGTACTAAAAATCCTAAATTTACATACAAATGGGTGATCAAGTCATAAGCATGCAAGAAATAAGCACAGATAGAAGCAATGAACACATAAAAACAACTGTAAATAGATAGTAAGAGAGTATTACATCAATTGTTCAGCAGAAATCCCTAACAAGAGGTTTAGCCTTCCATTACAAGTTAGCAACTTTCAGCACAAAGGATAGATTTTTGAAGGAAAACTAAGGTTACAAATGGTTAAGGATGTCTCCTCCACCTCTAGAACCCTAAAATCACTCCTAAAACCTAAACTCTCTTGGAAGCTGAGGCTTTGCTCTATTTTTGGTCTCTCTAGGGTGTCTCTTAATCTCCTCTTCTGAGACCTCTCTTACTTTATGCCAACTTCAGTGTTTTAAAATCTCTTGGACATTTCATATTCTGAAGGCTCGCTTAGTGCGATTTGCTCGCTAAGCGCGAGTAAGTGAATTTTGGCTTAGCAAGTTGGGCGCACTAAGCGTGAGAAGGGACAAATGACTCGCTAGACGAGCTGACGGCGTGCTGAGTGCAGGCATCTAAGACAGATCATCTTCTATGGTTTTCCAACGCGTTAAGTAGGCTGACTTCCTTGCCTAGCGGATGTCACTCGCTAAGCGCATATGCGTCGCTTAGCGAGACACCAGCTGCTAGCACTATTAGAAAATACACTTTCAACATCGGTTATTTAGAACATTCTACATCGGTTCTAAAACCGATGTTGAAAGTGCCGATGTTGAATGTATCAATGTTAACATCGGTTTTGGAGAATCGATGTTAACATATATATGACAACATCGGTTCTCTAAATACTCGATGTTAATGTACAAGAGTTGACATCGGTTATCTACAGATAACCGATGTTAAAATACAAACGCTGACATCGGTTATACACAAATAACCGATGTTAATATACAAACGTTAACATCGGATTTCTATTACAACCGATGTTAACGTTCATATCGACATCGGTTTTTGTAAATAACCGATGTTGTTTATGATATTAACATCGGTTTTTGTTAATAACCGATGTTGTTTTCAAGTATTTTTTTTTATATATACTTTCTGTTTTTACAGTAAACCCAAAATTATATCTGTCAAATGCAATTTTAAGCCCAATTCACAGCAAATAAACATTTTATTCTGCTTTCAAGCAGTTTTAATGATAATAAACATCAAATAATTGATTTATCATAAAGAACAATCATCAAATGAATTCAATGTTCATGTTACATAGAAAATGTAAAAAATGTTAAACCAAAGTAAACTAAAGCTAAAGATAATGTCCCTAAATCCTAGGCCTGATTTCTAACTCGGAGATAAAACTGTGCCCACTGGATCCGTAATGCTTTTAATCTCTCTGGCTCCAATGGTCTAGGATCGTTAAAATACTACATGATGAAATAAATCATAATAAGTTAATAATGTAATACAAATTATAAATAAATGGATTTTGTTTGAAATAAACTTACCGCTTCCCAATTATTCCTAAAAGTTCCTATAATGATGGTGGACATCCAGTGCATCACATAATAGCCGCACTCTCCAAAATAATCCTGAGACTGGGACTGGGACTCTCCAACACGCAATGCAACAACTCAAAGTCAAAACTCAAAACAAATCACTTGGGGAAAATTTGAGAATTCAAATGACCTAAGCCTTCGAGTTCGAGTACTTAATGAATATTAGGTATCAAACTAAAAGAGTATTTAAAAAAGTCAGAAACTAAAACAATTATTAATACTTACTATCTCAAGGACTAATATGAGGATCTACTGATAGGTGTTATCTTCAAGCATAAAAAAGAGTATAAGTGACAATAGGTTAACCAGTGAACATGGTCAACCCAACGTAAACCAAAATTTATGTTCTGCCAAATGCTCCAAACAGCTGCAAACAAAACAATATACCAGATGTATGCTTTTTTCCTAGAGTAATTAATCAACCCCTTGAATCGGAGAAAATGACTTGTGGTATTCACATGCTTACGTGCCTCCATACCCCATGTTCTCCATAAATATGCAGAGTTTTCACATTCTAAAAATAAAATGACTTGTTTAGATGTTATTCCTTCTGGTTCGAGTAATAATAACCATGACAATTCTCTCCATGTTTTCTTTGATATTGATTTTCTTTTTTGCAGAAAACAAAGAGGGGAACGAGCAACAATTTGAAGGTTGTATATTCAGAAACTAAAGAATTCAAAATAGCTAGTAATAAGAGGGATTTGTTTTTGGGATTTTCTGAGCACCAAGAGCGGCTACGCAAGAAGCTTGCACTTGAGGAGGGAAGGATATTTGCAGCTAATGAACAACTTTCTTAACTATTTGTCCTTCAGATTTTACTGTTTCTTTTTGCTAATATGTAAATATAAATAGTATAAGGCTATGGCTTATGGACATGGTCTTTTTTACCCCTAACAATCTTAGAAGTAAATATAGACCATGTTTTTACGCCATAGCCTTATACTATTTATATTTACATATTAGCAAAAAGAAACAGTAAAATATGAAGGACAAATAGTTAAGAAAGTTGTTCATTAGCTGCAAATATCCTTCCCTCCTCAAGTGCAAGCTTCTTGCGTAGCCGCTCTTGGTGCTCAGAAAATCCCAAAAACAAATCCCTCTTATTACTAGCTATTTTGAATTCTTTAGTTCCTGAATGTACAACCTTCAAATTGTTGCTCGTTCCCCTCTTTGTTTTCTGCAAAAAATAAAAAAAAAAGTACCTCAGGTACTTCATCCCTATTTACATAATGAAATATTTATATATTTTTGCCGATAAAAAAAACCATGCAGATCATAGCAACACACTAACAGCAGTACCAGATATCACACAGATAACAGCATCAGACAATAATTCCCACCAAGAGGAAATCATGACTACAAATAGCAGAGGCAATAACAGACCAAAACGCAACACACACAGGCCCAAGTACCTCAGTGACTTCGTATAAGGACCAGGGGAGCTGTAAGCCCGATAGCAGATTCTAGAATTCCTTCTACTTCGCACTTAAAGCTTTTTCCACGTTTTACTTGATACCTGTGTGGTTATGCAATTTCAAAATTCTGTTATAACAACTTAGCAAAATATCTTGTATGAAATGGCTATAAAATGAGGTAATGTGGAGGAAACAATATGGTACCCTTCTCTTACTTTTGATCTATTAATCGTAACCATTTTTTTATAAATTTTTCTGATCATTGCCCAATTTTACTCATATCTAAGAATGTGGATTGAGGGCCTAAGCCTTTCCGGATGCTGGACTGTTGGCTTCAAGATAAGTCTTTCAAGGATGTGGTTATCAATTGTTGGTCACAGTCAGAACCAAGAGGGTGTGGAGGATTTGTTCTCAAAGAAAAAATCAAATGTCTCAAAGAGAGGCTAAAGCTATAGAACAAGGAACAATTTAGAGACACATTTAAGAGGATTCAGAACATAGAGGCAGAAATTAATAAGCTGGAAACTGAGTCAGCTGATAGGATTTTAACCCCTGAAGAATGTATGAAAAAGAAAATGCTCCAGCAGGACCTATGGGCAGCAGCTCAATCCCATGAGTCACTAATGAGACAGAAAGCAAGGTCAAGGTGGATAAAGGAAGGAGACAGCAACTCTCATTATTTCCACTTGCTGCTTAATTCAAACCAGAGATTCAATGCAGTAAATGGAGTGCTTATTGATGGTGCATGGGTTGATGAACCAGCCAGAGTGAAAGAGGAAATTTATAGGTTTTTTCAACAGCGCTTTCAAGAACCTGAGTCTATCAGACCGCAGTTGAATGGTGTCAGTTTTAAGAGCATTAATCAGCAACAAAATCAGTTGCTGGTAGGGTGTTTTTCTGAGGAAGAAGTTAAGAGGGCAGTATGGGAGTGCAGCAATGAGAAAAGCCCAGGCCCGGATGGACTTAATTTCAAGTTCATCAAGCAATTTTGGCAGCTCTTGAAACCAGAAATCACCCGCTTCATCTTCGAATTCCATGCAAATGGGATCTTCCCCAAAGGAAGCAATGCCTCTTTTATTACCTTAGTGCCTAAAGTACCAGACCCTCAAAGTCTCAATGATTTCAGACCTATTTCATTAATAGGTTGTGTCCATAAGATCGTGGCCAAACTTTTATCTAATAGACTGAAGAGAGTCATGCCGGACATTTGGAAGCTCAAAATACCAAGTAAATCACTGGTTTTTGCTTGGAGGCTAATTAGGGACAGACTTCCAACTAGGATGAATCTTAGAAGGCGGCAGGTTGTGATAAATGAGGTACAATGCCCATTTTGTGAAGATGTAGAGGAGGAGGCTGCCCATTTATTTTTTAGTTGTAAAAAGATCCTACCCATATGGTGGGAGTCTTTATCTTGGGTTGGAGTAGCAACAGTACTACCTCAAAATCCTAGGGACCACTACCTGCAGCACATGGCTGATTTTACAGGGGGAAAGCAACTCACAAGATGGAGATCCTGGTGGATTGCTATGACTTGGACAACCTGGAAGCACAGAAACAGAATAATATTCCAAAATGACACGTTTGATGGAAGTAAACTGCTTGATGATGCACTTCTAGTACTCTGGACGTGGATTAGAAATATGGAGAGAGACTTTGTAACACATTTTAATCAATGGTCCTCCAATCTAAAGGAAGTGTTTAGTAAATAGGCTGGAGAGGATTCAGAATCCCTGTATCAATTTGCTTGTTGTAAGTGGTTCTGTTATAAAACAGCAACCAAATGCACAAATATATCTACAAATGTAACCTTAGTACCACTGGTACTTTTCAATATATATAATATCTATTTTTGCTGAGCAAAAAAAAAAAACTCAAACAGATTATAACGACTGCGTTTACTGTGTACAGAAAGAACACTGTACTTACCTAGGATTAACTCCAGACAAGGATAGATAAACCAACAAAACTGGATACAGAAAGAACACTGTACTTACCTAGGATTAACTCCAGACAAGGATAGATAAACCCACCCAGTTGCCTTCACAAGTTCCACGGTCTTATTCTCCTAAAAATGTTCCCAAAGTCAACACCAAATAATTAAGCATAATCATCCCAATCAAACCCAAACCAATAAAATAAAAATTTACCTTCAAGTTGTGAAAACCATCACCGGCACGGATGGAAACTTTGCTCGGCGTGTAACTCTCGTCAAGCTTGAAAACCAGAAAAAGCACAATCAACTGCCACAACAAAATGAAACCCGACATTACCATTCTTATTGATACTTTTATATGGTTAGCCAAGTGGACAAAATGACCCAATAATTTGATAAGAACCTTCGGACAATGTCACTGCACTGATTAAGAACTTACTAAAAAGAGCAACAAACTAAGGTAGAGCTCATACCTTGTTAACTGGCAGCGTAGAAAGCTTTGATCTTTGAGCACCCACGACTGTTCCAAGAGAAGTGTAGGGTTTTTTCGACCCACACAGTTCCAACAGCAGTGTAGGGTTTTCTTCGACTTTTCTTCGATAGGAGGTTATGTGGGTTCCAGCTAGCGGTTTTTGACAATATCGAAATGAATGTGGGGCAATGTGGGTGTCGACCGAGCGGTTTCTGGCAGATTTCAGGTGGGAGGAGAAAGAGAATCAAGAGTGCGGAAGGGTTTTCGAGCGCGTGAGTTGTGAAATTTCAACACGTTTTAACTTATTAACATAACAACATCAACATCGGTTTTTTAAGGATAACCGATGTTAGGATGAATCTGTTAACATCGGTTTTCTACAAACCGATGTTAACTTCAACAAGGTAACATCGGTTTCTCAGAAAACCGATGTTCAGTTCAACTCCTTAACATCGGTTTTGACAAAACCGATGTTAACACCATGAAGTTAACATCGGTTTTTACAAAACCGATGTTAACATATTCATCTTAACCTCATGTTAACATCGATTATTTAAATAGTCGATGTTAACATTAAGTAGTTAACATCGGTTTTTATAAAACCGATGTTAAGTAACTCCATTTATTTACAAAAATGCCACCGCGCTTTCGTTAACATCGGTTTTTGCAATAACCGATGTTAATTGACCGATGTAGAAAAGCTTTTTTTTAGTAGTGTAGTATAGCCTTCTCTTCATTTGGCCTGAAACTGAAGTTGATTCACATTAATTCACAAAAATGGGAGTATCTACTGAACAAAATCAAACTAAACATGAAAATATGTACAAATCCTACAAAAAGAACCATAAATTGGGGGAAACATACTAATTTGATGAAACTATTCAATACAAAAGTTAGTTGTAAATAGCGATTAACACTATCCCATTCAGGAACAACCTTTTTTGCTTCATTCTTATGTACAAGTTAAGTATGTTATGCGAAATTTGATGAAATTTCGACAACATTTCGCATTGGTCTCCTAGTATACAAAATGAAAGCGGTCAAATAAATTTACCACAATCAAGTATGCACTCGGAGAACAAATCAATACGCAATCAACCGAAATTTTATCAAATATCACACAACATACTTAACCTATAACTATGACTGAAGTAAAAAAGGAGAGTTCTCAAACTGTCCAAATGGACAATTCAAGATTCCATACCACAACTAATTCAAACTATCCGTATTAATCATGGCATGGAATCTCAAACGGGAAACTAGGGTTCACTCAAAATGAACATATTTTTAATGGACAACAATAGGAATATATGAACAACAAACTTACAATCCAAATAAAAGTCGCATTAACTTTCATACCTAGATGGATGGCTTTAACAATAAAGATGCTTCAGGTAATGGCAGCTTCAATGAGATGGAGGTAATTATCTTCGTTCAACCAACAAATTAAATTGTCCAAACTACCTCTAATGTTGACCTACAAAACTGGTAATAAATTGCCACACAAACATGAGCAAGGGCTGAAAATATAAATAAAATTGCAGGCAGAGGCAGCAAATGGAATTCAGTGCTGTGAACCACAACAAATATATGCTACACAAACATGACAGGGTGCTCAAAATTTATAGTAAAATCTAACAATGCTGACTCAGATGCCAAAGAAATTTAATTCTAACATAATAACATATATGTATTTATGATGTCGACAGTAATTAAAGTTCAGCTGATGGTAGGACTAGAAGTTCTGTGTAGATCTTAACTTATAGTACTTGGTCTGTGCTGTTTAATCTCTATTTTAGGGGCGTGGCAGACAAGTGGTTGTGTTAACGGAGATAGCATAAGATATACACATGTTTTTCCCTACCTAGTCCTCTGTTTATGATGGGATATACTAATGAATTCCTCACCTAGCAACATGATGGGAGTTAGCCTTGTGTATAACAACAATGGATTTCCTTTTGTGAACAGTTCTATGCTATGTGCCAAAGCATCCATGTTGCTACAGGTATGCATTTTCTTTCTCTATTTTAGGGGCGTGGCAGACATGCATTTTCTTATGTGGTATGCTTTTGCAGATTGGTGTGGAATTCAAACAACATATAATCAGTCAGTGGAGAAATTCTTTTGGGTTGGTGCAAGGAAAAGAAACAAAACTATTGTGGTGGAAGAATATGTGGTTAGCAGCTCTATGGACTATTTGAAACACAAGAAATAATTGGTTCTTCAATGACTATCTCGTCGATCTGAAAAAGGCTATGGAGCTCATCAAAGTCAGATCTTGGACATGGAACACAGCCAAATTGAAGCACTTCAAGTGTTCCATGTATCATTGGATTTCTAATATAAAGGTGATTATGAAACAAGAGCCATAAACCAACTGTCACAATGTGGAACTTCTATATTCAGCAAAATTAAAAGATGGGGAGTAACAATAAATTTCCAGAGGCAAAATTATATCAGTCAATGAATTGTGAGAAGAAGGGTACTAATGTTTTGATTTTAAAATCAGACTTGGAGTAGTAATATTACTCAAGCTGTGATAATTTTTTAGGGGTATATGGAAGTAAATGGAGTTATGCTTTTTTAGTTTCTCAGTAAAGCCTAGCAGCTTCATTTTCTGTAATTAGTTTGTGTACTGCTGAAATTGTTGTGGGGGACTTAATGAAGGGTTTAAATTTGTGGTGTATTAGGAGAACACAGTTACAGAGGCACAAGGAAGGGAAGTTTTCTTTGGAGGTTAGAGTTTATTTATAAACAAACTGCTTTTGGTATACATAAATTTTAACCTCTGCATTCCTTTTCTCCTATAATGCTACAGTATGTACACTTTACCTTTAGGTACCTCTGGTACCATTTATTTTATAATATTTGATTGGCTGATTAAAAAAAAGAATATTTAAATTTGGATTTGATGGTATCATTAAAATTGTTTTTTTTTCTACCAAAAAAAGATGTAGAATTTTTTTTACTATGATTTGAATATAATAATAAAAAATTTAAAAAGTCTTTTAAGTGTTACAGAAGGGCTCTCGGCCATGCCAATGACAAGGACAAACTTTCTTACAAAAATCAATACTAAATGTAGAAAAAAAGGGGAGGGAGGGATTGGTTCACACTTCCAACTTATTGATATTATTCATGTGGGTATCTGTTTGCTTTATCTCATAATTGTCCCTTGGACAAAAACATACGATTATCATAATTTTATTGTGTTATTAGGGTGAAAAAAAATAACAATGGAATTATGATTGTTGTACACTTGCATTGCAATGAATTTCTCTCTTTCTGTCTGCTCTTCTTCTTTTCACTTCATCATCATTACAAACATGAATCCTGACCAGTAAGACACTATAATAACCATGGTATGGCCCCTCTGTCAATGTTTAACACATATGTTCAGAAGCATATTGATCTGTTGCATGTTTCTCTATTTCTATATTCAATTAATGCTTAGCTACTTAATTTACTAGCATTAGCAAAGTTAATGTTGTTAACAATGTTATTACTATTTTATAAGAATATGAGGATATAATATAATGTGAGAATGTTATATACCATGGGAATTGATGGACCATTATCCTCTCAAATAGAGGACCCATTTTAACTTTGTTGATGCTAAAGTAGTTCAATTGAAAGGAATGAAATGATTTTCACTTAAGGATTGAGGATCAACCCAAGAAAGATAAACCACAAGTTCAACATCACTCCCGCTCTTTGGTCGACTCCTACTTCCAATACCTTCATTTGTTCTACTTAAAAATGGGTCTAGCATATGACTTACAAGCTTGTCAAATAATGTCTCACACTATTTATCAAAAAGGATTGTCACTCAAACGCTCCCACAGCCTTACATCTTATATTTTTGTGTGGTGTCAAAGTTAACATCTAATTAGTTTATCTTTTGTTATTTATTGTATCGCTGCTGAGAAAAATTTGAATTAGAATAGAATAATTCTATTTCCTCCACATACGTATTGTCTCTCTTCTCTCCTCTGTTTTTTATAATTTCCTCCTCAAAACCAACAATTGGTATCGAGACCCTTATTCTTACGGGACCTGTACCATGGAAGGTGATGGAGAGAATTATGATCTTTGGGAAGTGAAAGTGCAATCCTACATGGATTCTTTGGATTTGTGGGATGTTGTAGAAGAGGATTATGAAATATATCCGCTCCCTGAAAATCCCACCATGGCCCAAATTAAAAATCACAAGGAAAGAAAGATGAAGAAGGCAAAGGCGAGGTCATGTTTGTTCACTGGTGTTTCACAAATGATATTCATCAGAATCATGACTCTTAAATCACCCAAAGCAATTTGGGATTATCTGAAAGAGGAATGCGCTGGAGATGATATAATACGAAGCATGCAAGTGCTGAATTTAAGGAGGGAATTTGAGCTTCAAAGGATGGAAGAGTCAGAGACAATCAAAGAATGCTCAAACAAATTGTTGGGTATTGCCAACAAGATAAAGTTGTTGGGAAGTGATTTTGCTGATTCGAGAATTGTAGAGAAAATTTTGGTAACGGTGCCGGAGAGTTATGAAGCATCTATAGCTTCATTGGAGAACATAAAGGATCTGTCGAAAATCACATTGGCAGAAGTGCTACATGCCCTGCAAGCTCAAGAGCAGCAAAGGTTGATGAGGCAAGATCGTGTTGTTGAAGGTGTTTTGCCCACCAAACATCATGGATTTGATGAAAGCAAAAAGAATTTTTTCAAGAAGAATCAACCAGCAAGCAGCGAAAATAGTGCAAACAACCAAAAAAAGACAAGGATAAAAAGAAAAATTATCCACCTTGTCAGCATTGCGGAAAATTGGGTCACCCACCATACAAATGTTGGAAACGACCAGACGCAAAGTGCAGCAAGTGCAATTAGCTTGGACACGAATCTATAATTTGTAAAAGCAAATTTCAGCAGCAAGAAGTTGATGCCCAAGTTGTTGAGCAGGAGGAAGATTATATTTTTGCTGCAACATGCTATTCGATGAGGAGTAGTTCTAAATGTTGGTTGATTGATAGTGGTTGTACAAACCACATGACATATGATAAGATTCTATTCAAGGATTTGAAGCCAACTAATGTCTCAAAGGTCAGAATTGGGAATGGTGGCTATATTCCAATAAAAGGAAAAAGAACTTTTGCAATTTCAACATGTTCAGGTATCAAATTAATATTAGATGTTCTTTATGTACCTAACATTGACCAAAACTTGTTAAGTGTAGGTCAGTTGATTAAAAAGGGATTTAAAGTGTCCTTTGAACATCAATATTGCTTTATCTATGACATTTTTGGCCGGGAAGTTCTAAGGGTTAAAATGAAAGGTAAAAGCTTTTCATTTGATCCAGCAGAGGAGAAGCATACAACCTATTTCACTCAAGTCACACCCACGGAATTCAAGCACAAGAGACTTGGTCATTGCCATCTTGAAAGAATGCTAAACATGAAAAAAGGAAATATGCAAAAGAAAATTTGAAGAATTTTCAAATGGAGGAATACAAATCTGTTAGCACACCAATGAATCAAAAGGAGAAGTTCAACAAGGAAGAAGGTGTTGATAACATTGATGAAGGATATTATGGGAGCTTGATTGGATGTCTAATGTATCTCACTACAACAAGGCCAAACATTCTATTTGCTCAAAAGAACAAAACTGAAATTTTTGTTGACAATCAAGTAGTCATTGCTGTTGCAAATAATTCCGTGTGTCATGGGAAGACTAAACATTTCAACATCAAAGTCTATTATTTGATAAAGATGCAACAAAGTGGAGAAGTTAACTTAATTTACTGCAAGTCTAAAGATCAATTGGCTGACATGTTTACAAAGTCACTACCTATCAACAAACTTGAACTCAAAGAATTGGAGTTTGCAGTTTCAAAAGCAAGGAGGAGTGTTGAAGATATACTTTTGTAACTGCATAATATTTTATTTTTCAATTTTTAAAATAGGATTTAGTAAATAAGTTGGTTTCCTATATTTTAGGAGTAAGTCAGTTTTAATGGATTAGCCTAGTCAATAAGTGGTTCCTATCTTTAAGGAGCAAGTTAGTTTTAATATTCTGTTTTGCTAATATCTTGTTATCTAATTATTTTATCTTTTTCTATTTATTGTATTGCTGCTGAGAACAATTTAAATTAGAATAGAATAATTCTATTTCCTCCACATACGTATTGTCTCTCTTCTCTCCTCTATTTTTTATAATTTCCTCCACAAAACCAACATGTATAACTAATCTTTGTGGACCTTTGGGATTACTCCTAAAGATATCCAGGTACAATGGGTCCTAGTAAAATTGGCAAGATGAAATTTCAGTCAAAAAGAGGCATAGTTACACCAATCAGATGGACGTCACTTGTGATGAAACTAGGGACATGTTATTTCTAGTGTTGGGGTTTTGTTGTGTTGTTGGTCAGAAATTTCAGAAAAGAAAGTTCGAGCCTGGTGGGGAGATTGTTGTGTTTTTGGTTAGAAATGTCAGAAAAGAAAGTTCCAGGCTGGTGGGGAGACCTACTGTGACTACTATCTGTTGTTTCTGGAGTTAAAGAACAGTGATGGACAAACTGTGTAGTTCAGGATGTGACTAATTGAGACTACACACAACCAGTGTGGCAACAGTCCCTTTAGGGAAACACTGAATTATGTGTTCAAACTATGTGTGTGTCAGTGGTGGAAGATATATTAGAGACAGAGTGAAATGCTCTGGTGATTACTATTAACAAATATGAGGTCCATTTCAAAATGGAACAACTAGAAGATGACAATTCACAACTGAATAATTCATCATGAAATAAATACAAGACCTATAACTTGTCGTATTGGCTAGGGCTTGAGACAAAGCAACAATAGCTTTTAAACTCCACCATAAAGGTGAACAATTCCTATTTCTAAGGGAATATTGCTAAAGAGGGGGAAGAATTGGATATTAATTGTATTGTATGTACTTGTAGCTCATGTGATTAAGCAACTGGATTTTGAAATTATGTATTTCTTTCTTTTGGTTTTCTCCCAATCAAATTGGGAAAAAAAATATATCAGGAATTATATTATATATTTCAAATTTGACAAATTTCACTAACTGTTTCAGCGGGATTATATTATATATTTCTTTCTTTTGGTTTTGTCCCAGATATATTGTCATTAGGGCTAAGGCGATGAGCTTGGAATGATTTAATCATTTTCAACACTACTTTTTGAAGGTTTCAAATTTTGGGGGGCACAAGTTCTCACTTCAGTACTTGATTACTTTCCATCCATGTAGCCACATGTGCACTTTCTTTTTTTGATAAATTTTTTTGAATAATAATTGAAGTGCAAAAGCAAGGGAAGGGAAGCTTGTTGTGTGTCACTGCAATTGCATTGTAGGTGTGCTAAACTATGACTACTTTCTCTTTTATTAATAATTAGAACCAGGATGAGGTGGCTATAAAAGGGATGCAGAAGCAAAACAATGCTTTCCATTTGCTAAGTTTGATAAAAGTTTTTAACAAGCCCATAATATAGCAGTCTAACAAATATTCATTCATTTCACCTACTTCATGTAGCGCTATTATCAACACCAGTATACACCACAAAGTGTTCTTAATTTCATGCATGTACAAACTCATATACTTTATTCACTTTTAAAGGACTCAAGAGGAACTAAGGAAGTACTATATTACAGTGTATTCCACTTCTACAAAATTCGGTAAAGTAGCAGGGTTGTAATATGTATGATTATAGTAGTCAAATACCTGTTGGAGGACAACAGAGATGCTGAGAAATTGATGACGTGTATCCCTTGGTGATTCAACTCATAATAGAGATGGTAATTGTCTACACATGTGAAAAAGAGTGAATGTCATGCTATAGAGATAAGTAAATCTTTGTTATCGGTGCCTACTTTTCACCCAAATTAAAAGAACAAAGTAAACAATAAACATATAACACAGAAAAAATTGGGTTATAAATATAACTGTACTCAGGATGACAGAATAGAATGAGACCTTGAACAATCATTGTTTAGGTTGAAGTGAAAAGATAAACAATAGTAATTCAGGTTAGTTTTAAATAGATACAAAGCAAACTTTGGATTTCATAGCTGGCAAACTCATGCCTGAGTCTTCAAATAAATATTGTTATCCATAAGATGCTATAAGGGAAGTGATAGAAATTATGCCATAAAATTCACATAAAAGGGAAGCAAGAGTTTGGCCAAAGATTTGAGAGTCAATTCGCTGAATCCATTTTGGAAGGCAATGCTCAGCTTGCTTATCAAAAACTTGCAACTGCTACTATGGAAAAATTGATGCCACGAATAGAAGGGAAGGGAGAGTTTGGCCAGCCTAGGTGGAGGCTACTGTATGCACCTAAAAAATAATAGTTTAGTTTCTATGGATCCTACAGCAGATCCTCTGAAGTCGCTTCCCAATGATATATGTTTTAGTTTCTTCTTGCTAACTATATTTAATTTTTTAAAATTTAATGGATATAAATTGAATAATATAATTCAATAGCTTCGTTTCTCAGTTTCAACTTACAAGTGGGACTCTTTTGTTCTTTTTTAATATAATTCCTGTTTTAATTTTTTGGGTCAACTATTGCATTAACAAATGTGTGGAAAATGATGACATGTGCCTGGTTTATGACTTCTTGGCTCTTGGCACAATGACAGAGCATCTTTACAAGGGCAACAACCTATGGATACTCTATCATGGAAGCAAAGGTTGGAGATTTGCATTGGAGCTGCAAAAGGGCTTCACTACCTTCACATTGGGGCTCAGTACATCAGCATTCATATAGATGTGAAAACAACAAACATTCTCTTCGATCAAAACTCGAATGGCAAGGTTTCAGATTTAGGCTTGTCTACAACGGGTGCAACCATGAACACTGTTCATGTTAGTACGGTGGTGAAGGGAAGTTTTGCCTACTTCAATCTTGAATACTTCAGGAGGCAACAATTGACTGAAAAATCTCGTGTACTTTAGGAGGCAACAGTTGACTTCAGGAAGTTTTGCCTACTTTTAAAACAGACAATGCCTTAATATATAAATATAATTGATGTGAGCCAAACAATTTATCTTTGTTACCCAGGTTGTACTTGTTCCATTGAATCTCTCATTCTATTTGTCAGTGTGCTTGGTCTTTGGATTCTCTAACATTACATCATTACTTACCTACATTTTTACCAATCATAAATTTTCCTACATCATTACTTACCTGCATATTCATTAATCAAGCACGACGTTGTAGCTTACAGAACCTAACATGATTTTGGGATACTTCCTTCTGGAATTTGAGTTTGTCCTTTGCGTGTTAACCACAATTATATACACAGAGAACAACAAAATAACAACATGGCATCTACTAAGTAGTTTAATAAGAAAAAAAATCCAATTTGAGGAGATTTTGGAAGTCAAGTCATCAATAAATATATTTTCTAGTTGCATTATTCTCAAAGTAGGTGTATATTTAAATTGTAATGGGTTATGACTTTGTGTGCATAATTCATGTTACTTATATGTGGCATTTTCCCTACATTGTGAAAGATGCATAGTGTGCATAATTGCATATATTAGCCCTTATCATTAAACCAAGACATTAGCCATCTAGCTCTTGTTGACATTCCAATAACTTTGGTGCTATCATCATGGAGATCAATGCATCCCCCGACAGCATTAATTCAGTCAAGTACAATGTACATGAAAAACAGCCTTACCGAACTTGGTATCACTTTCAGCCCCCACAAAATTGGATGAATGGTATTATCCTTGCTCCTTAGCACTCTCTTATACTGTCCTTTCAATTATAGCACATACGCTTATGTTCATATGTTCTAAATCACTACCGTCTATGTCTAATTATTTTCTCTGCCATTTGACATGCTTTGCTGATGAAAATTGAACATGGTTGCCTTCATCATGCAGATCCAAATGGTATGCTAGTGAACTTCTCTGACTTTCAGTTAAATTAGTATTTATCTCTGGCCCATGTTACCCCCCTCCGCCAAATCCCAATGAGAAATTATTTGGAGAAATAAACAATCACTCCTTGTTCATGTTAACCCCCCATTAGATTACTATATGATGTGTAACCATCATGTTTCTATTGTTCTGGCTAATCTTTATCTGAGACATGTAGTTGAATTTTTCAATTTACTATCAAAGAGTTTATAAAGTTTAGTTACATGTTACCCAAAGATTGATCCGGACCCATGATAATCCCGAACTTTACAAAGGCACCATTTTTTAGTCCATGACCATTATTAGGTATTATGACTTGGGAATGATGACGTTGATCCTGATTTTCATACAACGGGGGATGCCAATAAGAGAATATCGTTAACATAATGAAAATGTCATACTTGATAAATGGATATACCTGTCGGTTTTAAATTGTTCATACAACAAATTAATTAAAAAAAATCAAGTTACTCTATTAATAACTCTTTTTTAAAAGTTATTCCCTTAAAAAACTATATGTATATATTAAATTTTATCAATTCAATAGCTGAATATTTTAATATTAACTCAACAATCGTATACATTACATTTTAAATAAATTTAACATTTGCATTTATGTAGTTCTATAATCAACTTTTACTTATATTTTTAAGAAATACATTATACATTAAATTTAATCATTTAACGGAGTAATTATAAACCTCATTTATTTAATAAAAACTTTTATTTCAGCTATTGGATTAATAAAATTTATACACAGAGAGAGATTGATAGATAGATAGTTATTGGAAAGAGTATTTTGACCCTCCTCAATTGAAAAAGACACTAATTATTATTAGTTGTCTACTTTTAATTTATTAAGTTTTTTGACATCTCTATAAAGTAAAACAAGAGATGATATCAATTAAATACGAAAAAGATAAATTAATCAAATGTAATTATATTTTTCTAAACTTGTGGCTATTTAATAATTTTTTAATTTATATATAAAGCTTTAAATAGAATTTCTTTTAAAACAAGTAAACAAAGTGGAAATCTGAGGCCAAACATTTCATATATAGAAATACAGCAACAGCTTTCTACATCGGTTAAATGGGGTTTTCTATATCGATTTACGATTGTTGTCGTAGACTACATCATAAAAAGGGGTAACTATTCTATGATGGCCGCATAGATCGTCTTAGAATGTGTATATTTCTAAGATGGTCACGTCAAAAGGACTGATGTACAAAACATTTTATTCTACGACGATCACATGCGATGACCGATGTAGAATCCTTTTAATTATACGATAGTCACTTGTCAAGGACTGATGTAGAAAGTTTTTAATTCTACAATGGTCTTACCATAATCGATGTAGAATGCATTTTTTTGTTATTTTTGTTGTTGGATATTTTTTTTTTTTTTTGCTATTCACAGACTTCATACGTCGAAATTGAAGGAATAAACACACAATGTACATAAATAATCATAATTTTAAAATATAATTAAATGTTAATTTTTATATTTTTTATAGAAAATAATGATAATAAAATTTATACACAAATATTTATTTTGTATAATGCTAACTACTAACTTATTCTACAAAAAGAAGTACCAAAATTAATATATTTGCGTCTACAAATTTGTTCACGCGAGCTCATGGTATGAATACAAATGGATAAGATGATTGGAATGTATAAATTATATATACATATATAAGACTTGAGATGTAGATATAATAATAAATATATAAATATGATTAAACAAGATTTGCAGAATTGAACAAAGCCGTAAATGATTAAATGATATCAGTGCAAATTTTGGGTCCCATTACCTGATGGAAAAGATTTGGTTTTCCTTTTGTGATCCTTGAGACTCACCATGCCCATTATGGACATGATAGTTGTTCAGAACAAAAACAGCCTCAACAAAACTATTGTTGGTAAATTTGAAAATCGAGATAATCTTGGATAAATCTGAAGTCGTGTATAACACTTTCAGATTGAATCAAATTTCGGGGTTCAACCAAAATTGTTCAATCGGATAAAATCAGAAGATTATAATTCAAGAGTTTTGTTTTGGTCTTGTATGTTTTGTCACCCGTTATGCTTTCTGAACCAGAATGATTATTTATGATCAAAGAAAAGGTGGTTTTTGACAGTTGATGGAAGTTATTTCTTTTTAAAAATTGCCGTTGATGGAAGTTTTAGTAACTTCCATGTAACTTCCAACCATTGATGGAAGTTTTAGTAACTTCCATGTAACTTCCAAAATTTGCCTAAACCGAACATCTCGTTATTACATTAAAACAAGCGTGCACTCTTATTTTAACATAATAAAGAGATCAATTACACTAAAATGTCCAACAACTATTGTATGCTAAAAGAGGAGACTTGACTGGTGAGGAAAACACCATAGTTAAAATCAAATGAAAAACATTTTTCAATTTATATATAATGGCAAGTATAAATATCAAGATAATGCTTCAGACCTTTCAAAATATTTCCAAAGAGAAAATTCGCTAACTGCCTTATCTTTTCTGATTCATCACCAAGTGACAAAAGGAACACAAGAAATAGCACTCCTTTCCATTTCACATAGTCCCTCTAGATAAAAGAAAATCATATTTTAGCAAACAATACAATTTTTCCCTCTTCACCTTTTAGAAGAGATAATGAAAACAAGCTGTGAAATAGAAGCAATTGATTCATAAAAAGTACCTGCAGCAATCTGGAAAGCAATATGAACGTTTGCCTTCTCACAAGTTCACAGGGATCTAAGAGACATCTTTTGATCTTTGTTATGTAACTGATAACTTCCATGAAAAAGAAGTTAGAATAGCAAGGCAAATATTTGCTTACATTCAATTTAAGCATTTTGCATAATGTAAATATTGGATTTCTGCCACAGCACAAAACATAAATTACTCCTATTTATATTATTATTATTATTATTATTATTATTATTATTATTATTATTATTATTATTATTATACAATCTGCTATGTGTTTATCAATATGTTCAAGAACACTACATGATTGTATATGCAATAGAGGAACTACATTGCTCATATCAGCAGATGGGCAAACAATAACTACAGACCCAACTGTATAAATCGCTATTACTGCTTTAGACAATGACTTGGACTTTGCTACTGATTTCCTGCCTTTGCTAGTCTCACTTCTAGGTGGAGTGAAGAAGCTACCTTCTGCATTTTGTTCTGAATTCTCTGAAATGAATT
Source organism: Glycine soja (assembly GCF_004193775.1). Lineage (NCBI taxonomy): Eukaryota > Viridiplantae > Streptophyta > Magnoliopsida > Fabales > Fabaceae > Glycine > Glycine soja. The sequence continues at coordinate 10,513,941 of NC_041005.1, forward strand.
TTTCTATTATTCCAGAAGCCCTGGAGAGAACTTGGTGGACCCATTTCAAGACTAATGCTTCTGCCTCTTCGAGATTTGAAGCTTTCCTCTTGAATAATGTTTTTAGTGCTTTTAAATGAGCATCAACCTATCAAGCAAAAGTAACAAGTCAACAAAGTGTACTATTTAACTCTATAATTATAATGTTCTCAGCCATTATCATTTTGTTCTACCTCTATACCTCTCAGTTTAACTTGTCCACCTTTCTGTATAGATTTATCAACTAAAATACCAGCTAACATTATTTCTATGAAAATAGTTGTTCCATTAACAATTAATAACAAATTTATTATCACAGCACTATTTAATATATAACTCTAGATAGCTTGGCTAATTGCTTAAGAAACTAAGATGATCGTGGAACTAATATTTGTTTATTAAATGATGTTGTATAAAGAGTGTCCAGTTTTCTTCATTGTGTGAAGCAGTAGAGTAAACAAGATAAATGCTTAAGCTTCAGATGGAATGAAATTCCCATGACCAGGCATAAGACAAAAAATAGAACTGAGAGGAAGACATTTACACATCTTAAAATTTAAAAGACCATGCAGAAGTGTTAATTTCAAGGCAACCTTCAGTCCAGTCCACTCCACAAGATATTGGCATCATTAATAGACAGATTTGTTACCATATATTTTTAAGTGTTAAGAAATTATAATATATGATGCAACAAGATGATAATCAGGACAAATAAGCATCCCATGAAAAGCATTATGAAATTCTAAATCTGGTGGATAAATAAAGTCGTGTTTAACAATGGTAGAATATCACACATTCACACCATCCAGATAGACATTGAAGAATAATACAAGAAGCTAGTGTTAGAAGCCCCTAATGAATTTGATCAATAATACTACTTAATGATTACCTCTATTGAATGCATGTTGAATTGTTCAACCCATTTGAGCAAGTTATGAGCCAAATCAGTTGCGGGTTCAGGGGCAGCTCCACATAAACATTAGAAATTGTTTGTAAGAGGAAAACTCGATCACTGGCCTAGGCAACATGATTGCATTCTATGCTTTCTTCCTCTGCAGATGCATATCTTTGTACAAATGGGCTTTTGAACTCACCTAAATACTATAAAATAGTCCAGAAGGAGCAATTAAAGCATTTTTAACTTTTCTTGATTAATATGAACCCAAATCAACGCAACAAATCATGATAATATGAATAAATTACAAGGTCAAGAACATGAACGAGGGCCTTAATCTGAATTTCATCCAAGGAGTGAATGTTGTCCGGCCTCAACCCATTTTCCGAGGACCAAATCCAGTTCCAGGAACCCTCGTTGTTTGCTTCTATATAATAGCCTGTTAAGAAATTAGAACAAACTAAAGAACGTTAAAAAAATAAAAATTTCGCCATAGAAATCAAAAAGGGTAAACTAAAAAAAAAGGAAGAAGAAGAAAGAAAGAAACGAACTGGTTAAACAAATGTCTTTTGCTTTCTTCGTTAGATAAATCGATTTCCAGGGCTTGATTTTGAGTGTGGGACGAGAAAGGGGTAAACCTGGAATAACAAAAAAAGAAAACCTTTGTTAAAAGGGAAAAAAGGCGAATGAAGAAGAAGTGAAGGTGTGACCGAAGGGCACCTTACCTGAGAGTGTGAAGGGGGTTTGTGAAAGCAGTGATGGTGGCTTTTTTGGAATTGATCACTCTGAAGACATTGATTGCAGCATTTCTGAAACTCGCCATTACCATTAGACAAGACTGTAGTGCACCGTTCGGGTTGCGGTTAACTAGGGAGTTTCATTATAAGTGAGGAACATAGCAAAACAAAAAGCACAATGCCCAGAGGCAGCTTAAACAAAAGATTTTGATTTTAGGTCATTGGTACTTACTGCACAATGCCCAGAGGCAGCTTGAAGCAATAGAGGGAATGTCCATGACAAGCTTGCGGCAAGTATTGAAGGTCACAACGGAGGTCATGGCAGATTGCGAAGGTCATGGCAGGGTGAAAGGCGAGAGTGAGATGTGCGGAGGTCACGATAGGGTGAAGGGTGAGTGTTAACTCGTTGACAAGTATACCAAATTTGTCACAAGTAGTAAAGTACTCGGAAGTCAGAGTGTCGAATCCACAGAAATTTTATTTGTACTTAGATTAATGCACGTCCAATTTACAAGCAAGAGATAAGAATAAAAGATAAAGAAAGATATGGGAGAAAAGATAAAAGATTCAAAGATAAAAAAAAGATTGGATAAGAAAAGTAAAAGATAAAAAAAAAAATAACATCAATAAAAGATAAGTTAGCAGAGTTTGATAATGTTTGGACCTAGTGTACCTTATCTACCTATGATGTATGATTTTATAATTTTTCTTTATCAAATCAGGTAATTTTATCCTACCCACATCTATTTGTTTACTTGCCCCTAATTCCTCATGATGACAAGTCTATTTTATTTATCTATCTTTCAAATGCCTTTGAAAAGATTCAACAAATAAAATACATGAAATCTGAATTTTAGATGTTTACAAGAATGAAGGGGCATAAAATTATCATTCTATGTCTAGCAATGACTTTCTTATGAAATCTTTTCTTTTTGTTCTATTAGAAGTTACCCTCTTCCGAGCATCTAACCCCCAAAACTAATACATGCATATTTTCTTTATATCTTATTTAAAAGTTACTCTCTTCCGATCACCTAACCCCTAAAAGAATGAAAAGATGAATAATGCATGAAAAAATAAACAGAAAAGATAATAGGATTGGAAAAATCTGGTATTGCATTGATAAATAGTGAGTACATCATACATCGCTTGGCTCTTAGGCCTGTCAGACCCTAACTAGGGGTTTAGCCACTCATGACCGTGAGGGCTTTACAATGAGAGGGGGTGGAAGAAAGAAAGGGAGAAAATGGTGAAGGGAATGAAAGATTTCCCCTACTAGAGATACTCAGACTTAGGATGTATTCATTGTAGAGCTCTAAGTCTCTGGGGTTGTGTGTTCTCCCTTGGCCTGACTCTCTATTTATAGCTGTTGAAGTGGGCTTTGGGCCTTTGTAGGCTCACTTAGCGTGACCTCCCTCGCTCAAAGCGTGTAGATCGTGCACTTAGCGGGCTCCTCTCGCTTAGCGCGTTATGTTCTGTTGGATTGCGTGCTTAGCGCCTGTTGCCCGCTTAACGCGTACTATTTTTGTTTTGTCCGCTAAGCGCCTGTTGCGTGCTTAGCGCCTTTGTCTCCTATCTCGTTTAACGCAAGTTGTGCGCTTAGCGAGACACTGGGCTGGGCCTTTTCTGACTTCTTTTTTTTTTCTTCGTTATTTTTCATTTTTTGGTTTTTAGCACCTCCAGTTTTTATATCTGCAGTCAAGATTAAACAAAACATCAATTCTTAACAATTAAGCGCAAATAACTATTAAAGAATTATTTTTAAAGACAATTTTGCTTCAATTTAGCAGTTATCAACGAGAATGAGATAGTGAGATGGAAAGGCATGCGCGTATGAGTTCCAAAGACTGAAAAGCAAAAATTAATAAAGTAATTATAAATATGAGACAAAGGCGGTTTTTAAGAAACCGTAGTAACAGGCTTACAAACAAAGGGAGTTTTTATAAAACCACCTTCGTAGCATTTATATCAAAGGCAGTTTTATAAGAACCGTCATTAACGCTTTATAAAAGTTTGGTATTAATTTCAAAAATGGCACTGCAAGCTTTACTACATCGGTTTTTTATAACCGACTTAGATTCAACGATGTTGAATCACACTTTTGTATTCGGGTCCAGAGGAATTGCTTGTAGTCTCATGGCCTACTTGTTGATTCTGCATAGTATTGAATGGTTGGAGCATGCAACCTGAATAAATAATAAATAATTCATACATTTTTTTGTTAATTAAGTAGTTAATCAAGTAATTACAATAAGAAGCATGAGAATAGAATGATACTGCGTGTGGCACTACTAAAAAAAAGACTTTTTACGATGCACCTTCGAGGTCGGTCGCATTTTTTGTTTTAGCAGATATAGGGTTTGTTGCTTGAATTTGTGTTTCTATTTTGATTTCGTTTATTTGTCTTTCCATTTTGATTTCATTGATTTGGGTTCACGTTTTGATTTCATTGATTTGTTGATTGAAGTGTTTGATATCTATTTTTTTTTTCTTTTTACATATCTAAGAGTATGGAGTTAAATGCAATAAAGTTAGAAGCTAATATTAGATTCCCAAGTAGTCCAACTAAAGGTTTTACTGATTCGTAAAACCAACTTACAAAAATGAGTTCTCACATCAACAGCCACACTGACTAAGTGGTTGTTGTAGGTTGTATCCAAAATAGGAAAGGGCCATTGTTTTGTCTAGGACTTGTTTTTTTCATTAGTAGCTTTTAAGACTAACTTTAAGTCTTCAATGTGGGCATCATAGCTTTTACTTTCAGGTTCGATGTTTAGTACATTTTGTTAGGCTTCTCTGCCATTTTTTAAAGCAAATATTGATGGATCCCATGTCAGGGACGTAGACAGCATACATACGACTGAAAAAATGCTCACTGCAGCATTAAGTGGAACGACCTAGCTAGTGTTAGAACTTAGAAGAGTTGAACAAAATACTGATGCATTTGGAACATCAAACGAATAATGAATTTCACGATTCAAAAGAAATTACCCAAAGTTACTCTTTTGAAGACATTCCCTTTGAATGGTACACACTGAACACCATAAGGAGTTGTTCATATGCTACACTAAGCTGAACTGTGCATGAAATGACCATCACAAATGATAATTCTTACTAATCTGGGCTCAAGAGGAACAATTATTGTGTGATCACGATTTTTATAAACTCAATCAATCATAAGCCTTTGAATAATATAAAAATAATATTAACAGATTTCAATACAGTTTTTATTATTATTAATTAGATATTAACTATTTTAACATGCTTCTGATTGAATATGCCTATAAACCCAATGTTCACGCAAAAATTACCTAGAGGTTTAGAGGCTATACATAGAAAACCTGACCAACATTTAATAGAGTGTCATGAGGAACATTGAAGATCACACTATTTTCCCTGCATATCTTCCTCAGAAATGCATATATATAATCAACAGCTATTTTCTTGTGGAATCTTGAATCCCTCCTTGCCCTCAGAACTGTGTTTCCAAGAATGAGAACCACCCCAGCATCCCTGCAGTTGTTTGCATCTTTTCCACTTGTTTGCACCAAATTAAAAATTCAACAAACTCAACAAGCATCCACTGCCGTCTTCATCCAGATTACAAATTTGTTGTTTCTAACTTGACATGCTGCTTAAGTGGTTGAGATAATTAACAAGCATCTTAATTGTTTGCCTCAAATACTAAGCCTGGATTACTAGTAAACCACCAACATGTCAAGTTAACCACCAACGAAATTTGTAATCTGGATGAAGACAGCAGTGGATGAAGCAGCATGTCAAGTTAACCACCAACAATTCTATCATGCATCTTTTCCACTTGTTTGCACATTAGATGTTTGATATAATGATTTGTCTGTTACAATCATGAAAAGTCTGAGAGCCTGGGCTTCTTCCTTTGTTGCATTCCCATGAAAGTATTCTGTAACTTCTTTTACAAGGTACTAAACACATCTGAATCCATTCGGGCTGCTTTATATACATCACTAACATGTCTACTGAGCCCTGCCAGAACCTACAACCCTTGCAGATTGAGCTCCAACACCACATGTCTACTCAGCAGCTTTCTCATGTATTATAAAAGGTCAGCATCAGCTTTGTTATGCCCTTCAAAACAGTAAGTTTATACTCAGTTGCATCAAATTCAGGTTAAAAGATATTTTGTTTGTGCAGGCTCCAATGCAAATGGTGGTTATAGGGCAATTGCGTTTCATTAATTTCATAGGCTATGGACTCTCTAAGCAACCAGAAGACCATGCAAAATAAACCATGTTTGATCTTGTTCATGAAATAGTTGATGAAATTAATGTCAAGGCATTTGTCTTTGCAGACAATTTTTTCCATCATTGTTTTTCTCTTTTGACTTTTCAGCATAAATGGATCAATGGGTGTCTAAGTTATGATTCATTAGCTTTCTTTTTTTTACTTGAAATGTAATCATTTTTTTAACCGTGACTTGCAATGAGTTATATCAGATTCTGGTTACACACAAGTTTGGCCTACCAGAAGTTGAAGAATTTGCGTATTGTGGAGCAAAGGAATTGACTCAGTGTGGTAAGTGCTTCATTTTTTTACCCTAAAGTTTGAAATGTTGATTGATATTCCCTATTTCCACTGATGGCAACTTGAACCGTTTATTTATGACGTAATCTTTTATCTACTAAGCATATTTAAATTCACAGCTGCTGCAATTGTAGGTACTTAGGCGTGTTGTGAATTGTTTCATAGATTACTATAGTGATTTGAGAATAAATTAATCTGGTTATGGTGTATATATAGAGAGCTGAAAATAGAACGAGATTACCTTGAACAAAATACGAATAGGAACATGAGAATGGGTTTGGATTGGTATAAATATTTAAAGTGCTTTTTTAGAACAGTGTAATATACTATTTTAGTTTAGATTTTGGAAGCTAATAATTGTCCAGTAGCTGGTGTTCTTGGTCCAATTTCATTAAGTGGTCTCAACGAAGGGAGAAGGGACTTGTCTTGGCAGAAATGGATTCATTCAGTGGAGTGGTCTTAAAGGTGAAATCTAATTGTGTGTTTTGTGTAGGTTGGTCTTAAAGGTAAAATCTTGAGTCTTCACTCTCTTAGTGGAAGTTCCTCAGTGGAGTGGATTCAGGGATCTTTAGTTTCTCAAAGACAGCCATTGACTTGGTACAAAGTGAGTAGGCTTTGCTTAATTTTATTTGTATTTACATGTTCTAATGATAGTACTCTTTCATTATTATTTTTATAAATAATATTATAATAATCATAGAGGAAGCAGAGAATGTTCCTTATGGAAAAAGGACACATTTCACTTTCTTTTAATTCCTCAACCCCACACTATCCTTTGTTTTTAGCATGGGTACTCCTAAAGTCATGTCATGCTCTTACTGGGTATATACCAATATCTGGTATGTGTTGGGTACTTGTGGGAACATACCAGATAAGTACCAAAATATGAATAGGAATACGAATAGGCAATGTTAAAGTGCGTAAAGGAAGCCCACTTGTCACTTGTCTCTTGGAAGGTTCCCGTGGCAGGTATGTCACGTACGTATGGAGTTTCATCTTAATTTGACCTTCATAATAGATTGTTTCTACCTTACTTTGTTGTCATAGTGGTAAAACTGCACTTTCAGATACTGTGGGTATTGACAGCCACTGAGACATATGTCAAGATAATAAGTTCTGTTCTTATATTGTATATTACTCTACAAATGTGCATTTCTTTTGACATTATAATTATGGCTACATGCAATTCATCTTGTGAATTTTGGTAGGTTTCAGCTAAATCAATGATTGGTCTACATGAGAGCACCAAATGTGCACAAATTATTAAGGTTTGTCATAACTAATATTTTTTTAGCCTTTCTTTTGAATGTATTGCGTATTTAGTGTATATAGTTTCTGAAGCCTTTGTTACTGACCTTACAAGTGAGGTTTTTTTTGTGGTTACAAGTGAGTTTTTACCAAGTCAAAATTCAAGTATTTTGACTTTCAATTATCTTTAGTTCATTAGCAATTTGATATAATAATTTTTTCTGTATTTCTCTATCTAGTTGATTGTATAATGTAAATTGTATGGTCTGATGGTTTTCTGATAGGTTTTTAAGTATTCATATAAGTCACCATTGAGTGTCATCATTCTTGATGACATTGACAGCTAAGATTTGTCATTTTCATTTGATCATCCTTTTTAGTAATTCCTCCTTGACTTCCTATATATTAATTGTTTCCTTGTTCATGGATCCAGATTATTGGAGTATGTGCCCCTCGATTTTCAAACTTGATTTCTCAAACACTACATGTTTTGCTCAGACTGTTTCCTCCAAAGGTTTGTATTCATTCATATGATTTTTCACTGACTTGCTTCTGTAATGTATGCCCCTTATAATATATATAGGATTTGACTTGGGTGATTAGCTTATCAATTACTAAATGAATCTGTGCTTTCCTTCCCATATCACAAATGTATGTTTCAAGTGATTTGATTGAAAATGGTTTGCTTAGGTGATGCGCAGATGCTTTTGGTCTGGGAGGGATGCACCTTCTGTTGGCTAGGTATTCTGTGAGGATGTCAACACTTATCCTGTGATATTCAACTTTTGAGGATGTCATCACTTATCCTGGGATATTATGATTAAAGACCGAAGCCAATCACCTTTACTGGAAAAGTGATTAGGAACACTCATCAAGCTTGACTTACATTTGGAGCAGAAAGTGGTATTTCAGACCTCTTGTGGTTCAGCCTCAGGTCACACTTTGTTTCACAATGATGCTAATATTAATATTAATTTTATAAATATGAGAAATACGCTTTAATATTAATATTAATTTTATCAATATTTTTCCAATGTTAAATATTTATTTTGTAAATATTTTTTAATATTAATATTAATTACAATGATGCTGATAACAATTATTTTTAATTATTAATATTTTTTTTGACGGGATGTCGTTTAAAAAAAATATCAATAATTAAAAATAAATTAAATTTCAACAACGGTAGTTACGTAAGTATCGTCTTTGAAACTAAGCCTTCTAAGACGGTGCTGACATAATGATCGTTTTAGAAGGCTTGATTTCAAAGAGGGTGCTTAAGTAAACCCGTCTTAGAAACCAAACTTTTAAAAATGGTGCTTACATAAGCACCGTCTTCGAAACCAACCTTTCTAAGACGGTCATGACGTATGCACCGCCTTTGAAGCTAACCCTTCTAAGGCGTTGATGACATCAGCACTGTCTTAGAAGTCTTGCTTTCAAAGACAATGCTGATGTAAACACCGTACTTGAAAGTTGGCGGATTTCTAAAACGGTGTAGTTTGACCTATCGTTGAAAGGGTTCACTTTCGACAATGTCGGATTCTAAGACGATCAACGACCTTGGTTGTATGGGTTTGTGTGTATTGTGCACCATAGAAATCAGGAGCAAAGAATAGGTGGTTTTCAGGCCTAAAGATTAAAAATTCAAATTCAAATGAATTGTCATTAGGAGTACATGAAACATCCAAAAATATTTAATTCTAAGTTTAAATAATTAATGCGTGCTTAAAAAGAAAGTTTAAATAATTTATGAATTCTTGCTATAGAAGTCAACAATTTAGTACAGGTACTACTAAGATTCAAAATTGTGGGTCTCACACAGACAGAGAAAAGGGGGCCATTGTGGGACTAACAATTTTGTTATCCTTTGGGGTAATATTTTCAAAGGAGAGGAATACTTGGGTAAGCATTAAGTACCGGTAGTTGAAATAGTTAGATGTCACCTTGAATCCCATGCAAGTCTTTGAGGCGTTACTAGTTGTCCACTTCAAAATGTTGTTTCAATCCTTGGCCCCATTAGTACCTACAAACAAGTCAAGATATGGACAACAAAAATGGTCACTAAGAGTACAAAAAGAAAACCCTATATAACCAATGCAATTAACCTTTTTTTTCTTGCACATCAAAAAAAGTATTTAAATATTAATAGCAAGGCTTTGTCACAAGAAGTGCAAAGGCCACGCAAAGTATTACAAAGTATAGAACCTTGCATCTTGGTGACATTAAATGCACCTAAAAACTAATGATATTCCTTCGCATTGTACAATACAAGTACGAGGCATCTAACAACAACCCAACCCACACCACAGCTTAACTAACAAATTTGCATAAGTCAACTAATATATGCAACATATATGCAGTGATAGCTTAAAGTCTTTCACGTAGGCCTTGCACCAGCTCCAAGCTTGATATTTAATAGAATCTAACAACTCCCTAGCGTCTAGACTTGCTTCGTTGAAGATGATATGGTTCTGATGCTTCCACAACGACCATATCACTTCAACTGACACAGTCCCCTCCACACATCTAGCCTTTGCCCCAGGTAAAATTCTGAAATGTTGAGAAAAATGTTCCTTACCCTCCACATGTAGCACCCTTATTTTCCCTAACCATACATAGCATCTTTGCCAAATTTGATGACAAAAGCAGCATTCAAACAACAAGTACTTTGCAAATTCCATGCCTAGATTGTAGAAAACCCAATTAAGACTAGTTCCATCTTGTAGTATGATCATTCTCTTCAAGTTATCTTTAGTTTGAATCTTATGTCCCACCCTCCACAACAAGCCTTTAACCTTTGACGGAACAGGTAAATTCCATATTTGGTTAAAGAAGGAACAAACATCTCCAAGCCTATCTGTAATTAATGATGCATAAACCTCTTTAACAATGAAGATTTTTGCAGCATTATTTTTCCACACCCATCCATCTTTTCCACCCACCTTTGGCTCCCAACCCTCCAAGGCCTCATCCATTTGTTGCACAATGAGGATTTCCCATTGCAACCACAATTGTCTCCATGAGAAATGCCATGACCACACTCCACGACACCAATCACCAGCCTCCCTAATGTTCTTGCTTTTTTTCTTTCGAGTTAAGAAAGATCATATTGAACTTATTACATAATCTCACGTCTCCTAACCACTTTGCTTCCCAAAAGCTCACATTATTTCCACCTCGCACTCCTCTCCCAAACCCGGATTGGAACCACCTATGCTCTTTTTCAAAGATCTCACAAGAAGTCAAAGTATCGCACCACCATTGAGCTCCCTTCACCATGCCCCCACCCTTGATATGATAATCCAAGTTCTCAAGCTCATATTTTTGTATAAGGACCTCTCTCCAAAGACATATTCTCACTGAAAAGCCTCTATACCCATTTCCTCTCTAAGGCCCTATTAGAAATTTCTAAGTCTTTAATACCCAAACCTCATACTCTTAGTTTACACACGACTTCTTGTAACATCCCAATTTTTGTAATCTATATTAAAAAAATTTTATTTATAAATAAATAGAGTTTTAGAAAACTGATGAGATTTTATAAATAAATAAATAAGGAGATATAATTATTAATTAAAATAATGATTTGAGAGAAAATAAAAAGGGTATTTCATTTATTTGTTTGATAGAAAATAAAATAGAGTTTGTTTTTATAAAATAAACAAATAAATAAATATAGAACAAATAATGGGCTGAGTACCCTAGGTACAAATAGTTATGTTAAGTCAGGTGCCTCTTTTTGGCCTCATTTTCGTTTTTCCCTTTCTCCTCTCAAAACTCATTTTTTTTCCCGCATCCCACCAAACCTATCTCAAAAAAACAACGATCTCGGACTCGTTTACCGTTGGATCGTCGCGAAATTTGAGTACCAAGTGCGCAAACCAATTTAGAACATTCTCACCGTTGGGAATTTCAAAATCATATCTGAGCTTAGAGGAAAACCCTTCGCATTGTAGCATTTTAATTTCCCGCAGAAACCCAAAACTGTCTCGGTAAAACTACGATTTTGGTTTCTTTAACCGTTGGATTTTCATGGAATTTGGATATGTTGTTCAAAATTCAGTTGCGCACACTTCCACCGTTGGGATTTTCGAGATAATATTCGTGAAGGGAGAAAAAGGAATCACATGAACACAGTACAAGTGGAGGTTTCAATCTCTTCTCTTCTCCGTCTCTCTGACGTTTGGGAATTCTATCGGAGCAGTCGAAAGAATAACTGAAGGAATCTCAAGAAACCACTAGAGATGTTACTATCGCTGGCTGAAGACACGTGAGTCCGCTCAGAGGTAAGGGATGAGTTTATCACAATTGGGGGTTAGAATGAACATGTGTAAGGACCCTTAGAGAACTAAATTTGGGTTTATTTTGGGATGTTTATTGAATTATAATTTTTCCTTTATAATTATAAATACAATATTATTGTGTTCTATGTACCAATTGATGTCCTGATGAGAATTGATTGATAAACTTGAGTACTCTTGATATCTTTGTGTTTAACCCATGAATTTGATTAATTGATTTTGATATAATTGTGAGAAACTATTTCAGGGATTTTACACCCCATGTTGTGATAAAATCTTTTGTATAAATTGTTATGTTGAGGTTATCAAATGATGATTCAAACTGTGATTATGTGATAAATTGAACATGTGACGGATAATGAAATACATGTGTATTGAGATGAGATGTGTGTATTGAGTTGTGAACTATGAATTGTGCAATTACACAATTATAAGACCCTTTAAGGGCGACGAGTATTGTGATGAGATCTATTGTGGAAACCCGACGAGTTAAAATGATTTTGAAAACAATTGAGTAGTTGCGTATATTGCATAGTTCATAGGTAAAATGAATATGATTCATGAGATGTGATAACATGCTATTTTGAGATTATACCATTGTGATTGAGATCGAGTGTATGTGATAAATTGTGTGTGTATGTGATTGAGATGTTGTGTGCATTGAGTATTAACTATGAATTGTACAATCACACGACTATAAGTCCTTTTAAGGGTGACGAGTTAATGTTAAGTCCTTTTAAGGGCGACGAGTTAATGTTAAGTCACTTTAAGGGCGACGAGTTAATGTTAAGTCCCTTTAAGGGCGACGAGTTAATGTTAAGTCCCTTTTAGGGCGACGAGTTAAAACTATTTTGAGAACAATTGAGGAGTCGTGTGTTTTGTACAGTCCATAGATAGAGTTTGTGTGCTAAAATGTTTTCTGGGTTGGACCTGAATCAGGAGGGAGAGGCCCTGACGGACTCTTCGGAATGTAGGCCTTGGGGGTCACACGGTTTGAGTGCTCCTTTAAGCCTATGTTGATCCCATATGGTTGGAGCATTCTCACAAAACACTGTGACCTTGACTGGTCTCCCTATGATATTACCTAGTGAGAGTGACTTGACTTACTATTGTGTGGTTTGTCTTGTTATGTACTCCTAGGCGCCCAACGAGGTTTTTCACTGACATGGTACCACATTGCATATAGGCTTGAGTCTTAGCATAACTGTTGCATACGCTTGCTAATTGTTTATTATGAAATTGATGTGTTATTATGTCTTGATCGGAGTGTGTGATTCCTGTGTATTGTGATTGATGATTGAAAGGTGTGATTGATGGATGAAAAGTGTGATTGATGAATGACAAAGTGATGAAATAATGTGAGATATGCTAAGTAAATTGTATTTGGCTACTATATGTTGTGTTGTTTCTCTCTAGTAGTTAGAAATGTGATAACTCACTCCCAGTTTGTTGTTTGTATTTAGATCCTGTGATGATCTTGAACTTTGTGTTCGGGGGAGCAGATGAATAGGTGGATGACTATGAAGAACCTCATGCTAGAGGACACGGGAACACCACGCTTTGATAGGATGTGACATTAGGATATAAGTTCTATATTAATTGTATGAAACTTAGATGACCTTCTTTGAGCCGATATGACTTTATTATTTATTTGAACAAGTTTGAATATGATATAGAAGAAAGTGAATGTGAGCCTTTTACCCATTCGAAAGACTTGTATTTAAAAATGTTTTAAAAATACTTTTAATTAATATTTGAATTTTTATTCCTTTATTAATATATATGTGAGGGGTAGAGGGTGTCACACTTCCCATTTTACCCAAGACACTATTTGTTTCTCACCTTTAGCCCCTCACAAAAAATTCCTTTGAATTGTATTTAAAATACTTACAACCTTTTTGGGAATTTTGAAAAAAGTTAAAAAAAAAGTATTGGGACAAAGAAGATAAAGCCGATTTTACCAAGCAAATCCTCCCACCAAATGATAATTGCCTCCTCCTCCAAGATGTCAATTTACTTCTCATTTTGTCAATCACCGGTTGCCATGTGCTAAGCTTCCTTGCGTTTGCTCCAATTGGAAGCCCCGAGTAGTTGAAAGGAGTGGACATTGTTGCGGAATTCAATACTCTTGCAACTCTTGTAAGAACATTCTCTTGCACATTTATACCCCCAAGCTACTTTTTGAAGAAGTTCAATTTGAGACTGAAAGCCAATTCAAAACAAGGGAGAATGACCTTCAAGGTAATAGATTCTTGCATGGAATCCTTGAAGAAGAAAATGGTATTATCTGCAAATTGTAAGAGTGAGACCTTCAATGAACCTCTCCCAATATCCACCTTGGACAATTTTTTCCTCTGTCATTTCTAATCATGCCATTTAGCCCTTTTGTAATTTTTTCCTTTAGCAACTTTCAAGAAAAGGAAAGGTGTCAATGGATTGCCTTGCTAGAGCCCTCTTTGTGCTATGAATTCCTTTGTGGGACCACCATTCATAAGAACAAAAATAAAGGATGATTGAAGGAAACCCCACATCCATCCAATCCATTTGCTACAAAAACCCATCCTATAAAGCATGTAAGCTAGAAAACTCCATCTCACCGTGTCACAGGTCTTTTCAAAATCAGCCTTAAATATAAGATAAGCTCTCTTCTTAGTCTTCACCTCATGCACAACCTCATTTGCAACTAGTATTTCATCCAAAATATTCCTCTCCTCCAAAAACCCCAATTGTCTTCCCATCTACAATCTTACTCATGATCTTCCTCATCATCTTTGACAAGATCTTTGCTATAATCTTATATACAAGCACCCTATGAGGGATATTGGTCTAAAGTCCCCCCTTGAGAATTTTCTTTCTTAGGAATAAGAGTGAGAAAAAATGCATTTGTACCTCTTTCTCGACTATATTCAGTATCAATGGATTGCTTGGCATGGCTTTTGTTTGTCATAATGGTGAATACCTTGAAATCTACAACATAGGAATACAATATTTTAACTAGTTGTGATAAGATATAAAATACATAATTCATAAAATGACAGGAAAAACTTAGGCAACCATATCCTCATTTTCCATGTTGGGAAATTGGTTCAAGTAACCTATTTGGTTCAAATCATAGTCTTGAATAGACGAAACAACTCCTTCCAACATTAATCTCTCCTAATTAAACTATGTATTAAAGAATGTACAATTACTTGCCATCTCAAGAGACATATATATGTGTGAGAAACATCTTAAGATACACTATATAATGATTAAATATGTGTGTGTATTTGTTTTAGATTGCATATAAATTTATCAGGAATAATAAATTTACTTTGGATAAAAAACGATGACTTTTTTCTACTTTGAATATGTGTGTGTATTCTTTTTTATTCCACTTTTTTTTTTTACTTTCATTAATTCCTAAATCTGAGATATCCTAAATGACCATTCTAAAAAAATGCATATATTGTAATACTTATAAAATTAAATTATAAAGAAAGCGAATGAGTGACAAAGTTAGTGTTTACAATAGGTGTAGGAGCAACACTTATAGATCGGTTATTGTTTCCTGAACATTTTTGGTAGGAAGACCAGTTTGAAAGTTAAAATTTTCCATTAAATTAAATTTGCCTCTTCAAAACCATTGTGGAGACTATCGAAAGGAAAAGTGTTGGTAGGTTATCTATGAAATCGTCATGAATGTACACACCAAGGGCTTTCGGGCTTAGACTCCCCATCCATGTTGTTTAGTACATTATCCATTTGTTAATGACCAAAGAGAGGAAAGAGATTTAGTCAAATCATAAATTAATAAGAACAGAAACGCAAAAATTTTTCTCTTGTAAAATAGCATTTAGTGGATTGAAAGGAAAGGGCATTTACAAAAAAAGGTGGTGCGGTGACATTTTTGTAATTATAATAAAAGAAATTACATTTAACGACGTACATTCTAAGACGGTTATTGAAAACCACCTTAGAATGTTATATGCAATAAAGTCTACATCGGGTTTTAGGTAAAGACCGTCGTAATTGGAAAAAAAAAACAAGCGCGTTATTTTTTCCCAGAAATCACTCTCTTCTTCTGCACACCTCTTCTTTTTCTCTCACTAACCCTAAAAGTCCATCCTCATGAGTCATTGCCGCTTCTACTTCTAGGGTTTCTTTTTTTTTTTTTTACGACGTTGCTGCAAAACCAGAGCACCCTGTCCCCAAGGAACCCTCGCAAATTGCAGCGGCGCTTCGAGCTCGAGATTAGAGAAGAAAAAGATTCAACCTTTGTGGAAGAGGACGGAAAACCCAGAACGAGAAGACAAATCGCGCGAACTAAGAAGGAGAAACCTAACTCCGTTCCACCTTCAACCCCATCTCCAAGTACACATTTTTACCATTTTCTCCCTAATCCGTTTGGCTTCTCTATGTTTGATCAAAATTTTTTACTATTTCTGGGTGGTTTTGTTTTCAGAGAGTGAAGAAGAGAATGGTGGTAATCTGGACCATGTTGGACAGGTGGTGAGTGATTTGATCATGTGGAAGGATGCGTCAAAGTCAACCTTTTGGTTTGGTTTTTGTTCTCTTTGTCTCTTGTCTTCGTGCTTTACTCAAGGACTCAACTTTAGGTCAGTAAAAAAATCTAAGTTTTTTTTTTATTTTAATTTTCAGTGTTTTGTCGGCCTTGTCGCAATTGGGGATTCTCTTATTGGGTGTTTCGTTTTTCTTGAATTCGATTTGTCAAAAGTACAATTTTTAGTTCGAGATTCATAGGTGGTGTTATGCTTCAAGCTCGTTCTTGTGTATTTTGTGACTTTGGTCTTTGTGTTTCAGAAATGAGGTTGAAGAAAAGAGGGAAATCAAGCTGACAGAGGATGACATTTTGCGTCTTAAACTTTCCTTGTCTTTATTTAAATTGTCCGTCAATTTGTGCTTGGGTTTTCTTATAATTTGGGGTTGAGTTGTTGTTTTGTCATTTACTTTTGAGTAGGTATGCAACTGCCAGTGCACCTCTGATGGGCTTCTTCTGCTTTGTGGAGGGAGGGACGTCAATAGTGTTGTGAGTTATCTATTCAGAAATTTTCACCTATTCATTCGATTGATGTGATTTGCCTAGGAATTTCCTAGTACAAGTTTACCTTATTTTGTGATTGAAATTACTCTTCTTCCCCCTTTTGCCCTTGTGGGTTGCCTGTATGGTGGTCTATAAACATTCTAGAGTTATCTATGGTGATGAGTAAAAGTTAAATATCCCTTTTTCTTAAGCTACATCTGTAGCTTAATATTGTTTTCCAATTCATCATAAGAATTAGGTCTGTGTCTGCCTGGTTGCTATATAAGTCAATATTATGATAGAGAAGAGAAGTAAACTAGGGGTGAAGAAGAGGTATGGTCGAGAGTTGAAAAAAACAACAAAGATAATAGTAGTGTATTGGGTTACAGGACAGTCAATTTCTTGTGCAAATTGGATTGATCCAAAGAATGGTGGCTTCCTTTCAATTCTTTATGAATAAGTGATGCACTGTTTGTGGGCTTGTAGATTATTTTTTTATGCTCTAAACGGGATTTGTCATGGGCATACCTTACTAGTTCCTGGGCAAAATAGTATGAGTACCATTGATTCTTATATTGGAGGCTTTCCTGGCAAATAAGCAAATGAATTGCTATATTTATATAGATCTGAGAGTTTATGATTACAAACAGGAGAATAAATGGTTAATAGGTTTTTCTCCTTTCCCTCATGACTGGCTAGCATAATATTTTGTTTGGACTATTTTTAGTATTTTATTGCGAGTGAGTTAGGCATTTAATTTCCTTTAATGCTAATTTTGGATGCATGACTCAGATACATTAACTATCTATTCCTCGGAGATTATGTTGATAGGGGCCAACACAGCCTGGAAACTATAAGCCTTCTGCGTGCTCTAAAGGTACTCTGGATGTATAGGTTGCCTTTTGTTTTGTTTGTCAAGTTTAATGGCATTAGGTTTATGCATTGTTATTTGGATTTTGCAGGTTGAAAATATTCAGCGTCCAATTACGATGGAAGCATGATCAATTGTGCTTATGGATCTATTATGGTTGGTGCATTTGTATACTCAAACATGTTTGTGATAATTTATTTCATGTTCTTTTGGAAGAATGACAGCATGAAATGTTTCTCTAGGTCTGATCCTACGGAGAATGACAGTGTTGAATGGCTGCGGCCAAATGCTAGGGGTCCAGGATTAGTCACTTTTGGGGTGAGTGATTTTTATTTGGTATTTTGTAAAATGGTCATTATTTTGTTTTTCTTCCTAGAGAATGATATAAATAGATTCAAGATTTGATATTTTTAAATTTGACAATAAATATATTAAGAGCTTAATTTTTGTATGCTGTCATTTTGAATTTCCTGGACAATTAAATCAAAATTTGCTCAATGTTAATTTTTATGTGAAGATGTAAACTGAAATTTTGACTATGACTATGATAATATAGTGCACACGAATTGTTGGTTAATTGCTGTTATTCACCCTGTTCTTTGAAGTTTATTTATTTTTAGTAGAGAGATAGAAAATAAGGTGGTAAAGGAAAATTAAAGGCACATAAACACTTTTCACTATGAATTTGTGCTTATTTCTGTCTATTTATCTTTTTATGCAAAAAAATGGAGCTTGCTGGAGATCAGACATATTGTTCCATTGGAAATTGAGGTCTATTTTTGGCACCAATTTCATTTAAGACTATAGGATGACATAAAAAGTTATATAGAGATAAATATTGAATTAATATATTAATGCAAAAAATATTAAAGAAATTAATATATTATGATATATATTAATATTTTTTCATAAATTAAAAATATATATAACTACATTAAGTACAAAGGTAATACTATATGAGAAAAAAATTAAATAGATAAAATAATTAATTTTAGATATTTAGACATAGGTACCTCAGCATTATCAACATTTCATTAATACTTATAATTTCTCTTTAATATATTTTGTAATATTCTAAGAACATTTTAATTTAGTTTTAATATATTTTGTAATGGCTTTTTAATATATTTCTTTTTTATGTGAAACATATTATTGGAACGTGTGTATATTCAAGGAAATAGTTCTTTTGAGGAGAGAGCAATTGTACTTTACAAGGTTAGTAGTATATATATATATATATAAAGGTTATGCGGTTAGTTTGCTAGAATATTAGCCTGGACTTTTGATAATTTATCTCACCGATTTTTTTTAACATACTAGTACTTGTATTAGCCACGTTATAAGAGACTTTTTTTCTTTAGTTACACGTTATAAGAGATTGGCTTTCCTATTCAATATAAATATAAAATATAATACATCAAAAGATATATGAACGTCGAACAATGATGACATATGTGAGGAAATTTTTTTTATATGTGAGTGAGGGGTTTAAATTTAAATCATATATTTAATTAAATATAAATGATTAAAATTTAATGCTATGTCATTTTTTAAAAAAAAAATTATTTGATTTTTTAATATTAATATTAGATCTTACTCATTTATGTATGTTTAGACGATTCAGATTTAAATCATCTTATTCTCATATTAAAAATATTACTTATAGTGTCATTACAAAAGATCATATTATTATTATTATTATTATAACATTTTCTTTTACACTCGACTAATTATTTATTGAATTTAACTCTATGTATGTTTAATATGTTTTTTTAAATTAATTATGGTAAAAAATCAATAAATCTATTATATATGATCATTTGTGATAGTTATTATTTTTTTTCTCATGCATGATCATTTTAGTTATGATATTTTATGTACTAATTATTAAAAAAAATATGCTATGACATTTTATGTAATAAGGAATAAATAATTGAACGTGTTAATGAAATGGAAAGAAAGTAAAAGTCGAGCCGAACTTTTGAGTTAGATAGGAGGGCCTGTTTTACTTGAAGTGACCTTTGCGTGCTCCATTCCTTTATTAATTGTTTCATTATCTTAATTTTATTTTATTGGTTTTAAGATTTGCCTGTTTTATTGGAAGTGACCTTTACTCTTCTTTACTTGGGTTTTATGAACGCAGAGATTGGCAGATTATATTGGATTGCCCTGTCCGCATAGCTCGAGGTTGCAAGTATTGTGTTGCAGATCATAGATCTTCTTGCCTAGTCAAAATTAAAGATGACAAACAGCTCTCAAGGGTGTTTCAGGTGTGTAGAAATTAAATTAAATGCAGAAATTAAATTATTTAATTATATGGTATTTCAGGAAGAAGTGAAAGAATAATCGCTGTGTAATTTAAAAATTAAGATGTTGTAGAGGTGTTTCTTTTCTACTGTATAACTCTTATCTCTTGATTGGATCAGGTAAAAGTAAAACACTTCATACTAATTATACACAATAAAGTTCTAAATCATTTGAGTGTTAAGGATTCATTTATATATAGAAAAGTTTCTTCAGTCATTGTATGTGGAGTCAAATATGGCTTACTGACATTATAATTTCTTTATACTAACCATAGATCAAAATTAAGTAGTTTTGACTATACATTTATAACTTATACTTAAATTTAATTTATTGCTTGCTGTAGTTTTTGAATTTCCCTTTAGGACTCTAGATCAAAATAATTTTAACTTATACTTAATTTTAATTTTAATTTTTATATATTATTAATTATTAATGGGAAGTTTTTTTCTCGATAATAATGGGAAGATTTTTATATTGGATCACTAAATAAATGGTAGTTATTTTGTATCTATGGCAGTTTTTAAATAATAGTGATTTATTATTGTTGTAAAAAATAGTGGTTTATTCAAACAAACAATTAAAAAATCAATAAATTTAACATAAAATAGATCCTTAGTTTGTGTACTGATTGATTGGTATTGTTATCATGTTATGGACATTTAAAAAACACTATTATTAGGTATTAGTGTTACCGTGATATAGTCGGGATGTTTATAGCAATTCTCTTTTTAAGGCATATGAGTTCTCTTTCATTTTCTTTACTTTTTTTTTTTACAGGTGACACTAAGCAATTCGTTTAATTTAATGTTACCCACAATGAAATTTAAGGTATATTTTCTTTTCCTTCACTATTACTCCCCTTTATTATCTTTAACATTTGTGTCGGACTTGGAACTGCGTGATGCTTAATCAACTGGTCTTCAATAATTGTGTAAATTTTTACCATGTGGCATTATATGAGCATATATAACAAATTTTTTAATTCAGCAAAATTTAATATAATTTTTCAAATATTTTCATCAATTTTATATACTGACAAATTTTGTTAAATTTGGCTGTCTAAATTTGACAAATGTAACATTACTTATATGCATCTTAATTAGTTGGATTGAATAAAGACTGCCATAGAATCATTTGAATTGTATCATTATACACATTTTTATCGAGTCAATTTAGCTCTTCATCAAACAAAGACTTTAAGTATGGACTACGCAGGCTCAATGAAAACCTCTTTAATTTAAAGATTGGGACACCCGAATCAAACACTCCCGTGCTCGCTCGTTGATGCCATCCGTGTGTGTGTTTTTTTAAACATAATTAGACTGTATTTAGCAAACACTTTTGTAGTAGGCAATTAGTTGTTCAATACTCTAATCGTACAAGCATGATTTTTCAGCTTCAAGTAAGGCAAGCTCGAAGGAATCAGAACGAATTGATAGTCTATTCTATTCATATGTCAATGGGTCTATCGGGTTGATTGAGTAAGTGTCCTTCATCCAAGACTGTTTGTTTTCTTTCCTCCATTCAATATGCATATATCAAATTGCATTATCCTGTTGTTGTTTTCTTAATTCAAGTTTCAAACCTTGGACATGGATCCAGTGGCAGATCTAGGACAATCTATTTAAAGAATAAAAATTAACAAGTATTATCATGAAAGGAGGGGAAAATTAAGGGCAGGGGGTTCAAATATGCAAAATTAGGAGGGACAAAATATTGGATTGAAAGTGAGGGGTGCATGTGCAGCCCCTCATTTAAGTGTGGATGCGCCACTGCATGAATCTGTTGGGGATAAATAACATTCAATCAACTATTACATACTGTTATAAAGGACCTGTTAAGGTGTATATCTCATTTAATGTAGCTAGGTGATTTTCACAAGTAGTTATGAGCAAGATTTTGGGGGGTATATGCACAGACAAAATGACAATAACACCCAAGTCCTATTATACTGAAATACTCGGACTATAAGGTTCGTTCTGTGTATAAATATGATAGTAACGTAATAGGGTAAGTATAAAAAATTTGATCAACTCTTGTATTATCAAGCATTTGGTGTGCGTAGTGTAAGTGACTTAATTGTATATATATATGACTATCTGCTATGACTATACAACTACCTGCTGCCTGTTGCTTTTTTTCTTTGGTATCTCACCCAATTCCTCACAGAAACCTCCAAGCCTGAACCCAACTGACCCCTCACTTCCAGTTCAGCAGTTTATTCTCTTCACTCTCTTCCTTCACCCTACCTCTCCTGCTATGATCAAACTATTGTGTAGGGTTATGGTGATTGACATGCTTCTCTTCAAGTATATCATGTTTCCCAATGTTGGCAATGGACACTCACCTAGATGCCATGAATCCCTTCACAGTGTGGCGTGGACTAGCTTCTAGCTTGTGATGTAAGTGTGGCAGTGGAAACCAGAAAACATATATACAAGCAAGGTAGTTTCTTGTACTTATTCATTAACTATTTTGATAGTTGAAATTTGACATGAGTTTATAAATTAAGTCTCATATGAGACATTACCTAGCTAGGACGCCACAAAAATTTCAAGAAAATAATAAATAAAAAAACAACATTCTACATCAGTTATGGAGGTACAAACGATGTAGAATGTCCACATTCTACATCGGTTATACCTGCAGAACCGATGTAGAATGTGGACATTCTACATCGTTTATACCTTCAAAACCGATGTAGAATATCCATATTCTACGTCGTTTGTATCTTCAGAACCGATGTAAAATATCCACAATTTTAAGACGGTTCTTCAACTGATGTTGTCATTCAACGACAAGGATCTACCACCACGCGTCATAACCGATGTAAAATGGTCATTAGAACCGATGTAGAAGGCCTTTTTTTAGTAGTGGGGTAGGGACATTTGGTTATCAATTTTCATTATGTCTTAAATTTGAATTGTCATTTATGTATGCCAAAAAGTATTATAAAAAGAATGGGACAATTACAATCTGTTAAGTACATTTATATTTTTTTATTTAATTACTACATCTATTTGTCCTACACATTCTTTATCTTATTAATTTACTATTACTATATTTCCTGCTTGAGCATGACCCCATAGACCCAACACTTTTACCGAGTTACATCCTCTCCTTTTCTTGCCCTTTTTTTCTCATTGGTTCGTACAACCTATACGTATGTGTTCTTCTTTCTTTATATCAGCTTCTTGAACCATCATGCAATTCTTTTCAGTTTTTCCATTCTATTAATTATTGTCTTAAAAAGAATTCAATTTAAACCTTTAAAGTTACATAGATCAAATACTTTTTTTTAAAAAAAAATAGGCACCCGATAAACATAGTACTCTCGTATCTGGGAGCTTAAGGTTTCAAAAAGACCAACTAAAATGGAGTTTGAAAATTTTCTTAAGGCATAAACTATAGACTTGTCTGTTTTACTTATGAAAAGAAATGAAGTTATAATGTTGGCTCAGTGGTAAAAAAAAAAATAAAGAAAACAGAAAAATGTTTTGAATTGGATTTTCCCATTAACAAAAATTAATAATTAACCATTAATATTTATGGATAAAAAAATTAATTTATGAAAAGAAAGTTACATGTTTTTTAACATAAACAGTTATGGTTGGCACCCAGTTTTTCAAACAGAAATCCTGAAGACATTTAAGTCAACTCCCTTTTTGATTGGTCAATACTATAATTTATTAGTCAAAATCTCTTTTCATACAAATCTGTACTACTTTATTTCTTAACAAATGGCCCTCCATCTTTTCAAAAGAAAAAGAATTTGCTTTTGTATTCTCCCTTACAGATACACAGGCTCTGTACCTGTTATTCAAAGATAATAGTAAGTATTTACTCATAAACATTTTATCTAACAAAATATCGTTGTTCATAATTTTTGTTAAAAATATAAAATTATTCAAAACATTCTAATATCTTAAAATTTTAAGAAAACTCATCTTTGACATTTATCAAAACTTGTAAACCAAATAGTAGCGAATTCAATCCTCGCCGTTCTCCTTGAATAAAGCTAATTAAAGTTCAACTTAATTTGTCAAAACAAAATTCTATTTTGTGATTTCACATAACCATGCATGTAATCATATTAATCCGCAATAACTTCTAGTCGGAAATGAAAAACAAAATGCTCGGTAACACCATATCTGCCCATAATTTGTTTGTATAGAAATTCATAACCATTGTTTCAAATAAGAATGTTCAAACTAAAGACATTCAATTTGTCCCACCATGTCTTTGTTGAGAATTCGGAAATTATTCAATTCAACTGCTCCACAGGATTCCAGGCGCTTAAGATTTCCAATTCGGATTTTCACGCCCTTCTTCAGCTGGTTTCTCTGCTGTGAAGAACAACATCATTCTTATCGATATATATCTAGTAGCTTTTTAATCTCAAAACATAAATCTGGCTTGTAATCTTATAAACTAATAAATAAAAGATTTCTATAATGAATAATGGTTCATGCGGTATAACTAATTAGAGCTAGAGCATCACTCTTAATATGTCGAATTGTTAAAAGAGAGCTAGTAATAATAATTACCTGAATTTGCGTTGAACAACCTGAGAATGGGATCAATTGGAACGCCAGCCCTCTCAAATGCCGGGTCATACATAGCATTCACTTGTTCCCTGAAATTAATTTAAAACCATGAAAGTATTCAATTTTGTTGTACTCAATAATAAAACTGAAGGAAAATGAAGGAGGGACCCTACGATGCTACCATGCAACCAGAGAAAGCTGGAGATAGAAGAAAGAAAATTGTAGATATAGTATGCAATATGATATATAGAATGAAAAATGTCAATGAGGTGAATATATACACTCTGAAGGTGTCCATGTATCATTATTCGTTACTCAAAAGTGAAATGTAAAATGGTAAAAGGCAGGTAATTAAGAACCTTGATGCAGTTGCATCAGAGGAGGGGTTTCTTGGGTTCTGATCTTCCCTGATCACAACACCATCAGAAGTGTTGTTTCCTCCGGATAAAGGTGTTTTCCCAGGGTTACCCCTCTGCAACAAATCAAAATAAACCAAGCAGAATAACCACAAAATTCCATTTTGTTTCCACAAAACAAAACAACTACGTCTTCATGCATGGCCAAGAAAAATGGTCACCTTTCGGCGCTTATAAGGAGGAAGAGATGTCTGGCCTGGTTCAAAGTGTTTCCGGGGACGACCGCGACGTGGTGGTTCTCGCTGTCCCTGTTGTTCATGTGCAATTTACCATGTTTAGTTTAATTTTCACACAGCTTTTTGCAGCTTTCTTCTTCTTCAAATATGGTAACTATTGGAGGAAGTGAGAAATCGAAAGTGGGAACTAGTGTGTCTTGTAAATAAATAAAAATAAAGGCCAGTAAAAATACTCTAAGTGTACTAGACCCTATGTTGTTGTAGAGATAATAAGGTTTTCAATAGCAATATATGAACACCTCTGTATTACGAAACTGTATTGTTATGAGGCAAAGTATACAATACTCACAAAAAAACATCATCAAAGAGCTACAAATAAAATTTATGAAAAAGATAAAAATAACAACTCAGATACTTTTCATTGATAATAATAGATAAAAATGAATATATTTATATAATCATGTGAGATATCAATGAATAGATAGTAATTATTCAAAGTGTTAACATCATATTATTTAACAAATAAAATAAATACTATATAATTCATAAATATCTAACTTAATTCTATATAATTATTAAACTACTTAATTATCCTTTTTTTTATCACTTTGGGTCCATCCAATCAGTGTATTAACCCTCGTTATTTTTTTCTCTCATTATTCTTGTCTCTCTCTTCATAATTTAAAATGATTTTTGGACACCCAACATTTTCCTAAAGTTTGCAATCCAAGTATCCTGCTGGCTGAGGTGTGGACCCGCAGATATTTTAACCAAACTAAAACAGTCATTCTATATCATCATCGCTGTGATAAAAAGGCAAGAAGTGACTAAGAAATTGTTACCCTTGGATTTGGCAGTAGAGTAGAATAAGAACCATAGGAACCAAAAGTTGATCTGTCATTCTGATTCAGCATGCTTAGACCTGGCACTGAAGTTTGAGCCCTAGTACGATTCAACAATGGTAATAGTAATATTGTTAATATATATATTATAGCCTAGTTAATAAAAAAAATGGCATGGCTAACATGGGCATATATAATATTGTTAGATATACTTCCTGTTACAATTACTCCATAGTTAATGGAAAAATATGAAGAGCCCTACATATAGGAGAGTGTCCTTAATTAGGTCAGAAATAGGTTTTGCTAAAACTAAAGCCAACTGATTATCCACTAGAAGCGGCCATGTTATTATCTTCTTGATATCTTGTTATTTATGGACTGCTCATTGTCTTCTATAAATGAAGAGCTTAGAGTAGTGAAGAGCAAGCAAGAGAGAAGTTTCTTCAAGAGAAAAGGACAGAGAGGGACAAGCCTCTCCAAAAATGAGAGAGAAATACTCTACTACCCAACTTCCAACTTTCTTTTCATGATACATTTTAGGGGGCTTTCATATTATCTTGAAAAATATAGGATAGGCCAAAAGAGAAGAGAAATTCAGAGTTCAGATCAGTATATATATATGAATTTGATTGAATGTGCGAGAATTTTATTACTAATCATACAATGTGACTTGTACATAAGATTAATACAACTGATTACCAACCAATTCTAATTATGTGTAACTAATTAATTCCAAACTAGGTATAGCATCTTGTAATTCTATCTCCAACATATGATACTCCTTTCAAATATTACTACGTAATTATCCAATTGTTCTAGGGTGTCAATTATGTCCTTGGAGTTTATAGCCAAATTTATATTACGAGACTATTTTTTAATGGAATAAACAAAGTTAGATTTTATAAAAATCTAGTACATGTTTTAATTTTCGAAAGGTTTAATTATATTTTTAGTTCTTCAAATTAAAATTAAGGGATATGTTATTCTAACCTCAAATTAAAAAAAATTATTTTGTAGTCTCCGAAATTTAAAAAATATAATTTTTAGTTCCTCCCTTCAAATACAAATTTATATTTTTTTAGTACCTCAAATTTTGGCAGAAGGACTAAAAATAGTTTGAAAATGAAGGATTAAAAGATAAATTTTTTATTTTGATCAAAACTAAAAAAAGATCTTTAAATTGAGAGACTAAAAACATAATTAAACCTTTTTGAAATTAATAATTGAATTTACATAGTCTTTTTTTATTAGCCAATTAACCTTCTTAAAAATAGCTAAAAGCCTACATAAATATATAGAATGGAATAGACTATTAAAATAATAAGTCAAATCAAACTTTAAAAAAAGTCAAAGTTGGACTTAAAAGAAATTATGATATATAATAAATCCAATTTGACTCAAGAATTTTTTAAATAGATCAAATTTATTTAACAAATTTTGGTAAGTCTACCCTATTTTCCATCTTTGAGAAACCAACTTAAAGAGGTTATATTGTTGCGTGTGTGTGAATTTCAAAGGGAATGTATGTAAGTAAAAGTATAATTTGTTAGAAATAATAATGGTAACTTGAAAATAAAAGATTGTGAGTTACTCTTAGAGGATGAATGAGAGTGAGTTAATAAGAATTAAGGGACAATATTTTTTGTTACCAATATGTATTGAAGGTGTTACAACATTATGCTCATTTTGTGTCTTAATTGAATAATTATGTTATGCTTATGGATTGCTCAACTATAAATAGAGCATCAAACCATGTAACCAAGTGTACAGAATAAAGAGGAAGAGGTAGAGAAAATTTTGGAAGAACAAATGAAAGGAGGTATGATAAATCTAACATGCCATAAGTATGGTCATTTTTCATGGGGATGCAAAGCCAATATTGAATGCTATAATTGCCATAAGTATGGTCATTTTTCTTGGAAGTGTAAATCCAATGTTGAAGAAAAATTCAATGGAGCAAGTAATAGTGACAAGAAAGATGATAAGAACTTATGGTATCTTGACAATGGAGCAAGTAATCACATGGGCGGTTACAAGGAGAAATTTGTGGAGCTTGAAGTAGAGGCCAAGGGAAATGTTTCAAGAAGCATGGAGTGGAGTGAAGCCAAGAGTTGATCATCTAAAAGTCTTCGGGAGTATTGCATATGCTCATGTGTTCAACTAATTAAGCATGTGTTCATTGGTTATAATGCAAGTTCAAAAGGTTACAAGTTATACAATCCTATCAATAGAAAGATTGTTGTAAGCAGATATGTAGAATTTGATGAAGAAGAGACGTGAAATTGGAAAAAAGAAGAAGATACCTATGATTTATTTCCTTATTTTGGAGAAAATGATGAAGAAGTTACAACACCAAATGAGTTTTTTACTCCACCTTCTTCAAAAGTCATTCAATTCATGAAGATCATCTTCCGAAGGGAGTTCAAGTGAAAGACTAAGAAAAATGAGAAGCCTTCAAGACATACATGATGAAACTGAAGTCATGAATGATTTGTTTTGTCTTTTTGTTGACAATGAGTTTTTTACCTTTGAAGAAGCTATGGAAGACAAAAGGTGGAGACAAGCCATGGAGGAAGAAATTAATATCATCAAGAAAAATGACTTGGGAGTTATCAAAACTTCCTATGAGTCATGAAACAATTGAAATCAAATGGATGTTCAAGTTTAAGAAAAAGAATGCCAAAAATGAAAGAAGTGATGTTAGTTCATGTGAAGACAGAAAACCAACTTGTATATATTTTTACTAAGCCCCTCAAGCTTGAAGATATTAGAATTAGAAGATTGAGAGAAAGATTTGGAGTGTACAAAATTAATTGAGGATTTTCTAATTAAGGGGAGATGTTAGAAATAATAATAATAATAATAATTAGAAAATAAAGGATTGTGAGTTACCATTAGAAGATGAATATGAGTTAATAAGAATTAAGGGACATTATTTTTTGTTACCATTATGTATTGAAAGGGTCATGACATTATGTTCATTTAGTGTCTTAATTGAATAATTATGTAATACTTATGGATTGTTATACTGTAAATAGAGCACCATGTAACCAAATAAAGAGAATCTTCTCTAAAATCTCTAGTGTCTTCTCTTTTTCTAACAAAATTTACCTGGGGTAATTCCACGCACTAGGAGGGTTGATGCCACGGTTGTTGAGAGCAAATGCCGGGGAAGTTTGGTTAGTCATGAAATGTCCATTTGTTGTCCAACTCCATGCTCCTGCCTGCGCCTGCTTATGAGTTATGATCAACAACAATAATAATGTTAACTTTGGTTTGCAAAACATGGTCCATGTAGAACAGCCATAGTAATGGAACAAGTATATAAGGATGCTTACACTCACAGGGTTTTGCTTAAAAAAGGATGGATAAGAGGAAAACAGTGCATTGAATTCATTGAAATTTTGGTTTGCTAACATATTTGAAACCAACAGTTGATTGCTTGTGTTGTTCTCGTTGACCTGACCCAGTTCCGGCCTTCTACAAAATGGGAAAGTACACAAGAAAAACACATCTCTAAAACTTGTTATAAAGGATGTAATAATGACTTCATAATTTGTGAAATATGGTAGGAAGACCTACAGAGGTAGATTATTGTTTTGCATGAGAGGATATTGATTGTTGTAGTTCATCGGGATGGTGATATCTTGGGCTTGAACTGATGAACCTACTCCTTCTGAGATCAATCCCACCTAATTAATCGAATCAAATGTTAAACAATTTAATTGTAGAGATTGCCCATTGTGGTAAAGTTATTTGCAAATGTAAGTGTCTTGTTAGCTTCAGGTATATATACATATATTAAGACACATAATCATCAGATATATGAGATACCTGTTGAATGTACTACATTAATATAGAGTAGCCGATTTTCAACTAATAATATGTATGATTTTAAATTATGGTTCACAATCACAATTATGATGGTTAAATCAGCAACTGCATTGTGACTGCATTAATCCCATTGTTTTTCAATTTTTTACAATATCAATGATTGTTACCAAACTACAACCGCAGTTTAGAACCATGTGTATATGCCATATTAATATTGGACAAACGCCTACTTATATTTCAATGCTCGGTAAGCGTACAAGTAAAATGCATATCAATGAAGGCAAAGTATTATAAATTATGATGACATGCCACACTAATAGATGAATTGATCGTGCTGTTACCATGGATGGTATATAACAGTTGGACTCAGCATCCGGATCCAATAATGGAGCGGAAGTGTTTGGAGACAACAAGGGCAACTGATAAGAATCATTTACAGAAAGTTGTGGAGGGTTTCCTCCCATGCTGGAAGAGTTTACTTCCTCGGTATTGTGGGCCATGTTTGGTGTTGCAACCACAGTTCCCACCATGTCGTGAACCTGAACAATAATATATATATATACATGATACATAAAATGGGAAAACAATCTCAATATGCACAAACAAAACAGTTCTTCTTTCTTCATTATGTGGTAGAGTGCCAAGTGCATATAATAGTTTGGTTGAATTAATTTGCAATCTCTTACGTATTTGACAATATTTAATTCAATTCCTAACTTATATTTATTTTTTAAACTAAGTCCTTAAAGCTGGGATTAAAAAACAGATACAAGCATAAGGGATTTAATTTAAAAATAAATACAGATTCAAGAACTCAATTAAAACAAAAAAATAATCAGAAATCTAATTAAAAATTGAATAATAGTTCAGGAATATTAATTTTGGTATTATATTTGCTGCATTCTTTTTTTATTCATATCTTATAAGAGGCAATTATCTTACCGAGGTTCACATGATATTTTATGTAGTAATAATAATAGAATGTTAAAACAAGATTAAAAAAGTGTTCATAATATTTTTTGTTAAAAAAAATGTGATTTAGTATTTAATAAGTTGATATATCTAATAAGATAACCGTTTCTATATGAAAATGAGAAGAATGAATGTGTCATACAATCTCAAATATGTATAGTAAAAAATTTAATATTATGTGATAAAATATCACATAATTTTTTTATTTTAATATTGGACATAAACCTTTAAATAATTACCATAATAAGATCTAATAATTAATATTTATTCTTCACTCTCTAATATAAGAAAAGTGTTCTCACTATTGTTAGTACTAATTGCATAATTAATTCATAAAAAATGGAACAGGAAAGAATAAAGGTGATAGTTTTTACATTGGGTTCGTTCACTTGCTGCCAAACATTTGTGGGGAAGTCTGGCAATGTAGCTGAAACATTGCAAAGGATTTCCACCATAGCCCAATCAAATCCCATATCTAGATCCTCCTTGTCCATCTCCAAGTTTATGAAAAAAATTAAAAAAGGAAAAATCAGTCAAAAGAATAAAGTAATAAAATATATCCATCCTTCAATTTTTTTCTAAGAAAGGGAGGTGCATAACCTTATAATCATCTCATTGAGGTTGAGTTATAAAGAATTTATTTATTACATACAATTCATTTGATTAATCAATAACCAACGAATTTATTCTTATCTTAAATATATCGGACAATATTGTGAAAAAAATAAATGTCATAGCAATCATCCCTTAACTATCAACTTGAAGAGAAGGCAATATATACAAGTGAAAAAAAAAACTTGAATTTTTATAAAACTTAATTGAAAATTAATTCAATTTTTATCCTATTCTTATCTCATATTAAAGCACTTTTTATCTCATATTAAACTGATCACACGTAAACTTTTAGTACACATTTTTCTACTATCTATGTTTTTTTATTTAAATATGATACATGTCACTATTTCAATAACTATACATATTAAGAGCTCACCTTGAATACATTATACTAAAGTAATTCCCTAATATAAAACAAGTTATATTCGTGACCAAAATGGAGCTTATACACCTCGAAACCACCAGCAGCTCAGGCTGAATACATTGATTTTCCAGGGTCGTGTCTTTGGAAAGCAAAAAAAAAAAACAATTATGATTATTGCTTAAATCCAAACCATAGACACTCCATCGTTGAGATGAGAAAGTATCCTGTAAACTATAGTTCGCCCTAGGGACAGTGTACAATAGCCACTGCACCACAACATCTATTCATATAATAACTATACTTACTCACATAACAAATAGGACAAAAAGGCTGAACACTTCTGATTCCAATTTGTCTAAATTTCTATTAATTGATATACCTATATATTTCAGAGAAAGAATGGATGGCATGGTACAAGAAAAAAATGGTAAAATAAAAAATATATTTTGTGTGAGTGGTTTCATACTGAAAAGTATTAGAACTAATATTTGTTTACTGTCAAATGTGATTTCAATTAAAATACAGATCTGAGTTATTGTCAAAAAAATTGATTTTGGCTTTAAATCTCAATTTAACTAAAAGTGATAAAAAAAATTGTGTTAGGTTGAAAAAATTACACAAAGAGTGGATTTGATTTCATTGCGAGAGAATAATGAAAATTGATTTTGACTTCAATCTAATTAACTTGATTTTTTTTAAAAAAAAATAAAGATGTTTGGATGCTGTCTGGTAAAATTGATTATGCCTAAAAACCCCAATTTGATTAGAAGTATAAAAAAAGAGTAGCATTTGCTTTGGATTGAAAAATTTTACACCAATTGTTATAGCAAAATTGTTTTAAAGATAAAAAATCCATTGCTTCACTTAAAAATTAATTTTACAAAATAAGTTTTATTTGAAATTGATTTTATATACATCAATCCAATCACACTTTATATTAAAAAATGCATTTAGAATAAAATATCCAAAAATCTCAAAATCAATTTCATGGTTTGGTAATGAAAGCCATATATATATATATATATATATATATATAGAGAGAGAGAGAGAGAGAGAGAGAGAGAGAGAGAGAGAGAGAGAGAGAGAGAAACTAGTTGCCTTTAACACATTGTCACTTCAAACACATATATAATTCAAAATTAATTCTACAAACAATCTCCAAAACATATACCTAATTGAAAAACATACACTCAACTAGAGGGTAAAACCAAAAGACAATTAGATCCTTACTCATGTTTTTCAATGCAACAAGAATTTTTCTTTTGCTCAAATTATCATGAAATTAGGGTTTTTGTTCCTTTCATGTTAACCAAAGGGAAAAAGCTTACCTCCGGTAAGAATTTCTGGCTTAGAAAATAGATGTGTCAATTTTAACCCTGCAAACTAGAATACTCATAAATAAGTTAACAAATATATGTGTGACTCAACAATAAAAACAAATACAAATGTGTCAATCAAAATTGATAAAATGATAACAAGATGACACAATCAAAAGAAAGTAAGAAGTGATCGAAAGAACAAACAAATATAGCTTTAATCAAAAGATACGAAATGAGCTTATGAAAGAGATAGGGAAATTAAACTTAACTATGAGAGCTCAGAGCTCAAGTTGTGCAAAAGTTATACAATGAGAGTTTGAGATGTGAAATCCTTGAACTCTGTCCTATATTTAAAAGAAATTCATGCATGAAACTGCCACCAATATAAAAGCTTAATCCAACTCATATTTTGTTCATGTAATACTTTTTAGATAGCATATTAGGAAAGATGTTTTGGAATAAAAGGAGTTACATAAAATTATGCTAGTTTAGTCACGATTTTTTAAGGAAAATCAAAAAGAAAAAAGAGAGAGTAATCTTTTATCCAAGTCCAACCAACACATGATGACATTTGGAGCTAAACCGTTTTTGTTTATAAATATATATAGAATATTCATCTCAATTTTGAAACGCAGGTTTACCATTTTCCTAATTTTATTTAGAGATAAGGATTTAAGTCCAGGTACATGGACAAGCGGATGACTTCACAAAACATTCCTTCATAGGATGAATTTATTTTAGGAAAAGTAACAGAGACTTAACAAATAAGAATTTGTGATAAATAATCCTATAATAGAAACTTGTCTGTAAATATATAATACTGTCCCTTTATAATTTTAATAAATAAGAAGGTTCAAAAAAGGATAAAGGGGCTCTGAAAGCAATAACGGTAGTTTTCCTTCCTTTTTTTACTTTCATTTTTCATATTATGGTGGATTGAGAATCAAAGCAAGTTCTTGCTGGCTTGTACCTTGTTGGTGCACGTGTGAAGCTTGGCAGGTTTACTGTGTATCAGATTCTCACAGATAAGACTGTGTTGATTCGAAGTGAAGAGTGAAGACTAGACGTATTAGTGTGTTTATTTTTCCTTTTGGTCATCAGTATTCAGTTATGGAAAGAACATTAACCTATGTTTGATAGAGAGAAATCAAGACGAGGGAGAAAAAAAATTTAAGAATTAAATTAGAGGTAAAATAGAAAGGAAAAGAATAATAAGAAAGAGAAAGAATAAAAAATGAAATGATTGCAACATTATTTGGTAGAATAAAATTAAAAGAAAAAATAAATATGTATATAAAATAATATAAATATCTCTAAAATAGTATACTCCAATTTGTGTATCACGTGTCGGCACATTACTTTTTAAAGATATTTTATTACTTAAAACTTTTCTTTTGTGCAAATTCACACTTTTTTTTTATTTTTTTTCTTTCAAGTTGTTTGTGTCTAGCACCGCAATTCCTCTAATGTAATATATAAAACAATACTTTTCTTTGTTTTTCTTCTCATTTTAGAAGAAATATTAAACGTGTGAAAATCACTTACTTTATAATTCTCTCTCAAAATTAAGTAATCAAATAATTGTAACAAAAAAGTAACCAAACAATAGTCGTAATAAGAAAGTAACTGAAGAAACAAACAATGAAAGGAAGATGATTTTCATGTCCTTCCTTCTTTAATTTATGGTTTTTTGTTCTATTTTCTATGTAAAATGGATGTAATATAAATATTTTAAAGTATACTAAAATATGTATTATTTAATTATTTTCCTGTTATTATTTAATTTTGACAATATTTAATACATACAATATTCGTAATATATAAATATAATTCAATGGTTGGATCAATAAAAATCACATTTTATATCAAGTGACAAAAATGATGTAATAGTTATCTATAATTTGATCTCTCTATCTCGTGTGTGTGTGTGTGTGTGTGTGTGTGTGTATATATATATATATATATATATAAAAGCATCTTACCCTTTTTAACACTAAAAATTCGGGTTATGTATGTTGTATTGCATCAAGTTGATTCCTGAGCGAGGATTGTGAGGATCCATTCATATAAAATCCAATTAAGCTCTAACAGTTCAAATGTTGCATAAATGAGTGATCCACCCACTAGCAAGGTGTTTTATTTTGATTCAACCCCATTTCATCTTGTGTTCTTCCCATCTTTAATTTGTTGCTTTCCTCCCAAACCCGTTAAATCATACATTTTAAAAAATATTTCTTTTTAAAGTAAGATGGGATCTTGTATAAGACTCATTCTTACTCCATTGAGATCCCGCGATGACTTCTATTAGTAGATATTGGGAAAAATGATCTTGAGCTTAAGATCCTGGCTGAAGACTCAACGTTAAATATACTGTTAACTTCTACTAATGCACAAATGGGATGGATCTTTAACATGTCTTCCACAAGGCCAAAAGTCTGTAAATCCAATCATGAAAGTTTAAACTTAAACATTGACATGCATTTCTTCAACGCCGCTCTTGCTTGAATTCAACGTCTTCTTCTAACCATAACAAATGTTTGTGCTATATATACATTTTTATTTTTGGTTTTTAGTGTGTCGAGCTCTTGCCCTGTCGATATAAAAAGCAACAAACTAACTTGAATCTTCTCTTTAATTTTTCAATTAATGAAAAGTTATTTTTATGATTACATACTAAACCAAATCAACTTGTTTGGTGAGTTTAGTTTAAATTTGAAAGAAAAAAAATATCAAACCAAATGAATCCATTTTTTTTAATATCAAAACTGAATCAAATTGAGTTATGAAAAATTTAAGATATATTACATATTGGATTGTGTGTGTAAGTGATACATTAAAGCTAAAGGGGAGGGAGTGGTGTCATAGTCTAAGGTAAGGACAATCTTACACAAATATAAGTTACATTTATTTCATCTGTAGAAGAGACGTGGGCATTAAACCTATAACCTATTAGATGTGAGACATTTTCTTGTTTCACTTGATCACATAAGGGATTAGTTCACTTTCAAAAAATAATTATTGTTTATAATGAACTAACCAAAATACATATACATCAATTATAATTTAAAAGATAATTTGTACACAATTTAATAAAAAATTTCTCTTAAGATTTAAGTAATCTCCTAATGTGTTTAAATGAGTGTGTGTAAATTATTATAAATATTGGAATAAATAATATTACTTATTTAAAAATAATAATTTAAAAATAGAGTGTTCTTTAAATACTTTTCATCATAACCAAAAAATTTACCTTTAATGTTTATGGTGCAAAACAATTGAGTGCAAATGCAATACATCCTTGAATATTTTACCCCCCAAAACTTGTTATTATATCATTTAACCAAAAAGGACGGTCAGTTGAATAATCGAAGCCAAAAAAAATGTTTGGTTAACTTTTTTTTCATATTTCATTAAATATGTGCTATAATAATAATAATAATAATAATAATAATAATAATAATAATAATAATAATAATAAAAAACACTACTACAAAAGAGTTATTTAATAACACATAAATTAGACTTTAAATAGCACTTAGATGTGTTGCTTATATTGCATCTATTAAAGGAGGGAAAGGCTTTCACATAGCTTATTAAATGGTCTCATTAGATAGCACTTGGTTAGTACAAGCGTTGTTAAATGAGAATCTTAATCGACACTTAGATTAAATTAGACTTTAAATAACACTTAGATGTGTTGCTTATATTGCATCTATTAAAGGAGGGAAAGGCTTTCACATAGCTTATTAAATGGTCTCATTAGATAGCACTTGGTTAGTACAAGTGTTATTAAATGAACATCTTAGACAATATTTGTTTAATACAAGTGCTATAAATGGACACCTTAGACAACACTTGTTTAGTACAAGTGTTGTCAAATGTAAATCTTAGATGAACAAATGTTGTCTAATTGGGATTTTAACTGGTACTATTTATACAAGCATTGTTGAATGTTTTTTATTTTTTAATTACATTTTTGTTGTTTTCACCTATATTAATATATAGTTTCATTTAATGTTCAAAATGTTTCAATAAACCACCAATAAGGCAATAACATTCCATTTCAAGAGTTAATAAAATTATTTTTTCTCTTTTGCATAGTTTAAAATAATAATTCATGCACACATCACTTTTTTCATAATCTAATACATACAACTTAATTAAAAACCACTCCCTTAAGTTTTGAACAATGAAATTTGTATTGTTCAACATTTAACGCTAATGCCATATACCAAAACAAATTGTAATTTTCAATGTTCAACATTTAAGTATATAAAAAATACAAATCAAACTACACATAAATTTAAACAATTGAAACTATGCTAAATCATTTTGGATCATATAATGATACCAATCTTCCTTACTTCAACTAGTTGGTCATCACAGTAAGTAGCACACTTGTAGTCAAGGAAATACTACAAAAGAAAACATCAGAATGAATAATGGTTAGAATTAAATAACATTAAATGATTTGTAAAAATAAAAAATGAGATAAATATAAATTACAACTAAAATTACCTATTGTAAATGGAATGTATCAAAGACTTTATTCACACTTTTATTTCTCTTTTAAAATGCCACATTACTTGTATATTGATAATTATGTTTCTTCTTTCTCTTTCTCTAATGCTCTTATATGATAAAAATATAATTAATTATATTATTTATATAATATTATTTGTTTGATGTCTTTCAATTATATATTATGTTTATGTACTCTTCCTTTCCTCTCATTTTTACTAAATCTTTTTTTCTGAACTCTATTTTTCTTTCTATTAGAGCTATTTCTTGATAGGAAAGAGGTACCATACTTAGTCTTTTATCTTATTGGGAAAGATGATTATCAAGTGAAACAACTTCCATAACATTCTTTTGAGCATCCATTGCATCATTCAGAAATAATGTATACCCAGTATTAGATACAACATGCATGTTAATCGTAGACTTAACCCTATTACCTAAATCATATACATGTTAAGCTTTGGATTTGTGGACTTTATTAGATTGCACAACCACTAAATCTTCTTTTTAGGTTTTTGTAAATCTTGCTAAGAGGTGGAAGTTGTATCTTGCTTTTGACATTTATTTTTGAAAATCAAAATTGATGTTGGACCTTCCTTCTTTGTTTTCATTGGGTCCACTATTTTGTGCATTGATTTAATTTGCATTTAAATTAGACATATCTTAACTACATGAAATTTATCTTTCTACCATAATTATTCATGATTGATATTTCTTTTTCATTATCTCCATCCTTGGCCTATTTGGACATGTTCCAATGTTTACATTTTACAATTAACCAATCTTTACAGGTTTAGTGTTATGTCCACAAGTGGTTGAGGTTTAGTGTTGTATAGCCTTCTCAAGTATGACAACACTACATGCAGCACATGGGTTTACTTAAGGGCATATGTAGCAAGTTTTGATTTATGTTCTGGTATTGCACTTGTTGGTGTTTGTGGCTGCAAACGAATAAAGTTGTGTTTCATGGGACTGAGCCTGACGTGATGTCTATGGTCTCACATATTAAGGACTTGATTTGGATTTGGTTTATGTATAAGGGGTCTATACACAGTGGTCTGATGTTTTCCAATTGGTGCAATAATCTATTGGAGTGTCTTAGGGAAGTAGTTTGATTGTAAGATTGTCATTGTTTGTTGTATTTTATTATCCGTTGCTGCAATATTTTGTATAATAATAGGTACCACTTTAATCCAAGGAATAAATTCATACCCTAGTTTTATCAAACTTTGTTGTTAGAGAGAAAATTTGGAATCCAAACTTGCACCATGAGATAATGATCAAAGATCATCCACAACCCATCATTTGTCACTTTGAGAATCAATTTCATTGTCAAATTTGACCATTAAATAATCAAAACTTTGTCTCGCAAAGTATGAAAACCAATATTCTTCCCAAGACGTTTAACAACAAGTGCATCATGCCATGGAGTGCAAATGCCTTGAACAACTGAATCATTAATGTGCACCATTGGCTTTAGTGGATTACCATCCTCATTCAATTATGCAAACATTCTCTTTGAAGAGGTCATCCTTTGGTTTGCATAATGACATTCCCTATTTCCCATCATTGTATCTTAGAAGAAAATTCTAGTTTTGTTTCTACATGTCAAGTTGCTGCTATTATCACTATCTAGTGCTTTATTTCCTGAGTCATCATCTGTCATAAAATCAAATTAACCAGAAAAAAACATCTCTAAAAAAACCACAGAGAAAAACACGTTGTTAAAGTTTCATTTTGCCATATAGTCGAAACTATGTATGTGTCCTTAATAAGATTGTTAGTATCAATACATACAATCTCTAACTTAATGTAATAACACACTTTAGACTAGGTATATTTTACATAAAAGAGGTAATTGCATAATCCACTGGATCAACCTCTTTATTTGATAGCCTGTAGTCTTTTTCTTTATCAACAAATAACACTTATTATTCATGAATTTTTTAAATAAACAATTTAATGAAATTCATATTATATATAATATGAATATGTTTCTTTTATGAATTATATATTCATTAAAATAAGAATATGTTACTTTTATTATTTAGAATTTATGTTTGAACTTCGTACAAAAATATTTTATAAATTTCAAACTAGTAAACATAATCAATGGCATTTTCAATTATCTCAATTTCTAAAAATAGAAACTAGGAAACTAAATAAACATGTTCTGTAAAACTTTAAAATATGACAGTAAATTTATTTTATATATATATATATATATATATATATATATATATATATATATATATATATATATATATATAAAGAGAGAGAGAGAGTGATGAAAACCAGGCATACATCGAAATTATTCCTATTTGGACAAGGTAATGATAGTTTAGGGTTTTAAGGTTTTGCCCGCCAGATGTCCCAAAAACATTAACACCAGCCAATTATAAATATATCCAGTACTGCCTCGTAAAATTGGTATACACGAAAACAACATCGACATTAAGGCCCAGATAATATTATTTGCACTCTACAATTTATTACATAACCTTTTATCTTCAAGTTTTGTCAAATTTTATGTGTGCAACTAATATTATTGGAAACTATAGTCTTTGATTCTATTCCAATTTAAATGCTCTTGGGCAATTCAGGCACTTGACGCTTCGTTTGAGCATGCTAGGCACATTCGTTCTCTACATAAAGAAATTAACTATCTGCAATAACGACTTGCGATATAATTTTTCTGTAACGATGAAAACTCACAGTACCTTGCTAGAATATTTCTGAATAACAAGAAAACTAATTATTGGCAATATAGTATCAAATTTTTGCACATTAGCAACTGGTATTTAATAAAAATAAAGTGTGTGGTTTAGAGAATTGTAATTAGCTGATGGTGGTTTGAATAATCCGAGATGGGGTCAATGGGAATACCCGTCCTCTCAAATTTCGTGTCATAGACAAAGTTTGCAAAATGCCTTAAAATTAACTACACTGTCAGGAGGTTTTCCTCTTGTTGGGATGTAGGGTTTGTTGCAGCTTTTCCTCTTTTGGAAGAAACCTTCTGCAACTTCTCAAAAAATTAAACAAACCAATTAAAAGAATCTCATAATCTCATTCTTGGATTGATAAATTATTTATCACAATAAAGTGAGAAAAACAACATATTCACGCTTCAGAAGAAAATAATCTATATGTCAACAGCTTGATGATATGGATTTTACCTCTCTTAGTGACAACAGCAGGTTTCCTAGATCATAATTATACGTACCCTATTAACAATAGTTTAGAGCTTAACATATTTTATAACTTACAATGGTGATTATACATTATCATCATCATCTTCTTAAATAAAAAGAAAAGAAATGTTTCAGATGTTTTTACCCTCCCACTTGGATTTTGCGGAGCAGAAAGAACATTGTGTGTAACTGTTCTTGTCGGATTCATGATGAGTACTCTTTGCATTGCTTCAGAAGGTTGTGTCCTATGCACACATTCAACAACGTAAATAAGAATGCCAAGTATACAAGGCCCTTAACTTGGGAAAAGAGTTTTATAAACTTCCAACATATATAATTTTAGGAGTCTATACAAAACTCAGAATATATCAAATACTTCATCAATACTTTCACTTCTCATTATTTATCTATTTATAATGTCATATCTCGTATTATATTTATAGTTCTATTTCTTGTTTTTCTTTCCCTAGTGCTCTTTTCTAATAAAAATTTAGCAAGTTATATTATTTATTTAATATTTTTCACAATATAATTCTTTTTTTTATCTCTTCATTATATTATACTTATGTACTCTCCTTTTCTAAGGATTATTAAAAATATATATTTAGTTTTTTCCTCTTATTTTCACTGCATTTTTTCTTACTTTTTATCACATCACTTGTCACATTTTTCAATTTCTCAGTGTATTTTTTTCTTCTTTTTTCTTTCTTTCACTCCAATTAATAACAAATTAGGATGGAAATTCAGTATCTCCTTTGCTTACATCTCTCATGCTTGTAAATTTTGTTAACAATATTATTATATAAGAATAACTTCTCAAATATAAAGAGTGCTTTGCTTTTTACATTTTCTTCTTGGTCGATGCCGTATAAGAAAATCAACCGAAACACTTTCCAATATTCACTGATATGCTCATTTTACATGATGTAAGTGCAGGAGAAATCATAGATAACTTGCAGTAAATTACCTAGTCGATAAAGATCTAGAAAGTTCTCCTTTGTTGCCTTGAATATGGACTTTTTTTTTTACATTGTGGCTACTTATTGCACTCTATAAAAAAAAATTCATTTTATCATTTAACTTTTTATTGAGAAAATGAAAATATAGATAACAATAAAGTGTGTTTTTTTAATTTATTATATTGTCTAAAAAACAATGTAAAAATAGTGTAAATAATTTGACGCGTGAATGAAATTATTACAGTAAAATCATATCATTGAGATGAAAATAATCTTTGTTGTTTCAGACGAGACGGAGGCAAAAAAAAATCTCAAATGAAAAATAAAAAATCTGATACGTTAAAATTGGTGTAATCTCAGGCACCCTTGAGTTATGTGTCTGTCATCTTGTGCTACTCTGCTATTGTAGATTACGAGTGTTCATCCTTTGATTTTATTTGTTAATCTGATTTGGTACTCCTTGGGACCTATTTATTGCAAAGTTAATTAATTATTAATTATCACATACAAATTAATGTTCTGCTTATGCAGTTGGTAAAAAATATCATAGCATCCTTTTAGGCGAGAGTGTTAATGGTTATTGATAAAGGTTGATCACCACTATTGCACAAAGGCACCATTTTGTAGTCCATGACCATTAGGTATCATGA
Organism: Glycine soja; assembly: GCF_004193775.1. Taxonomy (NCBI): domain Eukaryota; kingdom Viridiplantae; phylum Streptophyta; class Magnoliopsida; order Fabales; family Fabaceae; genus Glycine; species Glycine soja. Next base: position 10,556,313 of record NC_041005.1, read on the forward strand.
CTTGGGAATGATGATGTTGATCCTGATTTTCATACAACGGGACGGGGGATGCCAATAAGAGATTATTGTTAACATAATGAAAATGTCATATTTGATAAATGGATATACTTATCGGTTATAAATTGTTCATACAACAAATTAATTTTAAAAAAAAATCAAGTTACTCTATGAGTAACTCTTTTTAAAGTTATTCCCTTCAACAGCAACTATATGTATATATTAAATTTTATTAATTCAATAGCTGAATATTTTAATACTAACTCAACAATCGATATATTAAATTTTAAATAAATTTAATATTTGTATATATGTAGTTCTATAATCAACTTTTACTTATATTTTTAAGAAATACATTTTACATTAGATGGAATTTTTTTAACGAAGTAATTATAAACCTCATTTATTTAATAAAAACTTTTAATTCAGCTATTTGATTAATAAAATTAACACACATAGAGATTGATAGATAGTTAGTTATTGGAAAGTGTATTTTGACCCTTCTCAATTGAAAAAGACACTAATTATTATTAGTTGTTCACTTTTAATTTATTTAGTTTTTTGACATCTCTATAAAGTAAAAGAAGAGATAATATCAATAAAATAAAAAGATAAATTAATCAAATGTAATTATATTTTTCTAAACTTGTGGCTATTTAATAATTTTTTAATTTTTATATAAAGCTTTAAATGACATTTTTTTTAAAACAAGTAAACAAAGTGGAAATTTGAGGCCAAACATTTCATACGTAGAAGGCACTAAAGATCGGGGTCCAGAGGAATTGCTTGTAGTCTCCGGCGTACTTGTTGATTCTGCATATTATTGAATGGTTGGAGCAACCTGAATAAATAATATATAGTTCATACATTTTGTTGGTAATTAAGTAGTTAATCAAGTAATTGCAATAAGAAGCATAGGAATGGAATTATACTGCGTGTGGGTTTGTGTGTATTGTGCACCATAGAAATCGGGAGCAAAGAATAGGTGGTTTTCAGGTCTAAAGATTAAAAATTAAAATTCAAACGATGTCATTATGAGTACAAGAAACATCCAAAAAATATTTAATTCTAAATTTAAATAATTAATGCGTGCTTAAAAAGAAAGTTTAAATAATTTATGAATTCTTGCTATAGAAGCCAACAATTTATTAGGTATGTTGGTAGTTGATTAGATGATAGTTGATAGTTGATAGTTTTAGAGAATTGTTTTAGAAAGAAGGCTATATCATTGATTTCCTGGATTGATCAATTACAACATACCAATTGCCTATTTATAGGCTCAAGTCACTAACCTCTCAATGGTGGTAAATGTTTCTACATTACTTTAGGTCTTTATAGAGTTTTCATGATAGATTAGTATCATGATAGTTCTAGATTCTTCTATCTTATACATAGACTTATAGTTCTAGATTGTTCTACCATATTCATACATATTATAGTTCTAGATTGTTCTACCATATTCTATAGTTCTAGGATATTCTACTATTTTCATGCATATTATATTTAAGAATATTCTAGAAATTTGTAGCAATTTAAACACTCCTCCTTGATGCAAATTTCTGTGACTCCGAGCATAGCTCGTAATTCTTCAAATCTTGGTCTTGGCAAAGCCTTCGTGAATATGTATGCAATTTGATCTTCTGTTCTACAGTAGTCGAGTTTGATCTCTTTAGTTGCTTCAGCTTCTCTGATAAAGTGATACTTGATTGCTATGTGTTTTGTTCTGTTGTGATGAACTGGATTCTTCGCCATTGCAATTGCTGATTTATTATCGTAGTTGATTTTAGTAGGCTTATCTTGTTTTTCTCCCATGTCTTCAAGTATCCTACGAAGCCATATAGCTTGACTCGTTGCTTCAGCAGCTGCCACGTACTCTGCTTCTGCTGTTGATTGTGCTACTGTAGCTTGCTTCTTCGACGCCCAAGAGAACATTCCTGATCCTAGTGAGAAAGCATAGCCAGAGGTACTTTTCATGTCATCTGCTGAACCTGCCCAATCACTGTCAGTGTAGCCAAGTAATTCTGAGTTGGTTTCGGTAGTATACCATATACCGAACTCTTTTGTTCCTTGTAGATACCTCAAAATTCTTTTTCCTGCTCCAAAGTGTATTTGACTTGGGCTTTGCATGAATCTTGATAGAAGACTTGTAGCATACATTATGTCAGGCCGTGTAGCTTGAGACTTGATGTAAAGTGTAGGCTCACTCTTGCTCCTCCTGAATCCTCGATCCATGAAATACTGATCGATTCTGCTATATCATGCTCGAGGTGCTTGCTTCAAACCGTAGAGTGTTTTTCTTAGTTTTAACACTTTGTTTTCTTTGCCTTCAGACACGAATCCTTGTGGCTGCTCCACATAGATCTCTTCTTCAAGTACGCCGTTAAGGAAGGCGGATTTGACATCTAGTTGATGGATACTCCGTCCTTTTTGTGACGCAAGAGCTATTAGAGCTCTTATGGTATCAAGACGAGCTATTGGTGCAAATGTCTCATTGTAGTCAATTCCGGGTTGCTGTGAGTAACCCTTAGCTACTAGCCTCGCCTTGTGTTTCTGTATGGTGCCATCAGGGTTGAGCTTTGTCTTATAAACCCGCTTAACCCCAATGATATCTTTTCCATGGGGACGATTTACTAACTCCCATGTATTGCTTTTCTCGATCATCTGTATCTCTTCTTCCATTGCCTTAACCCATACTTCCTGCTTTGACGCTTCTTCAAAGCTTCCAAGTTCAAGTATGGCCAAGTTACAGGTTTCATATATGTCCACCAAAGATCTTACTCGTCTTGGAGTAGACTCTGGTGATGATAGTTCGTGATCTTGTTGTTGTGATGGAGGTGAAGGTGGTTCACCCGGGTCTTCTTCCTCATCTTCTTCTTGAGGTAGTTGAGCGGGTATAAGAACGTTCTTCTCCACTTTTTCTTCATCCCAATTCCATGAAGCATATTCATCAACTTCAAGATCTCGACTGATGACGAGTTTCTTAGTTTGCAAGTTGTAGACACGGTAGCCCTTAGAGATATTGCTATACCCAAGGAAGATACCTCATATAGTCTTGTCTTCAAGCTTGTGCCTCTTCGCGTCTGGAATATGAATGTAGCATATAGATCCAAAGACCCTTAGGTGCTTTGCTGATGGCTTCTTCCCGTTCCAAGCTTCAATTGGAGTCTTGTCTTTTACAGACTTAGTTGGACATCTGTTGAGTATGTAAACAGCAGTGTAGACTGCTTCAGCCCAGAATGTGTTAGGTAGTCCCTTTTCCTTGAGCATCGATCTAGCCATCTCCATAACTGTGCGATTCTTTCTCTCGGACACTCCATTTTGTTGAGGAGAATATGCGACTGTAAGTTGTCTCTCAATGCCTTCATCCTTACAAAATCTTTCAAACTCACGAGAGGTGTACTCTTTGCCGCGATCACTTCTTAGTACTTTTATCCGTTTTCCACTTTGATTTTCAGCAAGGGCCTTGAACTTTTTGAATACTCCAAAGACTTCTGATTTTTCTTTTAGAAAATATACCCATGTCATTCTAGAGAAGTCATCAATGAAGAGTATGAAGTACCTGTTGTTCCCATGTGATGGCGTCCTCATTGGTCCACAAACGTCTGTATGTATCAGCTCCAATAGATCTTTCGCTCTCCATGCTCCGCTTGTTGAGAAAGGAAATCGGTGTTGCTTACCAAGAAGACATCCTTCACACACTTCATTGTTCTCCTTTATGCTTGGAAGATCTCTCATCATGTTCTTCTCATGTAACAACTTCAAGGCATGTGAGTTGAAGTGGCCAAATCTTCGATGCCATAGCCATGAATCATCAACTTGTACCTTCATGGCAATGTTTGTTGCATATTTTAAATTTAGAGGGAAGCTTCTATTGCTCTTATTCATCTTTACTTGGGCTATCTCAGACCTTTTATTTTTGTTGTCTAAGATTTTGCATACACCTCCTTCAAAGTGAAGTGTGTAGCCTTTCTCCATCATTTGGCCAATGCTTAGAAGATTTTCTTTTAGGCTGGGAACTAGTAAGACATCATGGATGAGTCGCGTACCTTTATCTGTCTCCACCATGACAGTGCCTCTGCCTTTTGATTCAACCACACTTCCATTTCCCAGTCGAACTTTGACTTTGACAGAGTCATCAATACTTTTGAAAATAGTCTCATCCTTGGCCATGTGATTGCTACATCCACTATCCAAGTACCAGCTTCCTCCCTTTTCTTTTATTGAGTCTTGAGTGGCGCAGAACGTACATTGTTCTTGATCATGCTCCTCTGCGATATTAGCTTGATGCCTATTTTTGTTGCGACAATTTTTCTCTACGTGCCCGAACTTCTTGCAATGGTTGCATTGTGGCATATTATGAAACCAACAATTTTTCTCTGCATGACCTTGCCTTTTGCATATATTGCATGGAGGATTTTTATCTGTTTTGTTCTTAAGGAAATTCCTAGAACCTTGTCTTCTTCTAGAAGTTTCTCCATAATTTTTCTTTCCTCCATTTTCTTTGTTTTGGGGCTGAAATTTAAACTTTGACTCGAAGGCATTTTCAATTGTATCTTCTTTATGCCTATACAGTCTTTGCTCATATGCTTCAAGAGAGCCCACAAGTTCTATCTCTGATAGAGTGGATAGATCTTTGGTTTCCTCAATCGTTGTCATGATTGGGTCAAACTTTTGGGGCATAGTAATTAGAATTTTCTCAACAATTTTCTTGTCAAGAATATCTTCCCCAAAAGCTCTCATTTGATTAACTATTCCTTTAACTTTAGAATAGTAATCTTTAACTGTCTCAGACTCCTTCATCTTCAATAGTTCAAAATCTCTTCTTAGAGATTGAAGTTTAACGACACGTACCTTAACACTTCCTTGAAACTCCTCCTGCAATGTGTTCCACGCTTCTTTGGCAGTCTTAGCTCCCATAATTCTTGGGAAAATTGGATCTGTCACCGCTTGTTGCAAGGTGAACAACGCCTTTGAATTTTTCTGTTTATTTTTCTTCAACTCTTTTTCTTGAGATGCATTAAGAGCTGAAGTATCCGCGGGAATGGTGAAGCCTTCTTCTACTATGTCCCATAAATCTTGAGATGAAAAATATGTTTCCATTTTAACATGCCAAAAATCATAATTTTCACCATTGAAGATAGGGACCGAAATAGTTGACGATTGAGTAGTGTTATCCATAGCTTAGAAAAAATATTATTAGAGTGGGTTAATAGTACAAAGGAAATTTTTGAAGTAGTTGGGAGGATTTTGGAATGGTAGGTAGGTAATATAACTACGCCCAATGTATGACCGAACGTAGCTTTGATGCCACTGTTGGTAATTGATTAGATGATAGTTGATAGTTGATAGTTTTAGAGAATTGTTTTAGAAAGAAGGCTATATTATTGATTTCTAGGATTGATCAATTACAACATACCAATTGCCTATTTATAGGCTCAAGTCACTAACCTCTCAATGGTGGTAAATGTTTCTACATTACTTTAGGTCTTTCTAGAGTTTTCATGATAGATTAGTATCATGATAGTTCTAGATTCTTCTATCTTATACATAGACTTATAGTTCTAGATTGTTCTACCATATTCATACACATTATAGTTCTAGATTGTTCTACCATATTCTATAGTTCTAGGATATTTTACTATTTTCATACATATTATATTTAAGAATATTCTAGAAATTTGTAGCAATTTCAACAAGGTACTATTAAGATTTAAAATTGTGGGTCTCACACTGACAGAGAAATGAGGCCCATTGTGGGACTAACAATTTTCTTATCTTTTAGGGCAATATTTTCAAAGGATAGGAATACTTGGGTAAGTATTAAGTACCAGTAGTTGAAAAAGTTAGATGTCACCTTGAATCCCATGCATGCAAGTCTTTGAGGTGTTACAAGTTGTCCACTTGAAAATCCTGTTTCAATCCTTGGCCCCATTAGTACCTGCAAACAAGTCAAAATATGGACAACAAAAATGGTCACTAAGAGTAACAAAAAGAAAACCCTATATAAGCAATGCAATTAACCTTTTTTTTTCTTGCACAACAAAAAAAGTATTTATATATTGATAGCAAGGCTTTGTCACAAGAAGTACAGAACCCCGCATCTAGGTGACATGCCCAAAATGCACCTGAAAATTAATGATAATCCTCCGCATTGTACAATACAAGTACGTACGTGGCATCTAACAACAACCCGACCCACACCACAGCTTAACTAACGAATTTGCATAAATCAACTAATATATGCACCATATATACAGTGATAGCTTAAACTCTTTCACGTAGGCCTTGCACCTGCTCCAAGCCTGATATTTAATAGAATCTAACACCTCCCTAGCTTCCAAACTTACTTCGTTGAAGATGATATGGTTCATATGCTTCCACAACAACCATATCATTGCAAATCACAGCCCTCGACACACATCTAGCCTTTGCCCCAGGTAAAACTCTGAAATGTTGAGAAAAATGTTCCTTACACTCCACATGTAGCACCCTTATTTTCCCTAACCATACATAGCATCTTTGTCAAATTTCATGAGAAAAGCAGCATTCAATTAACAAGTACTTTGCAAATTCCATGCCTAGATGGCAGAAAACACAATTAAGACTAGTTCCATCTTGTAATAGGTTCATTCTCCTCAAGTTATCTTTAGTTTGAATCCTGTTATGTCCCACCCTCCACAACAAGCTTTTAAACTTTGATGGAACACGTAAATTCCATATTTGGTTAAAGAAGGAACAAACATCTCCCAACCTATCTTAATTAATGATGCATAAACCTCTTTAACAATGAAGGTTTTTGCAGCATTATTCTTCCACACCCATCCATCTTTTCCACCCACCTTTGGCTCCCAACCCTCCGAAGCCTCCTCTAATTGTTGCACAATGGGTATTTCCCATTGTAACCACAACTGTCTCCATGAGAAATGCCATGACCACACTCCACCACACCAATCAGCAGCCTCCCACTGGATTTAAATCTCACACCAATCACCACACTCCACAACCGTCTCCTAACCACTCTGCTTCCCAAAAGTTCACCTAATTTCCACCTCCCACTCCTCTCCCTAACCCGGATTGCAACCACCTAAGCTCATTTTTCAAAGATCTCACAAGAAGTCAAAGTATCGCACCACCATTGAGCTCCCTTCACCGCACCCCTACCCTTGATATGATAATCCAAGTTCCCAAGCTCATATTTTTGTATAAGGACCTCTCTCCAAAGACATATTTTCTCACTGAAAAACATCCATACCCATTTCCCCTCTAAGGCCCTATTAAAAATTTCTGTTTTTAATACCCAAACCCCCATACTCCCACGATTACACATGACTTCCCATTTTAGCCAAGACACCTTTTGTTCCTCCTTTACCCCCCACCTCCCAAAAAAAAAAAATCCTTTGAATTATATTAAAAATACTTTCAAGCTTTTTGGGAATTTTTTTTTAAAAAAGTATATGGGTAAAGAAGATAAAACCGATTTGATCAAGTAAATCCTCCCACCAAATGATAACTGCCTCCTCCTCCAAGATGGAAATTTACAAGGCCCAAGTAGTTGAAAGGAGTGGACATTGTTGTGCAATTCAATACTCTTGCAACTTTTCTAAGAATATTCTTTTCCACATTTATACCCCAAGCTACTTTTGAAGAAGTTCAATTTGAGACCGGAAGCCAATTCAAAGCAAAGAAGTATGACCTTCAAGGTAATAGATTCTCACATAGAATCCTTGAAGAAGAAAATGGTATTATCTTGCAAATTGTAAAAGTGAGACCTTCAAGTCACCCCTCCCAGTATCCACCCTGAACAATTTTTTCCTAGCCCTCTTTGTGCTATGAATTCCTTTGTGGGACCACCATTCACAAGAACAAAAATAAAGGATGATTGAAGGCAACCCACACTAATCCAATCCATTTGCTACAAAAACCCATCCTATGAAGCATGTAAACTAGGAAACTCCATCTCACCATGTCACAAGTCTTTTCAAAATCGAACTTAACTATAAGATAAGCTCTCTTCTTAGTCTTCACCTCATGCACAACCTCATTTGCAACTAGTATTTCATGCAAAAACATCACATTAACATTTTAACTAGTTGTGATAAGATATAAATTACATAATTCATCAAATGACAAGAAAAACTTACGCAAGCATATCCTCATTTTCCATGTTAGGAAATTGGTTCAAGTAACCTGTGTGATTCAAATCCTATCCTTGAATGGACGAAACAACTGTTAGAAAAATAAAATAAAAAAATGAAAGAAATAAATAAGAAGAAGATGCACAGTCTTGAATTAAATAACAAAATAAAAGTAGCGAAATAATTTTATTGACATCACATAAATCAACAATGCAATATATATCATACAATAAGAACAATGAAAATAAATTAGGGGAAGAAAGATATAACCTGGGTTGAAGCGCGTAAACGTTATTCTTAGAGAGAAAACGTCCTACTACATTGGTAGGAAAATTTGATTGCGCTCCTCTTCCAAGATACGACAACCCGTTGGTTTCGGTCGTGTGCAGCGAAAGATCCCCGAACCTTATGAACCCCAATGCTCTTGCTCTCAAAAATAAGTTTTTTATAGGAAAAGAAACAAAAGATATTTGGGAGAAAGGAACGAAGTTATCTGCTTGTGTTATCTTTAGAAAGGAGGAAAGAGATATATATAGGCACAGATCACAGATCACTTTGTGCAACAAACAAAATTTGACCATTGGAAATATGACATTTGAAAACTAACCTACAGTTGTCACAACAAACGTAACAAACTTATTTACTCATTAAAACAAAATCTTAAGAAAATCTAAAATAAATATTTTATTTTATAAAATAAAATTAATATAATTAATATATATTTATAAATTTTAAATTAAAACACAAATATTTACCAACAATAACTCCTTTCAACATGAATCTCTCCTAATTAAATTATGTATTAAAGAATGTATAATTACTTGCCATCTCAAGAGACATATATATATATATATATATATATATATATATATATATATATATATATATATATATTGTGTGTGTGAGAGAGAGGGAAACATCTTAAAAATACACTATTAAATGTGTGTATTACATTTTAGATTGGATATAAATTTATCACGAATAATAAATTTACTGTGATAAAAAAAGGATGACTTTTTTCTCCTAGCAAACAATCTACAAATCATTTCACTCTCTAATTTCATTTTTCTTTCTTATCCTTTTCTTTTTTTCCACATTTTTTTTTACTTTCATCCCTAAACCAGAGGTATCCTAAATGACCAGTCTAAAAAAAATGCATATATAGTAATACCTATAAAATTAAATTATAAGGAAAGAGAATCAGTGACAAAGTTAGTGCTTACGACAGGTGTAGGAACGACACTTATAGCTCGGTTATTGTTTCCTGAACATTTTTTTGGTAGGAAGATCAGTTTGAAAGTTAAGAGATTCCATTAAATTAAATTTGCCTCTTTAAAACCATTGTGGAGACTATAGAAAGGAAAAGTGTTAGTAGGTTATCTATGAAATCGTCGTGAATGTACACACCAAGGGCTTTCGGGCTTAGAGTACTCCCCATCCATGTTGTTCAGTACATCGTCCATTTGTTAATGACCAAAGAGAGGAAAGAGATTTAGTCAAATAATAAATTAATAAGAACAAAAATGCAACAAATTTTCTCTTGTAAAATAGCATTTAGTCTCTTGTAAAATAGCATTTAGTGGATTGAAAGCCAAGGGTAGGGACATTTTGGTAATCAATTTTCATTATGTCTTACATTTGAATTGTCATTTATGTATGCCAAAAAATATTATAAAAAGAATGGGGCAATTACAATCTGTTAAGTACATTTATATTTTTTTATTTAATTACTACATCTATTTGTCCTAGACATTCTTTATCTTATTAATTTACTGTTACTACATGGACCCAACACTGTTACCGAGTTACCTCCTCTTCTTTTCGTGTCCTTTTTTCCTCATTGGTTCGTACAACCTTTACGTATGTGTTCTTCTTTCTGTATATCAGCTTCTTGAACCATCATGCAATTCTTTTCAGTTTCTCCAATCTATTATTGTCTTAAAAGAAAACTTCAATTTAAACCTTTAAAGTTGCATTGATGAAATAGTTAAAAATAAATAAATTAGGAACCCAATAAAAATAGTACTCTCGTATCTGGGAGCTTGATTAAGGTTTCAAAAAGACCAACTAAAGTGGAGTTTGAAAATTTTCTATAGAATTGTCTGTTTTACTTATGAAAAGAAATGAAGTTATAATGTTGGCTCGGGTGGTAAAAAAAAAAGAAAGAAAAGAGAAAAATGTCGTGAATTGGATTTTTTCCTTAACAAAATTAACAATTAATAATTAATATTTATGGATGATAAAATTAATTTATTAAAAGAAAGTTACATGTTTTTTTAACATATTCAGTTATGGTTAGCACCCAGTTTTTCAAACAGAAATCCTGAAGACATTTAAGTGAACCCATTTTTTGATTGTTCAATATTATAATTTATTAGTCAAAATCTCTTTTCATACAAATCTTTACTACTTTTTTTCTTAACAAATGGCCCTCCATTTTTTCAAAAGAAAAAGAATTTGCTTTTGTATTCTTCCTTACAGATACAAACAGGCTCTGTGCTTGTTATTCAAAGACAATAGTAAGTATTTATCCATAAACATTTTATCTAACAAAATATCGTTGTTCATAATTTTTGTTATAAATATAAAATTATTCAAAACATTCTAATATCTTAAAATTTTAAGAAAACTCTTCTTTGGCATTTATCAAAACTTGTAAACTAAATAGTAGCGAATTCAATCCTCGCCGTTCTCCTTGAATAAAGCTAATTAAAGTTCAACTTAATTTGTCAAAACATAATTCTATTTTGTGATTTCACTTAACCATGCATGTAAATCATATTATTCCACAATAACTTATAGTCGGAAATGAAAAACAAAATGCACGGTAACACCATATCTGCCCATAATTTGTTTGTATATAAATTCATAACCATTGTTTCAATTTAGAATGTTCAAACTAAAGACACTCAATTTGTCCCACCATGCCATTGTTGAGAATTCGGAAATTATTCAATTCAACTGCTCCACCAGATTCCAGGAGCTTAAGACTTTCAATTCGGATTTTCAGGCACTTCTTCGGCTGGTTTCTCTGCTGTGAAGAACAACATCATTCTTATATATCGATATATATCTAGTAGCTTTTTCATCTCAAAACGTAAATCTGGCTTGTAATCTTATAATGTAATAAATAAAAGATTTCTATAATGAATAATGGTTCATGCGGTATAACTAATTAGAGGTAGAGCATCACTCTTAATTTGCCGAATTGTTACAAGAGAGCTAGTAATAGTAATTACCTGAATTTGCGTTGAACAACTTGAGAATGGGATCAATTGGAACGCCAGCCCTCTCAAATGCCGGGTCATACATAGCATTCACTTGTTCCCTGAAATTAATTTAAAACCATGAAAGTATTCAATTTTGTTGTACTCAATAATAAAACTGTTGTAACAATAGTTTATGGCAAACCGAAAAAAAATTACTGGCTAAGTCACGGACAATGTCGCTTTCTTTAAGACGTTTCGTGGCACTGCCAAAAATTGTGCAAGCAGACTATCAACCACGACGTCCCAGGATAAAACAGCCCAGATCACTGTATAAGATTCCCACTGCACTGAGGGAACCTTTTCTAGAATTACACCCTCTTGTATGACTTGAAAAGTCACTCTAAAAGGCAACCGAGAAATGTGACTTAAAAAGTCACTCTTAAAACCAACCGAAAAATATGACTTACAAAGTCACTCTTAAAGGCAACCAAAATATTAGAGCGACAGAAAGAAAGAGGGAGAAGTTTGCCGGAAATGCATCGGCTGAAATATAGGAGGGAGAAAGAAAAGTTGAGGAAATGCTTCTCAACTAGGGCAAGGAAAAAAGAATAAATGAGCTCTCTATATATAGGGAGTGAAACACTATTCAACTTGAAGCTTTTGTTTTTCTTTTTTTTTCCTTTCTTTTTTTTCAGACTTTCATATGTTCTAACAATCCCCCACTTGAAATTTGAAAAGAAGATTTTCGAGGATTTCATAAAATTGTGCATAAACAAAGGTGTTATACAACTTGAACCTTTGCATAGTGAGTAAGATTCAGATTTTACTAGAGTGACTCGAAGTCTTGAACTTTATCTCCGACATCAAACCACACACAACCTTTTCATAGGTGTATTCTATAAAGCCCGTGCATTAAAGGCCATGCACGTCTATCCCGGTATAGTGAACGCTCTAGAAATTTTTGCCCAAAATTTCATATGAAGCGGCCCCCACTTCAACATTCACATAGGTGAGTCTATCAAGAGTACTCCTGTAGCCTAGGTACTCCACTCAATGTAGAGCATAGATCTCATTAAGAATTATGAATTTTTTTCATAACTCATCCTCTTGTTACTTCAGGAATCATGCTGCTTTCACTTATAACAACATGTTCATCTCATATCATTTCATAACTTGTTATTACCCATTGAACCTAGTTCTTGGGATCTCCAGTCATATAGGTCGGGTTACCATCATGAATGATCATCGCAGTAAAGGCAATAGTCCCATTCTTTTAGAAGTGTTATGGACTTTCTCTCTAGCTAATCCTTTCGTCAAAGGATCTGCTAAATTATCATCAGTGCGTACGTGATCCACTCTAACAGCTCCTGTTGAGAGTAATTCTCTAACAGTGTTGTGCTTACGACGTATCTGTCGTTTCTTACCATTGTAATAACGGTTCTCAATTTTTGCAATAGCCGCGGTACTATCACAATGGATCAACACAGCTGGTATCGGTCTTTCCCATAAAGGAATCTCTGCAAGTAAGCTTCTTAGCCAACTTGCTTCCTCACTAGCAGTTGCTAGTGCTATCATCTCAGATTCCATAGTGGACTGAGCTAAGATAGTCTGTTTCTTTGGCTTCCAAGAAACAGCCCCACCAGCTATGCTAAATATATAGCCGCTGGTTGCTTTGGAATCATCTGAAAGAGTGTTCCAATCTGCATCGCTGTATCCTTCAAGTACAGCGGAAAACCTTTTATAATGTAATCCAAGATTTATGGTTCTTTTAAGGTACCTCATTACCCTTTCAATAGCATGCCAGTGCTCCATACTAGGTCTACTGGTAAACCTGCATAATAATCCCACAACATAGGCTATGTCGGGTCTAGTACAATCAGTGGCATACCTAAGGCTGCCAATGATACTTGCGTACTCAGTTTGTCGTATACCTTCACCAGTGTTCCTAAAAAGTTTTACACTTGGATCATATGGTGTACTAGCAGGTTTACAGTCAAAGTAGTCATATTTCTTTAAGATCTTCTCAATGTAGTGAGATTGATCCAGAGAAATTCTCTCTTTTGACCTAGTAATCTTAATACCAAGGATTACACTTGCTTCTCCGAGGTCTTTCATATCAAAGTTGTTACACAACAATGATTTCACATTGTTCACTACATGAATATTTGAACCAAATATGAGAAGGTCATTGACATATACACATATGATAGTGCAAATATTATTTACAGATTTGTAGTAAATGCATTTGTCACTATCATTCACCTTAAACCCATTCGAGACTATTAAGTTATCAAACTTTTCATGCCACTGCTTAGGTGCTTGTTTTAGGCCATACAAAGATTTATCTAACTTGCAGACTTTATCTTATTGTCCATGAATCACAAACCCTTCAGGTTGTTCCATATAGATTTCCTCTTCCAATTCACCATTTAAAAAAGCAGTTTTAACATCCATTTGGTGTACCACAAGACTATGAATAGCAGCAAGAGATATTAGCACCCGAATAGATGTTATTCTAGTGACTGGTGAAAAGGTGTCGAAGAAATCCACATTCTCTCTTTGCCTAAAACCCTTGGCTACAAGGCGAGCCTTGTATTTATCCACAGTACCATCAGGTTTTAGTTTCTTTTTCAAGATCCATTTACAACCAATTGGTTTGCAACCAGGAGGCAAGTCTACTAAATGCCATGTATTGTTAGATTCTAAAGAATCCATCTCATCATTAATGGCTTCTTGCCACAAGTCAGCATCCAAAGAAGACAAAGCTTCTTGGAGGTTTGATGGATCCTCCTCTAATGTATAAGCCATATAATCGGGCCCATAATCTTTAGCAATTCTTGCTCTCTTACCTCTTCGAGGCTCTATATCTGGTTTTGGTTGTGCAAGATTTTCACTACTAATAGCAGGAAGATAATTGGATGAAGTACCCCCAGCCACTATCCCTTAATTTAAAAGGAAATTTATTTTCATAAAAATCAGCATCATTTGACTCTATGATCACTTTTGCGTTTAGGTCATAAAACCTATACGCTTTGCTATTAATAGCATAACCAATGAACACACATTCATAGGCTCTACTTGCAAGTTTAACCCTCTTAGGATCTGGGATTCTTACATAGGCCAAACATCCCCAAGTTCTCAAATAAGACAAATTTGGTTGTCTTTTCTTTAATATCTCATAGGGAGATGTCTTGCTTTTTGATTTGGGGATTCTATTTAGCACATAACAAACAGTTAACAAAATTTCGCCCCACCAAAAAGATGTTGCACTAGAACTCAACATAGTAGCTACAACTAATTCTGTAAAAGTTCTGTTCTTTCTTTCAGCTTTACCGTTCATTTCAGGTGAATATGGAGCAGTCGTTTCATGTATGATTCCATGCAAATTATAAAACTCATTAAACAAACTGGAATCATACTCTGTGCCTCTATCACTTCGAAGTTTCTTAATTTTCTTATTGAATTGATTTTCAATTTCTGTTACAAATAACTTAAACATGTCAAGCGCTTCACTTTTATTTTTCATAAGATATACATATGTATAATCAGAGCAGTCATCAATAAAAGTGATAAAATATCGTTTTCCATTCCTGGTCAACGTTCCATCAAATTAACATATATCAGAATGTATTAAATCCAATGGCTCAGATTCTTTAACTACTGATTTATGTGATTTCTTAGTTATTTTAGATTGACTGCAAAAAACACATTTTTCAAAGTGATTTGAAGATAGCTTTGGAATAAAACCTAAGTTACTCATATTAGATATGCAACGACTATTTATATGACAAAGTCTAGAATGCCAGATATTAAAATCACACAGCATGTAAGCAGAAGGAGAAACTTTATTAATATCAAGATTCAATTTGAACATGCCATCAGTGGCGTACCCTTTCCCTACAAATACCCTATTCTTGGTCAAAGTAAATAAATCTGCACCTATGGTCTGAGTAAACCCAGCCTTGTTTAAAAGAAAACCAGAAACCAGATTCTTTCTCATCTCTGGAGTATGCATCACATCTTTAAGAATTAAAGTCTTTCCAGAGGTAAACTTCAATTCAACATCTCTAGTTCCAACAACAGTAGTGGTGTGGGAATCACCCAGCAACACTTTCTTATTTTCAACATTCGTGTATGTTTTAAACATAGCACGATCATAGCAGACATGGCGGGAGGCGCCAGTGTCTACCCACCATCCATTTGATCCTCCAATCATATTGATTTCTGTTATCACAGCTATGTATGGCTCTTGAGTCATGTTAGCCTGGGGAGCACCTGTCATTTAAGGATTTCTGCATTTACGTGCCATATGTCCCGGTTTGCCACAATTGTAGCAGAGGAATGGCTCACCGGGATTATTCTTGGCAGGTGGATGTTGTCTAGCATGTTGGACCCTTGGGGGGTTCTTGTTGCGGTTGGAGGTATTGCTCACATTGCGGTTCTGATTCTTAAAGTTTTTGCCAATAGGCTTCAGAACTGCACCTGTGTTCTTCCTTTTAGTGTTGTTGTGAGACACAACCAACACTTCATCTTTCTGATCTTGTCTGCGTGCCTCTTCCTCAATGCGCATACGTGTGATCAGAGACTCCAAAGAGAATTCTTTGGTCTTGTGTCTGAGAAGGTTTTTGAAATCCTTCCAGCCAGGAGGCAATTTGTCTATGATGACAGCAACCTGAAATTGCTCATCCAATGTCATACCCTCTGATATGATATCATGAGCAATTTTCTGTATCTCATGGGATTGAGACTCTACTGATTTATCATCAGTCATTTGATACTTGAGGTAGCGGCTAACAACATACTTTTTAGTCCCAGCTTCCTCAGTATCATACTTCTTTTCCAAAGCCAGCAAAACTAATTTGGCAGACTTATATGGGCTGTAATAATCATAGAGATCATCAGCTAACCCATTCAGAATGAAATTCTTGCATAGGTAATCATTTTCATTCCAGAGAGCTAATTCCATAGTTATTTTATCCTTCACTTCCTTTTCAGCATCCTCAAGTACCACCGAAATAAAAGTGTTCAAAACATAGGCAACTTTTCTCATAGTTAAATAAAACATCATCTTTTGTTGCCAACGTTTGAAATGATACCCTTCAAACCTAAAAGGTTTGTTGAGGTCATTGCTGTTCGAGCCAGTAATATCTACGATAGCCATAGCAGAACCGAAACCGTCTTAAAATTGTTCTAACAATAGTTTATGGCAAACTGAAAAAAAATTAGTGGCTAAGTCACGGACAATGTCACTTTCTTTAAGACGTTTCGTGGCACTGCCAAAAATTGTGCAAGCAGACTATCAACCACGACGTCCCCAGGATAAAACAGCCCAGATCACTGTATAAAATTCCCACTGCACTGAGGGAACCTTTTCTAGAATTACACCCTCTTGTATGACTTGAAAAGTCACTCTAAAAGGCAACCGAGAAATGTGACTTAAAAAGTCACTCTTAAAACCAACCGAAAAATATGACTTACAAAGTCACTCTTAAAGGCAACCGAAAAATATGACTTACAAAGTCACTCTTAAAGGCAACCAAAATATTAGAGCGACAGAAAGAAAGAGGGAGAAGTTTTCCGGAAATGCATCGGCTGAAATATGGGAGGGAGAAAGAAAAGTTGAGGAAATGCTTCTCAACTGGGGCAAGGAAAAAAAGAATAAATGAGCTCTCTATATATAGGGAGTGAAACACTATTCAAGTGTTTATTCTGAGCGATGTGGGACTTGAAGCTTTTTTTTCTTTTTTTTTCCTTTCTTTTTTTTCAAACTTTCATATGTTCTAACAATCTCCCACTTGAAATTTGAAAAGAAGATTTTCGAGGATTTCATAAAAATTATATAATTCGTAAATATCTAACTTAATATTATAAAAATTTTAAACTACTTAATTATTCTTCTTTTGGACCTCTTTGGGTCCATCCTATCCGCGTATTAACTCTTGTTATTTTTTTTCTCTCTCTTCATATTTTAAAATGATTTTTGGACACCCAACATTAATCTTTCTCTTCTCTTTGTTCTATGATGCACATCACTCATCATACTTATAAGTGTTAACTAGCATGGAGAGATACATGCAACATTTTCCTAAGGTTTACAATCCAAGTATCCTGCTGGCTGAGGTGTGGACCCGCAGATATTTTAACCAAACTAAAACAGTCATTCTATATTATCATCGCTGTGATAAAAAGGCAAGTGACTAAGAAATTGTTACCCTTGGATTTGGCAGTAGAGTAGAATATGAACCATAGGAACCAAACGTTGATCTGTCATTCTGATTCAGCATGCTTAGACCTGGCACTGAAGTTTGAGCCCTAGTACGATTCAACAATGGTAATAGTAATATTGTTAAAATATATACTATAGCCTAGTTAATAAAAAAATGGCATGGCTAACTTGGGCATATATAATATTGTTAGCATCACATAGAAGAAAAATAAAATGCCGAATTGAAAAATATGATACCTTAAAAGACTTGCAAATTGAGGCGGCCATGTTGTTATCTTTTTATACCTTAAAAGGCTTAAACAATATATGATACCTTAATTAGGTCAGAAATAGTTTTTGCCAAAACTAAAACCAACTGATTATCCACTAAAAGCCGCCATGTTGTTATCTTGTTGATATCTTGTTATTTATGAACTGCTCATTGTCTTCTATAAATGAAGAGCTTAGAGTAGTGAAGAGAAGTAAGAGAGAAGTTTCTTCAAGAGAAAAGGACAACCTCCTAAAGGGAGCGAGGGACAAGCCTCTCCAAAAATGAGAGAGAAATATTATAACACTCAACTTCCAACTTTCTTCTCATGATACATTTTAGGGGGCTTTTTCATACTATGTTGAAAAACATAGGATAGGCTAAAAGAGAAGAGAAATTCAGAGTTCAGATCAGTATAGATGGATTTGATTGAATGTGCGAGAATTCTATTACTAATCATACAATGTGACTTGTATATAAGATTAAATACAACTAATTACCAACCAATTCTAATCATGTGTAACTAATTAATTCCAAACTAGGTATAGCATTTTGTAATCCTATCTCCAACATCTTATACTCCTTTCAAATATTACTATGTAATTATCCAATTGTTCTTGGGTGTCAATTATGTCCTAGGAATTTATAGCCTAATTTATACTACAGGACTATTTTTTTTATATGAAATAAACTAAGTTAGATTTTATAAAAATCTATTTTAAAAAATTAAACCTATCAAGTCGACCAAAAAAATAAAAATTTGTTAGTATTTATTATTGTATTAAAATCATATATTTATTTACTTTGTAATATTAAGTATTCATCTATATATAGTATCGAGTTTATGAACTTGTTGAAGGATATATTTACATCCTATTTAGAGATCCTATAACAAAAGAGACTTTTAAACAAGTTATCATGAAAGTTATATTAAATCTTAAAAATATATTTATATTATATTAACAAGATAGTTTTTTTTTAAAAAAAACAAATGAACAAATTAAGTAGTCTTGAATTTTATAAAGTTTAACCTAGTTATTTTCACCTGCTTTATGCCTTGAACAATACATGTTTTAATTTTCAAAATGTTTAATTATATTTTTAGTTCTACAAATTAAGAAATATGTTATTCTAACCTCAAATAAAAAAAATCATTTTGTACTACCTCAAGTATCTCAAATTTTTGCGGAGGGACTAAAAGAAGTTCAAATTTGAAGAATTAAAAGATACAAAATTTTATTTTGAAAGTAAAAAATAGACCTTTAAATTGAGGGACAAAAAGCATAATTAAAACTTTTTAAAATTAATAGTTGACGAGTGTTTTTTATTAGCCAATTAACCTTCTTAAAAATAGGTAAAAACCTACATAAATCTATAGAATGGGACAAACTGTTAAAATAATAAGTCAAACAAAATTCAAAGTTGGACTTAAAAGAAATTATGATAGATGATAAATCCAATTTGACTCAAGAATTTTTTTAAATAGATAAAATTTATTTAACAAATTTTTGTAAGTCCAACCTATTCCCATCTTTGAGAAACCAATTTAAAGAGGTTATATTGTTGTGTGTGTGTGTGTGTGAATTTCAAAGGGAATGTATGTAAAAGTATAATTTGTTAGAAATAATAATAGAATTAGAAAATAAAAAATTGTGAGTTACTATTAGAAGACGAATGAGTGTGAGTTAATAAGTATTAAGGGATATTATTTTTTGTAACTACTATGTATTGAAAGATTTATGACATTATGCTCATTTAGTGTCTTAATTGAATAATTATGTCATGCTTATGGGTTGCTCAGCTATAAATAAAGCATCAAACCATGTAGCCAAATGTACCAAATAAAGAAAATCTTCTCTATAATCTCTAGTCTCTTTTTTTTTCTAACAAAATGTCACTTAGTGACAAGCAATGGCAATGGCTTGAACTTGTTACAATTCTCTCGTCTTAAAAATGGGAATTATTATGGTTGTTGTCATTGCATGAAGGCTTTGCTAGGTTCCTTAAGTTCCTAAGATGCTTGGGAGGTTGTGAGAAAGGTCATACACAACATGAAAATGAGGGTTCTTTGTCACAAAACAAGAAAAAGACTTTGTTGAATATGAAGAAGAAGGATCAATAAGCCCTTACCTTCATCTATCAAAGTTTAGATGAGGGCATGCTTGAAATGGTGTCCAATGCGTCCACCTCCAAAAAAGCTTGGAGATTTTGAGGTCATCCCTTGAAACTGTTGACAAGGTGAAAAAGGTGGGTCTACAAACTCTTCATGGAGAGTTTAAATCCTCGCGTATGAAAGAGTCCAAGTCTATTTCGAATTTTGACAATAGAGTGGTAATGGTTGTGAAACAAATGAACTATTGTGAGGAGAATTTGGAATTGAATAGTAAAAGGACATCGAGTCAATGGCTACAGACCAATTATTGGATTCACTTCAAGTATATGAAGAAAGGTTCAAAAAAGAAATGATGAGTCTTTGGAGAAAGTTCTTAAAGCCAAAGCTTCTTTGAAAGAAAATGAAGGAGAAAAAAAGTCAAAAAGGACATGGTCTTGGAAGAGGACGTGAACATGGCCAAGGAAGAAGAGATCGTGACAATTGTATTAATAATGAAAGAAGTTATCAGCCCACTAGAGGTTATGAAAGAGGAATAGGTAGAGATAATTTTGGAAGAACAAATGAAAGGAGGTATGATAAATCTAACATTGAATGTTTCAATATTGCCAAAAGTATGGTCATTTTTCATGGGAGTGCATGTAAAGCCAATATTGAATGCTATAATTGCCATAAGTATATATGGTCATTTTTCTTGGAAGTGTAAATCTAATGTTGAAGAAAAAGTCAATTTTGTTGATAAGAAAGAGGTGAAGGGAAATGTTTCTTTTGGTGATTCTTCCAAGGTGCAAAAGGATCAAGGATGTTTATTATATTTCTAAACTAAAAAGTAATCTTTTGAGTTTGGGCAACTTGTTGAAAATGAGTATGTAGCCCTCGTGAAAGGAATTATTTGTGGCTTAAAGATCAAAACTCTAATTTGATTGTCAAGGTTTTATGTTAAGAAATTGAATGGTTCACTTTGAGGATTAAGACCAATGAAGCAAAATGCTTAAAGGATAGCATAAAAGATGAAGCATGGTGTTAGCATATAAGATTTGACCACTTGAATTTTGGAGCACTCTAGACCTTGGGAGATAAGAATATAGTGAAGGGGATGCCTCACATCAACCATCCTAACCAATTGTGCGAAGCATGTCTCATTGGCAAACATACAAGAAAAAGTTTTCCCAAAGAAGAGCAAAGGTACCTCTCCAACTTGTGCACACCAATGTGTGTGGACCAATTGATCCTTCTTAATTTGGTTAACACATATATCTTTTGCTCTTTATTGATGATTTTAGTAGAAAGACTTGGGTATATTTCTTGAAGCAAAAATCTGAGGCTTTGTAAGTTTTACAAATTTTAAGGCTCTTGTAGAGAAGGAGAGCGGCTATGCAATCATGGCTCTAAGATCCGATAGAGAAGGAGAATTCACATCAAAAGAATTCAATGAGTTTTGTGAAAATAATGTGATTTGTTGCTTTCTAATGGTTCCTAGAACGTCATAACAAAATGGGTGGTGGAGAGAAAAAAAATATAACTATTCTTAATATGGCTAGATGTATGTTGAAAGCTTATTCTATGCCCAATGAGTTTTGGGCCAAAGCTATTTCATGTGCAGTTTATTTGTCTAACTGCTCTCCTAGAAAGAATATCAAAGGTTAAACACCTGAAGAAGCGTAGAGTGGAATGAAGCCAAGAGTTGATCATCTTAAAGTCTTTGGGAGCATTGCATATGCTCATGTGTTCGACCAAGGAAGATCCAAGCTTGATGATATGAGTGTGAAGCATGTGTTCATTAGTTATAATGCAAGTTCAAAAGGCTACAAGTTATACAATCCAATCAATGGGAAGATTGTTGTAAGCAAATAATGTAGAATTTGATAAAAAAGAGACATGAAATTGGGAGAAAGAAAAAGACACCTATGATTTCTTTCCTTATTTTGGAAAAAATGATGAAGAAGTTGAAGCACCAAATGAGTTTTTGTACTCCACCTCCTTCACCAACTCATTCAATTCGTGAAACATCATCTTTCGAAGGGAGCTCAAGTGAAAGACCAAAAGACCAAGAAAAATGAGAAGCCTTCAAGACATACATGATGAAACTGAAATTATAAATGATTTATTTTGCCTTTTTGTTGACAATGAGTTTTTCACTTTTGAAGAAGCTATGGAAGACAAAAGGTGGAGACAAGCCATGGAGGAAGAAATTAATATCATCAAGAAAAATGACACTTGGGAGTTATCAAAACTTCCTAAGAATCATGAAGCAATATGAGTCAAATGAATGTTCAAGTTTAAGAAAAAGATTGCCAAAAAAGAAAGAAGTGGAGTTATTTATTGTAAGACAAAAAATCAAGTGGTATATATTTTTACTAAGCCCCTCAAGTTCAAAGATATTAGAAGATTGAGAGCAAGACTTGAAGTGCAGAAAATTAATTGAGGATTTTCTAATTAAGGGGGATGTTAGAAATAATAATAGTTATTGGAAAATAAAGGATTGTGAGTTACTATTAGAAGATGAATGGGTGTGAGTTAATAAGAATTAAGGGACATTATTTTTTGTTATCAATGTATTGAAAGGGTCATGACATTATGTCCATTTAGTGCCTTAATTGAATAATTATGTAATGCTTATGGATTACTGTACTATAAATAGAGCACCAAATCACGTAACCAAGTATACCAAATAAAGAGAATCTTCTCTAAAATTTATAGTTTCTTCTCTTTTTGTAACAAAATGTATGTTTTATAGTAGAAAAAATATAATAAACAAAGAAGAAGAGAGACAATACATATGTGAAGAAAATAGAATGATTTTATTCTGAATCAAATTATTCTGAGCAGTAATACAATAAATAGCAAAACAGAAACTAATCAAATAACAAGATTTTTGCAAAATAGAAAATTAAAACTGACTTGCTCCTAAAGTATAGGAACCACTTATTGACTAGGCTAATCCATAACTAAAACAAAGAAAAACAAACAAAATATGCAGTTACAAAAGTAATTTAAAAAAATTTAAACACTCCTCCTTGCTTTAGGAATTGCATACTCCAATTCTCTGCCTAAAGAGTTCAAATTTGTTGTTAGGTAGTAGCTTTGTAAACATATCAACCAGTTGATCTTCAGACTTGCAATAAATTAAGTTCATTTCTCCACTTTGCTGCATCTCTCTCAAAATTAACTAAAAGTGATAAAACAAAATTATCTTAGGTTGAAAAAATTACACAAAGAGTGGATTTCACTTCATTGTGAGAGAATAATGAAAATTGATTTTGACTTTAGTCTAATTAACTTGATTTTTTTTAAAAAATAAATATGTTTGGATGTTGTCAGGTAAAATTGATTATGCCTAAAAACCTTAATTTGATTGGAAGTATAAAAAAAAAGAGTAACATTTGCTTTGGATTGAAAAATTTACACCAAGTGTTATAGCAAAATTGCTTTAAAGATAAAAAAATTCAAACATAAATTGCTTCACATAAAAAATAATTTTAATCAAAATTAATTTTACAAAATCAGTTTTATTTAAAATCAATTTTACAAGCATCAATCCAATCACACAACTTTATATTAATAAATGTATTTAGAATTAAAAAAAAAATCCTAAAATCTCAAAATCAATTTCATGGTTTGGTGATGAATAGCCAAATATCATGGTGTCACCATATATATATAAATAAAAGACAATACAATGTTGATGTGAGTGTGAACATGAAAAGAGAAACTAATTGTGTTTAATGCAGTGTCACTTCAAACACATACAATTCAAAATTAATTTTACAAACAATCTCCGAAACATATATCTAATTGAAAAACATACACTCAACGAGAGTATACAAGCAAAAGATAATTAGATCCTTACTCATATGATTTTCAATGGAACAAGAATTTTTACTTTGCTCAAATTATCATGAAATTAGGGTTGTTTTTCCTATCATGGGAAAAAATTACCTTTGTTAAGAATTTCTAGCTCAGAAAATAGATGTGCCGATTTTAATCCTGCAAACAAGAATCCTCGTAAATGAGTTAAGAAATATATGTGCGACTCAACAAAATACAATTATACCAATCAAAATTGATAAAATGATAACAAGACAGCGCAATCCCTTTTGAGCATATCATGTCTCTCAAGAGAGGGGAAAATGTTTTCAGTAAGTCGTTGATAACAAGATAGAAATAATTATTATGGACATAAATTTCCCACCCTAAAAATCAACAAAATCAGAAAAATAAAAATCTTGTTGTGTGTGTGTGAAAGTAAGAAGTGATCGAAAGAACAAACAAATATAATTTCAATCAAGAGATACAGAAGGAGCTTACGAAAGAGATAGAAAAATTAAACATATGACTATGGGGGCTCAGAGCTCAAGCTGCGCAAAACTTATACAATGAGAGTTTAGGGTGTGAAGTCCTTGAAGTTTGTCCTTTATTAAAAACAAAATAATGTGCAAAACGGCCACCAGTATAAAGGGTTAATCCAACTCATATTTTTGTTCATGTAATACTTTTCAGATAGCAAATTAGGAAAGAAGTTTTGGAATAAAAAAAGTTGCATAAATTAAACTATGCAAGCTTTAGTCATGTGACGTGTAAGAGTTGTTGGTAAATATTTGTGTTTTAATTTAAAATTTATAAATATATATTAATTCTATTTTATAAAATAAAATATTTATTTTAGATTTTCTTAAGATTTTGTTTTAATGAGTCAACTAGTTTGTTAGATTTGTTTTGACAACTGGAGGTTAGTTTCCAACGGTCATATTTCCAACGGTCATATTTTGTTTGTTGCTTAAGGTGACCTGTGCCTATATATTCTCTTTCTTCCTTTCTAAAAAAAAACATTACAGAGCTACAGTCTCGTCTCTTTCTCCCAAAATTTTCTATTTCTTTTATTATAAAATAATTTATTTCTTGAGAGTAAGAGCATTGGTGTTCATAAGGTTTGGGGATCCTTTTGCTGCACACGATCAGAATCAACGGGTTGTCGTATCTTGGGAGAGGAACGCAATCAAAATTTCTTACCCGTGCAGTGGGGGCGTTTTCTCTCTAAGGATAGCGTTTACGCGCTTCAACCCAGGCTATTTAATTCTTTCCCTTGATTTAATTTTTTCCTTGTGCTCATTGTATGATATAATGCATTATTTATGTGTTGTCAATTAAATTTATTTTGCTACTGTTATTTTGTTATTTAATTCAAGACTGTGCATCTTCTTCATATTTATTTTCCTTCATTTTTATTTTATTTTCTAACAAGAGTATGAATGGGGATTTGAATGGGGATTCACACAAGTAGTTAAAGATTTAATATGAACTTATACTTATTTATGGGTGTGTGTGAATCTCTCATAATCCACTTTCTTCACTTGGTGGACAACCAGCTTCTCCAAGAAAATATTTTGATGTGTTACAAGAAAGTTTGCTATTATAGTGGGCTAAAAGTTTATTGTACTAGCGAAAACCCACTCTAAATCGATGGCTTACAATGGATCAAAAGTTCATTGGTAAGTTTTATCAACGACCCCAAAAAAGTTCTTTGTAATAGGATGAGTTCAGCCCACTATAACTCGACGATAATATAGTGAGTTTAGTCGTCAATAATTTGACTATCGATAATACAGAGAGCTTAATCGTTAATAAATGATGAATAAAAGTGGACATGAACGAGAATGTATAATAAATTACAATAGGTTAAAGTGTCTGTATTACAATAGAATTTTTTACTATTCATTAAACCCTTGCAATACAAATGACTTAGCCCATTGTAATTATCTATTTTTTAAAAAAAAATATAAAATTACTAGTACCTAGAAATATATATATATATATATATATATATATATATATATATATATTAATTTTACATACAAATATAATTTAAAAATAATACTTGTTTGTACATAAAATTAATCCATAATATAAATTATTTCATTTTCACAACTTAAATCCTTTAAAAAATTATAATACATAGAACCATGTGTGAAACAAATATATAAACAAACAACACAACCACACATATATATCACAACACTGATAGGATGACAACTTAATATATTTCCTTAATTAGTTCAAAGGCCAATATTTCAAAAACAACGCTATAAAGAATATCAACACATTGAGTTCTCATATTCACTTGAATCATAATCGTATACTTATAGCATCTTTTACTGTCTTTTTTTCATTTTTTTTCTTCTAATTTTCTCTTTGTTACAACTAGCGGCGAGACCCACACAATTATTTTAAGAAAAATCAAAAAGAAAAAAGATAAAATAATCTTTTGTCCAAGTCCAACCAACACATGATGACATTTGGAACTGAATCATTTTTGCTTATATACATATATGGAATATTCATGTCAATTTTGGAATGTAGGTTTACCATTTTGCTAATTTTATTTAGAGGTAAGGATTCAAGTCCACGTACATGGACAAGCAGATGACTTCACAAAACATTCCTTCATAAGATGAATTTATTTAAGGAAAAGTAATAGAGACTTAACAAATAAGAATTTGTGATAAATAATCTTATACATGCACTACACTCTGCTAGAAATTAAGCTTTCTACATCGGTTATTTGGCCCTTTCTACATCAGTTATGAGCCGTTGTTGTAGCGGGAGTCGTTGAAAACCCACACTTTACAACGACGGTTGGTGGACCGATGTAAAAAGACATGGATACAAAGACGGGTCTCAAATCAGAGTCGCCTTAGAATGATGCACATTCTAAGTCAGTTTTAAAGACAAAACCGATGTAGAATGGTGAGAAATCTACATTGGTTTTCTGTCAACCGATGTAGAATTAAGCCATTATGGGCACTTTCTACATTGATTGTTGGGTACGACTGTCTTAGTATGTTGAGATATCTACATCAGTTTTTATCCAACCGATGTAGAATGCTGCCCATAATGGCTTAATTCTATATCAGTTGACCGTCTTAGTATGTTGAGGGATCTAACAACCGATGTAGAATGTGTGTGTGTGTTTTTTTTTTTTTTTTTATGGAATTCAAGCCGTAATGATATATACAAATACCAAAACATGTCTCATGTGAGACTTAATTTATAAATCCTGGTGAAATTTCAGCAATCAACCATGTTAATAACTTAAAATTACATCATTAAAATAGCAAGTCATTATAAAATTCCTAACTAAATTGATCAAATTGATATCACAGATGAGTATCTAATTCAGCAATTCCTATCTCAAAATTTGGACTAGGTCCAGCAAAAATGTCGTGGAAAACCATAAACAAAATTATAAATAAAAATAAGTACCAATCCTCGACATCTTGAATCTAGATGTTGAAGTTGAATCCAAATCAGAAGCCTCAGCAGCTAACTACTTGATACTGTCATTCATGATACCAGCAGAAGTTACAACATTCAAGGGTGTTGCATTGGTGTAGTGCTTCGCCAACAATAGCTCTCACTACTAAAAAAATAGCTTTCTACATCGCCCAATTAACATCGGTTATAGCTAAAACCGATGTTAAAGAAAGCGCGGTGACATTTTTGTAAATAAGTAGACTTAGTTAACATCGTTTTTTCCAAAACCAATGTTAACTACTCCATAGTAACATCTGTTATTTTAATAACCGATGTTATTATGGAGTAGTTAACATCGGTTTTTCCAAAACCGATGTTAGTATGCCATTGTTAACATCGATTTTGTAAAAACTGATGTTATCGAGTCGATGTTAACATCGGTTTTATTATAACCGATGTTACATAGTTGATGTTAACATCGGTTAATTATAAAAAACCGATGTTGTTATCATTATAAATTAAACTTCTGAAATTGCACAACCCGCGCTTGAACCCTATCGTTCTTCTTCTTTCTCCTTGCGCTTGAACCCTATCGTTCTTCTTCTTTCTCCTTGTGTCAAAGTCGCTTGTGCTTCTGTGAATGCAACCACATTGTGGAGATCGTGTTTGTGGAGATTGTCTTTGCCACTTATCCATTGAGGTACGTCCTTTGGTTTTAACATTAGGCGTTTGTCGTTTTAACCCAGGGCTTTATTGTTGTTTCTCCTTCTGCCTGAGTTTGTGTTTGTCACAAACTGGGCTGCGATTCCGTGACTGCAACTACATTGTCGAGTTGGCGTTTGTGGAGTTCATGTCTGCGCTTCCATCGAAGGTATGTCTCTGTTGTATGTTAATGATGAAAATCCATTGTTCAATGGTCTGTCTCTGTTTTGATGTTTCGAAACCCTAGTTAGGCACAAAGGGTTAATCGTAACTGAATGTGTAGTGATTTAGGACTACATGTAACTGCCTTAAGCAGTTATTGCAGAATAAATTATGGAGTAACAACAAGGGGGGTTAGGCAGTTTTTAGTGGGTTTTCAGGAAGGGAGACATGAGGCTGTCAAATTTACATAGAGGGTTTCAGGGACAAAGCTTTGATTTACACAGAGGGTTTCAGGGACAAAACTTTGAATTGTATATTGAATTTCATCCAAATTTTTGACAAGTCATTGTTACTTCCATGAATATTGATATTGTATCATGCTTAATTATATGCATTTGCTTATTCTGATCATTGTGTGTTGTGTGATTATTTCTTCCATGCAAGTACATGATTCCTATTTGTTG
This sequence comes from Glycine soja, assembly GCF_004193775.1. Lineage (NCBI taxonomy): Eukaryota > Viridiplantae > Streptophyta > Magnoliopsida > Fabales > Fabaceae > Glycine > Glycine soja. Next base: position 10,584,816 of record NC_041005.1, read on the forward strand.
TGAGAGTGAAATGATGGGCAGCAGCACCAACTGAGGTGAGTTTATATTTCCTTTTTTTTGTCTTTATCTTTGTTAGTTTGTTATATATTTTTTATTTTATATGTTTGAGTTTTAAATGTGTAAAAAATAGAAATAGAAAGGTCTGCTGATTGCTTAGGAATTCCTTGCTCTTTCATGGCATTCCTTTTGAACCTCAAAAGGTGCTTATGATGGCCTTTGGTTAAATTTCTGATTATATGTATTGGGGTCCTTGTGCTGGGTTATTGTTGGGTTTGTTTTGGTTTCTGGAAGGTGGCACTTTTGTGTCTTTTTTTTATTTTTTATTTTTGGAAGGCAAACATAGATATATATATTATTAATAATATCAAATCAGTACCAGAAGTATTGATGAATTACACATAATTACATGACACTTAGAGTGTTTCCTCCCAACCCAAACAAACCCTCCAATAATCCACTACAAAGGATAAAATATCCAACCCAAACAGATAGTCAATATACCCAGCCCATATCAACTAAAATAAGCCACAAGGTTAGAAGACCATTGGTTGAAAGAAAACCTGAAGTGTTTCTCTCTGGTCTTTAACCATGACCAATTGAGGAATAAAGCATCATCCATCACTTTAGATGGTTGAAAGTGATTACCCTCGAAAACCACCTGGTTTCTATGCTTCCATATAGAGTTAGTCAGAGCTACCCACCATCCATATCGATGAGATTGATTTTTCCCTATGGCATAGCCCTCACAGAATTGAATAAAGTGTGCTGCTGGAGATGATGCAATGGGGCCAACCATCTGATTCCAACTCATAGATTCCCACCACAGCCCTAAGGTCATTTCACAATTGAAGAACAAATGATCCACCTCCTCTTGAGCATTCCCACACAGAGGGCATGAAGTATCCTGCTTCTGCATATTTCTTCGAAGGAGATTTCCTCTAGTGGGCAGTCTATCTAGGATAAGTCTCCATGAGAAAATCGCAGCCCTTGGGGGTACATTCAGATTCCATACAATCTTCAGGATGTTGGCCTCCATAATTGGGGTGGTGGTCTTCAAAAGTCTGTAAGCTGACTTAGTAGAATATATACCACTGCGATCAGCTTTCCAAACCTGAATATCCTGCATATGAGGTTGGATTTGAATGTCAGTAATTGCTTCCATGAATGTCACAGTTGTATGTTGCTCATAGTCAAATAAATTTCTTCTCCACTTTAAGTCCCAACACCACTTGCCTTGGGAAAAGATTCCCATGTTGGATATGGTACTGTTCTGCTGATCACTAATCAGGAATAGCTGATTGAATTGCTGTTCAAGTTTATAATCTTCCCCCAACCAATTATCTTTCCAGAATTTTATTTTTTCCCCTCCTCCCACCTTCCATACCATCTACTGCTGAATAATACTGAACTCAGGCTGTTGATATAACTTTCGAAGATCCCTCCACCAATGAGACTGCCAAGATTTATCCCTCCCACTGCTAAGATCTGACCATCCACCATATTTAGACATTAAGATTCTAACCCACAACTGATTATGATTAGAAGATAAAGCCCATATCCATGTACCCATCAGAGCTGTATTGAATTTAGAAATATCTTTGACTCCTAGACCCCCTTCTTCCTTAGAGAGACAAACTACTTCCCATTTCACCCAAGGGATTTTTTTATGCCCTTGAACACCCCCCCACAGGAAGTTCCTTTGCAAGGAGACAAGTTTGAGAGCTATTCTTCGAGGAAGCTTGAAAAAAGATAAGGTATAAATAGGGAGGGCAGTGAGGACAGAATTGATGAGAGTAACCTTTCCAGCCATAGATAAAATTTTCTGGTTCCATTTAGACAGCTTCTCTTCATATTTCCTGATCAGCGGTTCCCACACCAAGCTGCTGGTGGACTTTGCCCCAATGGGAATGCCCAGATAATAGAAAGGAATCTCCATATGTCTACAGTTCAAAAATTATGCTGCCTCATGAATCCAGTTGACCTCAGCTCTAAAGATCCCAACTTGACTTTTTGCAAAGTTAATCTTCAATCCAGATGCCAATTCAAAACCCCTCAGCATAGCCTTCAAAGCAATAACATTATCCCACGAAGCATGCCCCACAAATACTATGTCATCTGCATATTGCAGAATATTAACCTGCTCATTTTGCTTCCCTACCTAAAAACTTGTATACAGATTATTATCTATTGCAACCCTCATCATTCCAGTTAAGCCTTCAGCCACTATGTTGAAGAGCAAGGGGGCTAGGGGATCCCCTTGTCTCAAACCTCTAGTGGGAGAAAACTCCTTTGTGGGGCTGCCATTTATTAGGATTGATATAGTGGCAGATTGTAAAAAGGCATTGATCCATTTTCTCCATGTATGTAGCAGCAGTCAAGCTTCTATCACAAGCGATATTATCAATGTCTTTTAACTGCTGTCTCAGCTGCTGAACTTTCTTGAATTTGACATCCCCAAACTCTCTACTCCACTGCTTTAAGCTGGATTTTAAGTTCCTCTGCTTTTTTTTAAGCACAAATCCCCCCCAACCAGCCTGCTGATCTCTGGTCCATGATTCCTTCACCAATGTTTGATATTCTTTATTTTTGAGCCACCAATCCAGCACCCTAAAGGGCTTAGGGCCCCAATCCATCATATCTGTTTTCAATAATATTGGGCAGTGGTCTGAAAAGTCCCTTGGAATTACATGTTGAGAGGAGTCCGGCCAATGGGACAGCCACTGTTCTGAGACCAGACATCTATCTAATCTGCTCTTCACAGATCCATTGGGTCTGAACCAAGTAAATCTGCTACCATTAGATTTGATCTCCTGTAGTTCCATATCAGAAATCCAGTTATTGAATTAAGAGATATCATAGCTATTTCCCATTCTTTGAGATGTGCCTATTCTTTCTTCCTGGCTTCTAATGCTATTGAAGTCCCCAAGGAAACACCAAAGACCATCAGTGTGAGAGATTCTTAGCTGCCTCAACTCTTCCCACAAAGCTCTCTTCCCCTGTAGGTCACAAGGAGCATATATATTAACAATGTATATCCTCTGATCATCCTTTATCCATCTACCTGCAAGCATTAGGAAGATGCTGCCTTTCACCCTGCTGTCTACTTCAAAAACAGAATTATTCCATAAGCATAGTAATCCCCCAGAAGTGTGAACTGAGGGAACACTATCCCATGAGACATTAGAGTCCCCCCATATGCTCTGATAGGTAAGCTTGTTGAAGTATTCCTTCTTAGTTTCCTGAATACACACAAGGTCCACCTTGTATTTTAAATTGAGCTTTTTAATAGCAGCCCATTTGATCCCCCTGCCCAAACCTCTTTAATTATATGACAGAATTATTTTCAAGACCTGTGGTACTGTTCTGTTTAATATTTTATTTTTGAACTGCAAAGATAATTTATATTGATAATTAGAAGTACCAGTGGTACTACAGATTACAAAGAGACATTACATAAGAAAATAGCCATATAGGCACCCAACAAAATACAGCATATAAAACCAACCCTTCCTAATAGTTTTAAATAAATACTAAAGACATTGAGGCCCCTGATCCAATCCTCTCCAGCCCTGATATTTAGAAATTAGGATCCTATTCCACAGCTGTTCTGGTTGGTGAAACATGTACCATTTCCACTTGATTAGTAGAGAATTATTTAAAATTCTAAAATCTTTGATCCCCAATCCTCCTGCATCTCTAGAAGCACAGCATTGTGTTCAAGATACCCATACAATCTTCTTCCGTTTAATATTAATATACATATTTGTCCCTGTTTAATTAAATTAATTAGTTATTGCTTTAGTTTGACTGGATAGAAGTATGATATGTATTCTTAAAAAATTGTCAATGAGCTGTTTGATAGAATGACTGAAAAAGGCTTTAAATACACTCTCAGTATAATGTCTTTTGAGAGTCAATGTATCACCATGAAGTGAGAGTCATATTGTTGATAAAAGGCTTTAAATACACTGTGGCTAATTTCTATATGGTTTTTTTAGGGCTATCATTTACTATTGCTATTTGGCGTTGCTGCGGAAGCGCTTTGATTATATCTTTGAAGCCTCAAAGTCAGGTATTTATATCTTTGATTCGAAAACTAATTTGAAATTGTTGTTGTATGCATTACTGGTATATTTGTAACTTATGCTATGGCTGTCTACATGACCTTTGTTTCATTGGACTGATATCTTTGAAGTATTTACTGTGATTTAAACTCTCAGAACTTGTTCATTGTTAGTGTTGAATGTTTTTGTAATTTTATCTACTGCCCTTCTCTATATATATGTTGTGACTGCCACTGCCCTTCTCTCTCTCTTGTATTATCTTTTTTTTTTATCAGCAAAATTATAATTTGTATTAATAACTGTGAGTACCAGAGGTACTAAATATACAAGGTAGAAACCAGCAGACTAGTAGAAGCATAGGTCCTACGAATCAGGTGATGCAATCCTACCCCGCAAGGGCATTGGTTAGAAGACTCCAAGTAGATTGGGCTAGAGATCCAAGGAAAGGCCCTAGGGTTCTCATGAGCCTTAGGGTAGATTTCGAGCCCATGGGCTAAGTATGAGCCCGCTTATCTTTGTAAATATTAGAATAGGTTTTTCCTTCGTCAAGGCCTTGTATTTTGGCCATTCTAGTAGTATAGGGTTTTAGCCTTGTATTTCGGGGCATTTTGAGTTGTCTTTGTAATAAGGACTTTTTTTTATTTTCATGATTTTTGTCATGGAGGTGAGCTTAGCTATTATAGGGGGTGTGTAGCTAAGCTCTAGCTTCTCATCTCAAGGAGGTGAGCTTAGCTATTAGAGAGGTATGTGTAGCTAAGCTCTAGCTTCTTTACGAATCTTCTTAAGGAAGCTTCTCAAGGAAGTTTTCTCAAGAAAGCTTCTCAAGGAAGCTACCTAGTCTATAAATAGAAGCATGTGTAACACTTGTTGTAACTTTGATGAATGAGAGTCTTGTGAGACACAACTCAAAGTTCAACTTCTCTCCCTTTTTCTTCCTTCAATTTCGTGCTCCCCCCTCTCTCTTTCTCTCCCTCTTTCTTTTCCTCCATTGAAGCATCCTCTCCAAGCTTCTTATCCAAGGCTCATCTTGGTGGTGAAGCTCCTTCTTCCATGGCTTATTCCCTAGTGGATGGCGCCGCCTCTTACCTCTTCTCCTTTGTCTTCCGCTGCATCTCCATGGTGGAAAATCACCATTAAAGGACCTCATTGAAGCTCAAAGATCCAGCCTCCATAGAAGCTCCACAAGCAAGCTTCCATCAAGTGGTAATCAGAGCACAAGAGCTTCAAGTAGGTGCTCCTTAAACCTCCATTAATTTTTTGCTTTACCTTCTCTTCCATTGTTGTTTCTTCATTTTTTTTCTCCATGTATCTCCTCACATGTCTTGTGCTAAATGTTTTTAACATGATTCTTTAGAGTTTCCACCGATTAAACTTGCTATAGAAGCTAGATTTGATTTTCTATGGTTCAAATTTCTTGTTCTTGTTCTTGAACCATGAATTGTGTTGAGTTTAGGTTCCTTTGAGTTTTGTCTTGTTATTTTTTGTGGCTGAAACCCAAACCATAAAATTCTTACAAAAATATTAAAGTAGAAGAAAACCTCAAAAATCTAGAGTGACTTGTTCACCTATTGTAGTTTTGTCATAGAAGTCATGTCTAGTCATGAAACTTGTCACATAAGATTTCTTATGTTGTGCTGAATTTTATTTTCTTGTTTCTTTGTCTAACTCATTTGTTCATGAGTGTATGAAATTCTTTTAGCCTATTATTTGATTTGAGTCAAATCTTTCATGTTAATTAGTCCTTAACATGTTCATGCAAAATTCTTAGAGAGTCTTTGATTGTGAACCTTTTCTTGAACTTTTAGGTTTCCTTATGATTGTGTCTATTGTGAATTTGAGTTTTGGTGATTGAATTGCTGGCTGAAATGTTGATCCTAAGTGAATATTGAACTCCTAAAACTGTGGTAAACAATCCTAGTGAGTTCAACATACATAGGAAGGTTGAAAGTAAGCCCAAGGCAATCAATATACCATGCTTAAAGAAACAAATCGCTGGTGCTGGCAGCTTGGACATACAAACTTGTAAAAATTACTGAGAATTGGTTACTTCGAATTTTGAGCTAAAATTTTTACTGAATTTTCTAGACATCTGGATAAAAGTTATAAAAAAAGAAACAAGTGATTTGGATAAAAGGAAAAAATACGAAAAATCACACAAGTTGGCAGGAAAATCAGTATCCAGAAAAAAACGGGTGAAAGGGAAGTGTGCTTGTTGTTTTGGCTCAAAATTTATTCTATAATTGGAAATTTCAATTCAAAATTAGTGTGAAGACAAGTGCCAAAGCTAGAGTTTTGTTGAGTCTTTTTTTTTTCCAGTTTTTTTTACTCTACTCTAGAGCCATTCTAAGTTTCTCTTTGAGTCCTAGCTTGCTTCTATGTCCTTTTCATTGCTTTAATTGTTGAATAATCCTTGAAAAATTGTCTTGTTAAAACTCCATTGGTTTAGCTTTCATTTTATTTTTTTTGGTCTTTGGTTATTGCTTGTCTCTTTGTTTCCTTGTTTGTGGGTTGCCATATAGGAATTGGAAGAAGGATTGGTGCCATCCCTTGAAGAATTTGAGTCCAGAAGTAAGGGGCCAACCACCTTAAGAGCTATTGGACTAAGAAGCACTCCAAATTGAGTGAATCACCAAAGAGAGAACAACCACCAAAATTGAGGACCGTTTTGTAATTTTGTAATTTGCAATTTACTTACCTTCATTGCTTTCAAGTTTTTGTAACAAAAAGGCCTTTCATTGGAAGTGTGTTGGGAGCCTCCAATAGGTTACCAAACTTCCATTTGTGTGTAATAATTTTAGGCAATTTTTACTTAGGATAGTGAGTGTTTTGTTGGGAACCTTGAATGTGGTCATCCAAACACTCTTAGGATTCACCTAGTTTACATTTCTTGCTTACTTTCATAGCTTATTTCTTTTACCTTCCATTATCAAACCGCCTAGATAGCTTGCATTTTACCAATTAGTTTTTTTACCTTATCTTTCACACCTCTTTTAGTGTTTATTTGGATAGTTTCAACCATAGTTTCTTTTACCTTTTCTTTTCAAACCTCCAACAAGAAAGAACCACAAATTAGGAACCAACATGAGTCATCATTCATCTAGTGTTAATGGCGAGGGTACTAGTCATAAAGACCATTTATCTAGAATCTTAGATGAGTTGAGTTCCCTCAAGTTATGGAAAGAAAAACAAGAGAGAAAAGAAAAAGGAAAAAAAAAGAGTGGAAGAAATAAGTCAAGATGAAAGAAAGAAAATAAGAGAGGAAGAAAGAAGAAAAATAATGAAAGAAATGAAAAGAGAAAAACATGCCTCCTATAGTAGTCATAACTCTTGCAAGAGCCTAAGTGAAGAACTTCGTGACTATTACGAAGGAAGGCATAGGTCACATCTTAGACCTCACTCCCATAGAAGAGAAAAGGAAAGAAAGCCTCAAGAGGCTAACATTAACCTCTCATACTTCCATGGGAAGGACAATGTAGAGGCTAACTTAGATTGGGAAATAAGGGTAGAGCAACAACTTAAAAAGAAGTCTACTTCAAAATCTTATGGCTCTCACTCTTATCCAAAGAAAGACCAAGGTCAAGGCATCTTAGGGGTGACACCTTCTAAGCCCAAAGATGATAAGGGGAAGGCAATAGAAAAGCAAGCCCCTAAGGCTAGTATGCAAGAGAAAACTAGCTCTATAAAGTGCTTTAAATGTCTTGGAAGAGGACACATTACTTCTCAATGCCCCACCACAAAAACCATGATTATGAGGGGCCAAGACATTTATAGTAGCCAAGATGAGGCTACTACTTCACCTTCCTCTAGTGAAAGTGAAGAAGCAAAATGGGAAGAATCTAGTGAAGAAATCTACCCCCAAGAAGATGGACAACCATTAGTGGTTAAAGAGAAGTGTAAGAAGGTAAGTGTCTCCTCCAAGAGGTTAGCTAAGAAGGAAACTCATTTTACAATAAAGACAAACATTAAAGAAACTTTTCCTCTTAGACAACCTCCACATTTTCTCTTTTGTAAAAAGACACTTGCTAGCATTGCCACACCTCTTGGGCTTGGGTTTATTCCTCAAGTAAAGAAGTTGTTGGATGAGGGTTTGGTTCGCAAGAGCTTAAATCCTTGTGCTTTTTTGGTGCCCAAAATAGGTATTATTAGGCACCAAGTCCCTAAAATAGGTGGTATGATGAATGTTTTGAGTGGTGCAACCCTCTTTTGTAAAATCACTCGTACACCTAACATGTTCATGGTGTGTGTACATAGGGACCCATTAGGTAGGTTTTGTTCTTATTTTTAGTTTCAATACAAACTTAGGTACTCATATGGGACACCTTAGGTTTGTCATACTTTTTGGTAGGAATAATCAATATGAAAATACAGAAAAAGGTATGTTTTATTGCGTTACTTTTCTTAATTTTTCAAATAGTGATCAACGGGTTCCCATGAACCCTAAGAGAATAAAGGTCATTCCTGAGTGGCTCACTCCACCAAGTATAAGAAAAATTTGGGGCTTCCATGACTTAACAAACTTTTACAAAAGGTTTGTCCCATATTTTTCTATACTTGTAGCACCACTCATTGAGTTGGTGAGAAACCATGTTCCTTCATGGGAAGATGCCCAGGAAATGGGTTTTCAGACCTTACCTTACTTCAACATACCAAACACCACTAATACATGTGTTTTTGTTCTTTTTACAGGTGTTGAGGGAAGGAGCCCAGAGTATGAAGAACCTCGGGATTTGAGGTCAAATCCTTTCCAAGGTGGAGGGAATGATGCAATCCTACCCGCAAGGGCATTGGTTAGAAGACTCCAAGTAGATTGGGCTAGAGATCCAAGGAAAGGCCCTAGGGTTCTCATGAGCCTTAGGGTAGATTTCGAGCCCATGGGCTAAGTACGAGCCCGCTTATCTTTGTAAATATTAGAATAGGTTTTTCCTTCGTCAAGGCCTTGTATTTTGGCCATTCTAGTAGTATAGGGTTTTAGCCTTGTATTTCGGGGCATTTTGAGTTGTCTTTGTAATAAGGACTTTTTTTTTATTTTCATGATTTTTGTCATGGAGGTAAGCTTAGCTATTATAGGGGGTGTGTAGCTAAGCTCTAGCTTCTCATCTCAAGGAGGTGAGCTTAGCTATTAGAGAGGTATGTGTAGCTAAGCTCTAGCTTCTTTATGAATCTTCTTAAGGAAGCTTCTCAAGGAGGTGAGCTTAGTTATGAGAGGGGTGTGTGTAGCTAAGCTCTAGCTTCTCAAGGAAGTTTTCTCAAAGAAGCTTCTCAAGGAAGTTTTCTCAAGAAAGCTTCTCAAGGAAGCTACCCAGTCTATAAATAGAAGCATGTGTAACACTTGTTGTAACTTTGATGAATGAGAGTCTTGTGAGACACAACTCAAAGTTCAACTTCTCTCCCTTTTTCTTCCTTCAATTTCGTGCTCCCCCCTCTCTCTTTCTCTTCCTCTTTCTTTTCCTCCATTGAAGCATCCTCTCCAAGCCTCTTATCCAAGGCTCATCTTGGTGGTGAAGCTCCTTCTTCCATGGCTTATTCCCTAGTGGATGGCGCCGCCTCTTACCTCTTCTCCTTTGTCTTCCGCTGCATCTCCATGGTGGAAAATCACCATTAAAGGACCTCATTGAAGCTCAAAGATCCAGCCTCCATAGAAGCTCCACAAGCAAGCTTCCATCATCAGGTGCCAATCTAAATAGAATACAATAACCCTGCACTGCTACCCTAATAAAAAAATGTTGTTGATAAATTACTAGACCAATAGTTGTAGGGCTGGGCAAAGCCTTTCTCCAGCTGTCTTGTCCGCAAATTCCCTTTTTTTTTGCTCAGCAAAATTAGATATTATATATATTGAAAACTACCAGTGGTACTAAGATTACATTGGTAGATAGAAATGTGCATTTGGTTGCTGTTTTATAACAGAACCACTTACAACAAGCTAATTGATACATAGATTCTGAATCCTCTACAGCCTATTTACTAAACACTTCCTTTAGGTTGGAGGACCACTGATTAAAATGTGTTCCAAAGTCTGTCTCCATATTTCTAAATGGGCAGGCTCCTCCTCTACATGTCCACAAAATGGGCACTGTACCTCATTTAATTATCACAACCTGCCGCCTTCTAAGATTCATCCTAGTTGGAAGTCTGTCCCTAATTAGCCTCCAAGCAAAAACCAGTGATTTACTTGGTATTTTGAGCTTCCAAATGTCCACAAAGTCCAAATTCTGATTAGCTCCCATCTGTGCTTCCCATATCAAGTCATATCCGCTTTTTGTTGAGTAGTATCCAGTTTGATCATGCTTCCAGCTGCACACACAGAAACACACACACACACAGACAGAAACAGACAGACACACACACAGCCAGAAACCCACACACACACACAACCATACACACACACACACACACACAAAAACACACACACACACACACACACACACAGCCAGAAACCCACACACACACACACAGCCATACACACACACACACAGAGAAACAGACACACACACACACACACACACACACACACATACCTTCATTAGCCCTGTTAGTCATTCAGCCATTACGTCAAAGAGTAATGGAGCCAAAGGGTCTCCTTGTCTCAACCCTCATGATACACACAGATCCTCATGATACACACACACACACATATACCCAACTACAATATTAAACCATAAGCACCCTTCAAACCCAGCATTTGAAATTAGTTACATAAACAACTGCTGATGTCTATATTTGTCTGTAATTGAATTTGACCTTTTGCATGTTCTTGTATGTGATCAGTGTAATTTGCTATATAAACAATTGTTGTTCATGGTGAGTGAACGTTAGATTCCCGTTTGAGACTGAATGCAATGACTCTTGCGGACAGTTTGCATTAGCCATTGTATTTAGTCTTGAATTGTCCGTTTGGACAGTTTGGGGAGACTGGTATTTTTATGTTACATTCATTCGTGCAGGTTATTATTATTTTCATTAATTTGATTAAATTTCGGTTCACTGCATTTCAAGTTCTCCGAGTGCATACTTGATTATCGGGAAATTCATTTGACCGATGTCATGTCGTGTACTTGGAGACCAATGCGAAATGCTGCCGAAATTTAGTCAAATTTTTGTAAATAATGGTAACCTTGACGATTGAAGCTAACATAAAAGACAGTTTTCCTAAATGGGATAGGCCCACACCTATAAATAAAAAAGTGAGATTTTCATGCATGGAATTGCGTAGATGGATCGAAGTTGGATGAATGAAAGTCGCATGAGCCTAGAATATGAGGATGGAGTCGAACAGTTCTTACAATTTGCTTCAGAAAGAGGTCGACCGAATGAAGAAGGAAAATATTATTGTCCTTGCATCAACTGTTTGAATGGAAGACGACAATTACTCGATGACATACGGGACCATCTATTGTGTGATGGGATTAAGAAGAGTTACACAACATGGATATGGCATGGTGAAGTGATAGACATGCAGAGTGGGTCCCAATCTGAACCATTTGATGTAGAAATGGGAGATCAGTTAGAGGACATGATTCGTGACCTTGGACAGGAGTCTTTCCAGCAAGCACACGCCCCTGTGTATGAAGGATTGCAGAGTGATTCTAAGAAGCCCTTGTATGCAGGCTGCAAGAATTCCTTAACCCTGTTGTCTGCTGTGTTAAGTCTAGTTAATGTGAAGGTCAGGTATGGGTGGAGTGACAAAAGTTTCACCTCACTGCTTGAGGTAGTGCACAATCTGCTTCCAGAGGACAACACATTGCCTAAAAGTTACTATAAGGCGAAAAAGATATTGTGTCTGATGGGTATGGAGTATCAGAAGATTCATGCTTGCCCCAATGATTGCATACTGTACAGGCATGAATTCCAAGAAATGTCCAAATGCCCTATCTGTGGGACTTCACGGTACAAAGTCAAGGATGAAGAGGAAAGCAATTCTGATGAAAACTCCAACAAGGGTCCCCCAGCGAAGGTTTTGTGGTATCTTCCAATCATTCCAAGGTTTAAGCGTCTCTTTGCTAACGAGGATGATGCAAAAGACCTTACATGGCATGCAAATGGAAGGATTTCTGATGGAATGGTCCGTCATCCGGCTGATTGCTCCCAGTGGAAGAAGATTGATGGTTTGTATCCGGATTTCGGGAATGAGCCAAGAAATCTTAGACTTGGACTAGCCAGTGATGGAATGAATCCATATGGCACCTTAAGCACTCAACACAGTTCATGGCCAGTTCTGCTAGTAATTTACAATTTGCCTCCTTGGTTGTGCATGAAGCGAAAATACATGATGTTGTCTAAGATGATATCGGGCCCAAGACAACCAGGAAATGACATTAATGTTTATCTAAGTCCGTTGGTTGAATATCTGAGAAAGTTATGGGACGAGGGGGTTGTAGTGTTTGGTGCGTTTCGCAAGGAGACGTTTGAAATGCATGCAATGCTTTTTTGTACCATTAATGACTTTCCAGCATATGGGAATCTCAGCGGTTACAGTGTTAAGGGTCATCATGCATGCCCCATATGTGAAGAAAATACAAGTTACATACAACTTAAACATGGGAGAAAAACAGTCTACAGTAGGCATCGCCACTTTCTAACACCCAATCATCCTTACAGACGACTGAGAAAAGCTTTTAATGGAAGTCAAGAGCATGATATTGCGCCGATACCGTTGACTGGTGAGCAGGTATATCAGCGGGTTGAACACCTGAATACTGTATTTGGGAAGACCCAAAAGAAGGATAAAAGTCAAAGTTGCATATGGACGAAGAGGTCCATTTTCTTTGATCTTCCGTACTGGTGTGATCTTGACGTTAGACATTGTATTGATGTTATGCATGTGGAGAAAAATGTCTGTGATAGTGTCATTGGGACGCTCCTTAACATTCAAGGCAAGATGAAGGATGGCTTGAATACCCGTCAAGATCTAGCTGATATGGGTATACGATCACAGTTGCATCCAAGGTCTGATGGGAAGAAAATTTACTTGCCCCCAGCCTGCCATACTTTGTCCAAGAAGGAGAAGATAAGTTTTTGTCAGTGTCTTCGTCGGGTGAAGGTTCCACAAGGATACTCTTCAAATATTAAGAGCCTTGTGCAGTTGAAGGAGCTTAAGCTTGTAGGGTTAAAGTCTCACGATTGTCACGTGCTCATGCAACAATTGTTAGCCGTGGCTATACGAGACATCTTGCCAAACAAAGTCAGGTTAACGATAACTCGCCTGTGCTTTTTCTTCCATTCTATATGTAGCAAAGTCATTGATCCATTCATGTTTGATGAGTTGGAAAATGAGGCCGCAATTATACTGTGCCAGTTGGAGATGTATTTTCCCCCTGCTTTCTTTGACATCATGATTCACTTGATTGTGCATCTGGTCAGAGAAATCAAATGTTGTGGTCCTGTTTATCTACGGTGGATGTACCCGGTTGAGCGATACATGAAGATCTTAAAAGGGTATACAAAGAATCTATATCGTCCAGAAGCATCTACTGTTGAGAGGTACATTGCAGAAGAAGCCATTGAATTTTGTTTAGAATACTTAAAGAAGGCTAAAGCTGTTGGGCTTCCTGAATCTTGGCATGATGACAGAGTGGGTGGTAAGGGTTCAAGAGGACTGCAGGTGATCACTCCAAGTGTAGAAGATTTGTTACAAGCTCGCTTGTATGTCTTGAACAACAGTAATGAAGTTTTTCCATACATAGTTAAGCATGAAGCTTTAGTCAAACAAAACAATCTGAAAATGTCAAAGAATTCGGTGTTGAAAAAGCATAACAAGACTTTCTGTGATTGGTTTAAAGATACAATCTTTGCAGATGAGAATGCTTCAGAAACATTAAGAAAGCTAGCAGATGGGCCTAAAAGAAATGTTATAATCTGGCAAGGATACGACATAAACAGGTATTCATTTTACACAAAAGCACAAGATGACAAAAGTACAATGCAGAACAGCGGGGTAGCCCTAAGGGCTGAATCTCAACACTTTGCAAGTGTCAATGACGCCAATCCCTGTGTAGCTTCCATCCCTTACTTTGGGTTCATTGATGAAATTTGGGAGCTTAATTATGTGAAATTTACAGTATGTGTTTTCAAATGTAAATGGGTTGACAGCAACACCGGTGTGCGCACCGATGATATAGGATTTACCCTGGTAGATCTAAAGAAACTTGGTTACCACAATGACCCTTTCATCATGGCAGAACAAGCTAGACAAGTATTTTACGTGCAAGACCCTTGTGATGAAAGGTGGTGTGTGGTTCTGCATGGCAAAACAGTTGGTGTTAATGTAGAAGATGATGATTCATACATGGACACCTATGTTAGTCCTTTGACCGCTCAAATCACTGGTAACGTTGTGGGAGAAGAAGAAGCTGACGACGTTCATGCTAATCGAAATGATCATGATGAAGGAGAATTGATTAACATCCTCTAATGTAATTTTCTGCAGAGACAGAGGTCACCAAACCTAGTAAGTGACAACTACATTTTTCTTTGATTGAGGCATCGGTTTTTTGTTTCAATTTGCCTCCTTAGGACTACATCCAGCTGATGTTTGTCGCCAGTTTCATCATCCACCACCCTTTTCTTCTCTGGCTTCTCACGTTCATTGTTGTTAAACCCATATTTATGCTCTCTTCCCTTCATGTCCTGTTTTTATCACAACTTTAGTTGAATCTCCCATCTTCAGCATAGTTGAATCTCCTGTCTCATTCTCCAATGACACACTTTGATGGCCTGTATCTCTTTTCGTAGTATGGTCTAGTGCTTCAGCTTCAGAATGCATAAAGCAATCAGAATTTTCCAGTGATCACCAAAGGCTTCTGCATCATCATTGACACTCTCCACCCTCTTTAGTTTATGCTTCTGTGTTTTCTTCCGTGCCTCCTCGTTATAAATCTCAACTTTATTCGAGGTTGCACTAGAACGATCACCACCAATCTGTGCTTCTTTCTCGTCTATCAGGTCAATATGTTTCCTTTCAACTTTTGTTTTGTAAATTACAGTGTAGTTTACAAAAGCAAAGGTGAAACGAAAGATATTGAGCTGGAAGAGGAGGAACAGGCACGGATTGGTGCTGATCCTTCTAGTGGGACCTCCAATAAATATGAGAATTATAAGAAGGAAGCACGGAAGAAAACACAGAAGCATAAACCAAAGAGGGTGGAGAGTGTCAACGCTGATGCAGAAGCCTTTGGTGATGACTGGAAAATTCTGTTTGCTCTATGCATTGTGAAGCTGAAGCAGTGGACCATACGAATAAAAGAGATACAGGCCATCAAAATGTGTCATTGGACAATAAGACAGGAGATTGATATATGCTGAAGATGGGAAATTCAGCTAAAGTTGTGATACAACAAGACATGAAGGGAAGAAGGCATAAATATGGGTTTAACAACAATGAACGTGAGAAGGCACATAAGAAAAGGGTGGTGGATGATGAAACTGCCGACAAACATCAGCTGGATGAAGTCCTATGAAGATCCTCCTCATTCTCAAAGAGGGGAACGAGCAACAATTTGAAGGTTGTACATTCAGGAACTAAAGAATTCAAAATAGCTAGTAATAAGAGGGATTTGTTTTGGGGATTTTCTGAGCACCAAGAGCGGCTACGCAAGAAGCTTGCACTTGAGGAGGGAAGGATATTTGCAGCTAATGAACAAGTTTGTTGACTATTTGTCCTTAAGATTTTACTGTTTCTTTTTGCTAATATGTAAATATAAATGGTATAAGGGTATTCCGTAAAAACATGGTCTATATTTACATCTAAGATTGTTAGGGGTAAAAATGACCATGTTCCTATGGCATAGCCTTATATTATTTATATTTACATATAAGAAAAAAAACAGTAAAATCTGAAGGACAAATAGGTAAGAAAGTTGTTCATTAGTTGCAAATATCCTTCCCTCCTCAAGTGCAAGCTTCTTGCGTAGCCGTTCTTGGTGCTCAGAAAATCCCAAAAACAAATCCCTCTTATTACTAGCTATTTTGAATTCTTTAGTTCCTGAATGTACAACCTTCAAATTGTTGCTCGTTCCCCTCTTTCTTTTCTGCAAAAAAGAAAATCAAATGCTATGAAAACATGGATGAAGTCCTAAGAAAATCAATATCAAAGAAAACATGGATGAAATCACAATTAAAAAGCACAACTACCTATCTTTCAGAGTCCTTTGGTTAATTTGTCTTGTCTCCTTATGTGGTGGGGTTTTGTTTAATAATGTTATACTTTTTCCTTCCAAAAAAAACTTATGATTAATCCTCTTTTCATTAATCCAATTTTGTATGTTATTGTATAAAAGATCATGGGTTCTCCACCTGCCTCCACTACTCCTCCTCGTCCTCGTCCTCGTCCTCGTCCTCCTCCTCCTCCTTCTCCTCCTTCTCCTCCTCGTCCTCCTCCTACTTTAAATGCATCGGCTTCGACGTCTGCCGTGAAGCGAACACGCAAAGCTTCACGCCTATGATCGTTGTCCACTAGAGCACCTGGTATTGAGAGACTAGTGGTGCATGTTGATCCTGCTACAGGGAAGGCCGACGGTCCCCACAAGAAGAAATTAAGAACATATTTGGGGATTGTGGCACGTGATAAGGTGGACATCACCTACGAGAACTGGAAGGAGGTCCCTACTGCTCAGAAGGACCTGATTTGGGAGGATATTCAAGGATTTCTCTTTTCTTATTTGATTGTGTGTAATTAATAGCCAAAAAATTTCATTATTGTAACAAATAAACTTTGTTTCATGTTGTCAGGCGGAATTTGATATCCCAGAGGCTTCTGACAGTAGGATGAAAAGGAAGTTACTACAGACCGTGGGGGAGAGATGGAGGCAGTTTAAATCAGGCCTCACGAGGAAATGGGCCCTTGCAGCCGATCAGGACGGTGTCGAGGACACTGTCTGTGACAAATACAACATCAGCAAGGAAAAGTGGGCCCAGTTTTGCCAGACTCGCAGAGACCCTTCTTGGGAGGTATGTTCTTTTGCCATTTAAGTTGTTTTTTATATTAAACATGATGTTGTTATACTTCATTCTACCCATTTCAAACATTATTGTTTAATTTTTCCAGGATGTGCGCATCAAGGCACAGGCCAATACAGAAGCAGAATACTGCCCCCCAAGTTTTGTCTCGTGGGGGTTATGATTATTTGGAGCAAAAGCTCCTGGTTGAGAAGACCAAGAAGAAGATGCAGGAAGCTGCACAGTCAGGAAGCGTTGATGGCGTCATCGACCCTCCATCCCCGGTCAGACGCCACGTGAAGTGGAAGATGGCCCGCACGAAGAAGACATGGGAGATGACGACTGAGGCCGCAAAGGAAATCGCTGAGAAGATTGTAAGTCATTTTCAACTAACCATTACAATTATGTTTGAATATTTTGAGAATGCCATGTACCACTGTGTGTTTTCTGTGTAGGATTCGTTTGAGGAGCAGGCCAAACAGGGATCGTTCGTCCCCCATGGACGTCAGGATGTTCTGGCCGCTGCTATTGGACGTCCAGAGCACCCTGGATGTGTCCGTGCTACTGGAGTCGGTGTCACCATCAAGCAATTCTTTGGATCGGCTCCACGGACGTCCCGCAGCGCTTCCTCCCTACCTCCTGACGAATTACAGCAGCTGACTCAGCAGATCAGGGACCAACTAGAGGA